>NC_090265.1:998197326-998506076 GCF_040414725.1 Anabrus simplex | reverse complement strand
CAAGACGCGTTTTTTTTTGTTTTTAAAGGAGATCCACGTCTGTAACAACTTTAGTTTTTATTAGATATATGTATTCTCATACAAATAAGTCAATTAATTTTTCAATTCTTTCACCCCCTCCCCCCTTCATTGGATTTTCCGAGAATACATGTTTCTTTACTTTTAAAGCAGATTGCAAATATCAAATTTCACGTCTGTAACATCTTAATTTTTGAGATATCAGTAGCCTAATTAAAAGAATTTAACACCATGTTTAGTCACTTTTACCCCCCCCCCCCTCCACATAAGTGGTATTTCCGAAAACTAAAAATACACGTTTCTTTATGTTTAATAGTGTTAAAAATACCATTTTTCACTTCCGTAACATGTTAAGTTTTTTGAGATAAACTGTAAAAATTCTCATTTTAAAATTTCACCCCTTTTGAGTTCCCCTTAAGTGGAGTTTCCTAAAACAAATCACCTATGTTTCCTTACATTTACAGGAGATTCCAAACACCCACTTTTTAAGTCTGTAACATTTTACGTTTCCAAGATATTCTGTAGATATAGTCTTTCAAAAATTCACCCCAATTTGTCACTCCTGTTTAACCGCCATTAAATGGATTTTCCAAAAACTAAAAAAATACGTGTTTCTTTATTTTTAAAGGAGATCCCATATAAAAATTTTCAGTTCTGTAATATCTTTCGTTTCTGAGATATATGTATCCTCATTAAAGGCATTCAACCCATTTTTCACCCTTTTACACCCCTCCTATTGGGATTTACAGGAAACAAAAAATACCTTTTCCTTTATTTTTAGAGGAGATTCTAACTACCAATTTTTACATCTGTAAATTTTAAAGTTTTAAGATGTAGACACACTCATTTTAAAAAATTTACCATCCCCCCTTTTTACCCCCCAATATTTGGATTTTCCAAAAAAAATACGTGTGTTTATTTATTTTTAAAGGAGATTCTAAATACCAATTTTCACATCTATAACCTTTAAAAATTTTGAGATAGATACACTCATTTTAAAATATTACCCCCTTTTCACCCCCCTTGATTGGATTTTCCAGAAACAAAATAATACGTGTTTCTTTATCTTTAACGGAGATCCCAAACACCAATTTTCAGGTCTGTAATATCTTCAGTTTCTGATATATAAGTAGCCTCATTAAAGGCACTCAACCAATTTTTAGCCCCTTTTCACTCCTCCTATTGCGATTTTCCGAAAACAAAAAAATACGTGTTTCTTTATTTTTAATGAAGATTCTAAATACCAATTTTTACATCTGCAAACTTTAAAAGTTTGGAGATATAGATACACTAATTTTAAAAATTCACCCCTTTTCACCCTCCCATTAATTGGATTTTCCAAAAACAAAAAGATACGTGTTTCTTTATTTTTAAAAGAGATCAAAAGTACCAATTTTCAAGTCTGTAATATCTTCAGTTTCTGAGATATAAGTACCGGTATCCTGATTAAAGGCATTAAACCCATTTTTCCCCATTTTCACCCTTTTTTACCCCTCCTATTGGGATTTTCTGAAAACAAAAAAATACGTGTTTCCTTATTTTTAAAGAAGATTCTAAATGCCAATTTTTACATCTATAAACTTTTAAAGTTTTGAGATATAGATGCACTCATTTTAAAATTTCACCCCCCTTTTCACCCCCTTAGCGACGGAATATCCAAAAATCCTCTCTTAGCGAGCACTTACATCTTAATATGAATATATCCCCAAAATTTCATTTCTTTATGTCCGGTAGTTTTGGCTCGGCGTTGATGAATCAGTCAGTCAGTCAGTCAGGACAAGTTATTTTATATATATAGATTGGTGTGGGGAAAGTATTTCAGTTCTGAACCTCGAATTATGATGAGATGCCAACTACAAAATTCAGTGTTCCCATATTAACAACAAAAGAACAAATCCAATAGCATCAAAACTTGCATAGTATTATTATTCCTTGTGGGCGTCAATTCTTAGACTTTGCGTGAAACCACTGCTGCTTTATTTAAGGACTTAGAAGACCGAAGTGTGTATTCCTCTTATCTATTACGTATGCGAAATTTTTACAACCTGTTTTACGTCACACCGACACAGAAAATCGTATGGCGACGAGGCGATAAGAAAGGGCTAGGAGTGAGAAGAAAGCATCTGTGTCCTTAATTCAGGCACGGCCTCAGCATTTGCCTGGTGTGAAAATGGGAAACTACGGAAACCCATCTTCAGGACTGCCGACAGTGAGGTTCGAACCCACTACCTCCCGAATGCAAGCTGACAGCTATGTGAACCAAACCGCACAGCCACTTGCTCGGTACATAGGTGATATATATCAAGACCTACATATTAATGTCTCTAATCGTAGATGTATACGAGAATAGATTTTGTAAAGATACCCTGGAGTTTAGAAATTAAACAAATGTAATTGCTTTGGTAACGGTGGTGATTATTGTTTTACATTGAGATAATGCCTGTTAGTATTTCGTGACGAATATAGTATTTTTGCATCTGTCTTTTGGCACATGCAGGAGAAAACGTACCTTGCACTGAAGACAGAGTTTCATTTATGTCTATGACAGTATCGGAGGTGCATATGGCCCTGAGGTTCACTCAGCCTACACCAAAAATGAGTACCAGGTTAATTCCTGGGGGCAAAGGCGGCCGGGCGTAGAGCTAACCACTCTACCCCATCACGTGCTTCGGTTCACAATGGTGGGGGGAGCCTTTACCTTCCACTCTTCCAAGGGCCTTCATGGCCTGTATGGAGGTGCCTATGTCTTTGTCTATCACAGAATGGAAGCCGTTGAGGCGTGAGTGGTACAGAGTGATGACGTTCAGAGCACGACTGGTGTAGTGTGGATGCTGTAAAAGGTGTTACAGCAAGAGACACAGAGCGAGAGAGAGAGAGTTTCTTTTCCTCGCCGTTTTCGATCACAGCGACTACTGCACAATGCAATGTCTAATTCTTTCATGAGCTCGAACATGACTGCTAAACTTTTTTTCTGAAGAGACGGTGGCATATGGTGCACTGGAGAATATTACTGGCATTGTGGATGCAGCCTATATAATCTGCCGCTTCCGCTTATGCTTCATTTCATCCCGTTTTTCAGCCAGCAACTGTAGGCGCTCCTTTTCGTAAGCTTCAGTTTGGAACGATCACAAGCCGAATATTCAAGGTCAAAACTACGCTGTTTGCAGTTTGTAGTGACCCATACATCGCTTCAGGATATCTTAGAACCGAAGATTCAGTCCTCCAACCTTTCTTCTTCCGTCTTGTAGACGTAACTCACCATACAAGAGCTTTCTAGGTATGTGGTGGTCTTTTATCCCGATCAGATGTCCCGTCCACCGTAACTGATTTTGAGTGTGTAGTGTCTCAATACCTGATAAGTTTGTCCTTCGAAGTACGTCAGTTATTCTGATGTAATCATTCCATTTGATGCGCAGGGTTGATCTGGTGTCGTAAGAACACTTTCTACAGTAACTCAGTTAAAAAAGCGACCGACAACTACCTGATTATAACGCCCCCATCGGATTTTTCTGTCCACAAAACGTCTGGTAGTAATATTTCGGGATCCAACTAATCGCTGGGATAATGAATGAACAGGCATATAGATTTAATGATAATTATCTGAATTCTGATCATAAGGGAAAGAGGGGAGGCCTGACCCTGCGTAGAGGGAAGGTATCGGCAAATGGAACAAAAGGACGACGAAGTCGTAACAATTATTTCTGAGGTCTTAGAAACCAAGTTCATAAAAGGTCAGATTGCTGAGGCCTCAGAAACCACGTCGACGTGATGAAGGGAGGTGATATTGCTGTGGCGTCAGACACCACGTCAAGTTGAAAGAGAGATCAGTTTGCTCTATGTCACAGAAATCATGTCAAGTTGATGAAAGGAGGTCGGATTGTTGAGGCCTCAGAAATCACGTCAAGTTGATGAATGGAGGTCGGATTGTTGAGGCCTCAAAAACCACGTCAAGTTTTAAGGAAGGTCAGATTGATGGGGCCTCAGAAATCACGTCATGTTGAAAGATGTCATTGCTGAGGCCTCAGAAACTAGGTCAAGTTGATGAAGGGATTGCTGATGCCTCAGAAATCACGTCAAGTTGATGAAGGGAGGTCAGATTGCTGAGGCCTCAGAAATCACGTCATGTTGAAAGATGTCATTGCTGAGGCCTCAGAAACTAGGTCAAGTTGATGAAGGAATGTAAGATTGCTGATGCCTCAGAAATCACGTCAAGTTGATGAAGGGAGGTCAGATTGCTGAGGCCTCAGAAAACACATCAAGTTGATGAAGGGAGGTCAGATTGCTGAGGCCTCAGAAAACACATCAAGTTGATGAAGGGAGGTCAGATTGCTGAGGCCTCAGAAAACACATCAAGTCGATGAAGGGAGGTTAGATTGCTGAGGCCTCAGAAACTAGGTCAAGTTGATGAAGGGAGGTCAGATTGCTGAGGCCTCAGAAATCACGTCAAGTTAAAAGGGAGGTCAGATTGTTGAAGCTTCAGAAATTACGTCAAGTTTATGAAGGAAGGTTAGATTGATTAGGCCTCAGAAATCACGTCAAGTTGATGAATGGAGGTCGGGTTGTTGAGTCCTCGGAAATCACGTCAAGTTGATGAATGGAGGTCGGGTTGCTGAGGCCTCAGAAATCACGTCAAGGTGAAAGGTAGGTCAAATTTCTGAGGCCTCAGAAACTACGTTAATTTGATGAAGGGAGGTCAGATTTTTAAGGCCTCAGAAATCACATCAAGTCGATAAAGGCAGGTCAGATTGCTGAGGCCTCAGAAAACACATCAAGTTGATGAAGGGAGGTCAGATTGCTGAGGCCTCAGAAAACACATCGAGTCGATGAAGGGAGGTTAGATTGCTGAGGCCTCAGAAATCACGTCAAGTTGATGAATGGAATCGGCTTGTTGAGGCCTCAGAAACCACGCCAAGTTGATGAAGGGAGGTCAGATTGCTGAGGCCTCAGAAATCAGGTCAAGTTGATGAATGGAATCGGCTTGTTGAGGTCTCAGAAATTACGTCAAGTTGAAAGGGAGATCAGATTGCTGTGGCCACAAAAACCACGTCAAGTTGAAAGGTAGGTCAGATTGCTGAGGCCTCAGAAACTACGTTAAGATGATGAAAGGAGGTTAGATTGTTGAGATCTCAGAAATCACGTCAAATTGATGAATGGAGGTCAGAATGCTGAGGCCTCAGATATCACGTTAAGTTGATGAATGGAGGTCGGATTTGGTGGCCTCAGAAACAACGTCAGAGTCAGATCACGTGGATAATAATTTCGTGTGGTTATTTCTAGCGAGTGCAGCCCTTGTAAGGTAGACCCTCGATGAGGGTGGGTGGCACCCAGTCCCCGACCCATTGGAATTAACCAATGAAGATTAAAATCCCCGACCCGGCCGGGAATCGAACGCGGGCCGTCGTCAAGTTGATGAAGCGAGGTCAAATAGGAGAAATTGTAGACAGGCACAAATAAGTTCAGTGCAGTGTGAGACTCAGATTGGTGCTCTGTGGTCCATACCTTACGTACCCAAATTGAGAGCCATTGTGGTCTCACCATTAAGCCACCTGTTATGACAGCCAGGGAATACCGTGTATGCATTCTAGCTCCGAACCACACTGAGCATTTACTTAGGGAATTGTATCTGCGGACTTTCGGTTATGATACTGGACACACAATCAAATTTGTTGGAGGGAAAACTATGACTGCTAAAATAAACCAATCAAATTGAAGGAAACTGTTAGATCCTTAGTTTGGTGTTTAAATATTTTGTATTTCGTTTATAATTTAGAAATATTTTGACCCTGAAAAATATAATATTTCTTCCTGAAAGCACGTGGGAAGCTTTTCTCTCAGTGATGAGCTTCAAACACCGAGACAGGACAAAATGGGGGCAGTATTCAGTCAAAAGTAGCAATAAAACGGTTTACCCAGTTTGAGTGTAGTGAAAATAAATTCTTGAAAGTGTGACAATGAAGTATTTCACCTCTGAGATTATGCACTGTTCAGTTAGTATAAAAGAACCAGTTCATGCATCTAATGTGATTGGACTGCAGAATACATTTTCCAGCTGTTTCTCTGTTGAAGACTTTTTCATAACTAGGTCGAGTTCGTAGTAGTACTGTAACACTTTGTATCACCAACGGTACTCCTGTTGTTTGTTTCCTTGTTTAACGTCACACTAACACATCGAAGATAATCGGCGATGGAATGGTGGGAAAGGGCTGGGAATGGGAAGGTAGTGACCGTGGCCTTACGGTACAGCACCAGCTTTGCCTGGTGTATTTATCGAATGGCTTTTAGTGCCGGGCATGTCTGAAGACATGTTCAGCTCGCCTGGTGCAGATCTTTCTATTTTTCGCCCATGAACGATCTGCGCGTCTGGACATGGGAGGATGATGAAGATAATGAGGTAGGTAAAGAGTGGAACACGGTGTTGGCTCGTAGCCTACTCCTGTCGAATAACACCAAGGGGTCTGCTCAAAGAATTACGTCTCCATCGATGGACGAATCACCATCAACAGCACCATATGCCCTCTTTCCACACAAGCACTGCGGAAGGATATGGAACAGAATCCATGCTCTTGGCGAGCAATGTAGCAATTAGAAATTGTATACCACTACTCTTCTCCTATCATACCAATCAACATTCTGATGGGGACCTTTCTTCCGACTAATGGGACTCGAACCCGTTAACCACGGTTTCAGACCATATAGAATTGACGCTTTAACGATCATGGCCAATAATAATAATAATAATAATAATAATAATAATAATAATAATAATAATAATAATAATAATAATAATAATAATAATAATAATAATAATTTCTTAATGTCAAACAATAATAATAATTTCTTAATGTCCCTTCATTAGCTATAGATTTGAGGAGATGCCAGTGTGTCCAATGTTTGTCCCACATGCGTTTTTTAATGCGCTGGTAGCCAACGGTATCACATTAGACACCCTCAAAGGTCATAAGTATCAGCCTGGATCGAAACGGCCATCTTGGGATTAAACGGCCAGCGACTAAACGATTGCACTGCTCAGGTCAACACCGTTTGTTAAATTATGTGTTCACAATGTGCTATTTTTCGTTCTTCCCATCCACCGATCACGGCTGGAATCGAACTTGTGGTCTTGGGCACAAGATGCTATCACGGTAGTATTTAGACCAAGCTTAAGCTATAAAAAGGAAGTGTTGAAAACAAAATTTGCGGAAACGAAGAATCTGTTCGAAGAGAGTATAAAAAGAATTGAGAGGGTATTGTCGGAGTAAGAACGAGCAAGAGCGTGTCAGAAAATGACGGAGTACAGAGGAGAGAGAAAAGAAGTTGTGAAAATAATAGCACGCTATAGATAACTTCGAATCGTTAGCCTGATTCAGCTCTTTATGAGAAGTCCTCTGACGAGGCCGGGCGAAGCTGGGTTGTATGGAGGATGTTGATGTGTGAGTTGCAGGGGTGTCGGGGACTGCACAAACGCCCAGTTCCTGAGCCAAGGAAACTGCTTACATTTAAAATCCCATGATCCGACCGGGAATCGAACCCAACGCTCCGATGCCCCAAGTCTCTAAATACGTTATGCCATTTCTGCACGTTGGTTAAGTGAAAGACAATCCATGTGGTCGTCGCCATCTCAGAACTGCCTAACTGAATGACTATACAGAAACAACTTGATAACTCAAACAGAAAAATGTGTAGTTTCTTGTAAAAAGAAAGTGGACCTCGAGAATAGGAAGAGAAAACTTATGTCAAGCCTATTCTTTATAACAACATGGCCAATGGTTCTTTCATAGAAGAAAGTGATGGGGCTGGCCGAAATTTCTGTGGCCATTTGTTCTCTAAATCTACACAAAGGTGGGTAGCATGCCAATGTTGGACTCGCTGTGCATGTGGCCGGGAAGAGAATGAGGGCAATTAGGAACGTGCAAGTGACTACTGGCGCTAAAAGTGATGAAACAGTCAGGTAGCGTGCAGGCCATGGAAGGACTCTGGTGTTGACTGACGGAAAGATTTGTTATTTGTCTGCATAAAAATATATTGCAACACGTAATTTACACATAGAGTCAATATGGAACGTCCTCGCCGTGCTAAACGACACTGTTGTGTCGGGAACTGCCATAATTCAGAACGTTATAGCGATCCTAGTGTTAAGTTTCTCGCGTTCCCATGTGCGAAAAAGGAGACAAAATGGATATTGTCAGTGAAATAAGTATCGTGAAATAATACCAGAAATATTTAATTCTATGAATAACTGACACCTTGAAAATGACAGTGGTGTAAGTTATTATTAAAGCAGACATTAATGACGTCTCATCAGTTCCTTGTCCTTGTTCATTACAACGCTAAATTCATATAATCTGGTAATTAATTGTGTGCTGATTCCAGATTTCATTCTTCCTGTAAATAAACCCTAATTCTTTCCTGTGAAAAATATTAAGGGGAGTTATGACGAATTTTGAAACTTCTTCAGTTTTGATTCCATTTTTAGCAAATATAGGTTTCATATTTAGGTACAAATAAACACATATTTTAACAAAATACAGACATGTAGATATAATGGTTCAAACGTTTTTCAATTTCCTCTTATAGAGTATTAGCAAGTTACCCATGCTTTGCTACGGTTTTAAATTGACAGTTATCATTCAAAGTTTTAAATTTTGGAGAGTCCACTGTCGGCTAGCGTATAAAATCCACCCTCAGTTCGTACGTTAAACAATTTTGGAGAAATGAGTATTTATTTTCGGATCTAGCACGTATTTAAACCCTGTAGGAATGTTTTAGAACTCTATGTTATTGAACACCTGGGGCGTAGATGGGATCAACCTGTGAAATTTGTTCTCTAAACCTACACAAAGGTGGGTAGCATGCCAATGTTGGACTCGCTGTGCATGTGGCCGGGAAGAGATTGAGGGCAATGGGGACGTGCAAGTGAGTACTAGCGCTAAAAGTGATGAAACAATCAGGTAGCGTGCTGGCCATGGAAGGATGGATGTCTTAAAAATATGCCGTATTTAACGTCTAAGACATAGAAGACCAACCTTCATGTAAAGTTTTAAGTTCGTACACGGAAGGTTTTGGGAAAAATGAATTAAACTCCTTAGGGGAGAAACATTGATATGCTATACTGAGTGGCTCAGATAGTTACGGCGCTGGCTTTCTGAGCCGACAGTTTCGATCCTGGCTCAGTCTGGTAGTGTTTGAAGGTGCTCAAATACTTCAGCCCCGTGTCGGTGGATTTATCAGCACACCAAAGTACCCCGACGGGACAAAATTTCCGACACCTCGGAGTCTTTCGATAACCATGAAAATAGTCCGTGGGACGTAAAACCAGAAACATAATTATTAAAAACATTTTGAAGTACCGTACTTCAAATTTGCAAAATTACAACTTAGTACGTCAAATGGTTTTGGAAGGATGAATAATTTCGTTTCCGAAGCTAACCTCACTGAATCCCTCAGGGATCGAATGTTTTTAAATATTTCCTATTTTACATATAGGATTTACAAATACAATAAATAATGCTATTTGGAATTTTGTCTTCGTATGTAAAACGATTTCGGAGAAAAGTATTTTCTTTGGGGGCCTTAACCCCCATTTAACAACCTCAGGGATTCATGATTTTTCACTGTATCTTAATTAAGGCCACTGTCACTTCTTTCCCGATCCTATACCTTTCTCATCCCATCGTTGCTATAAGTCCTACCTTTGTCTGTGCGACATAAAAAGAAGCCCTTCTGTTATACAGGGTGAAGCGAAATTTGCGCATCCGGGGGTCGCAGCGCGACTCCTCACATGCCAGGAATAAAAAAATGTCTCTCACAAAAGTTCATCCTGCGAGTATATCCGGCAGAAAAAGAACGTTGAAGAGTGGCAATCTGGCAACACTGTAACCACATGTACGGTAACTACCTCTGTCAGCACATATTAGTCGTGCAGTATGTTTTTTATTTCGTACATGTAGTCCAGGTGGCATGGTATCTGGCATCTTAATCGTCAACAACGATTGCAGCGGCTCCTCTAGAAATCATCTGCACTTACAAACTACAATCCTAGAAATGGACGAGCATTCATTTTCATTGGTCAGCTTTGAAAGACACCCTTTCCACGTCGTGGGCGTGAATTTATTCGCACCACTTCATCCACTAAATGCGTTACAACGTGTTCAGCGTTACTAAATTTTGTAAATGTAGGATACATGTGACCTAAGAAACGGTGTCTTACTGTATTACAGTATGTAATGTCCGACGGAAATTAGCAAATAAAAAATGCGCCTCAACCCACGATCGAACCCACGACCTTCTGCATGCTAACCCAAAACGCTATCCACTGCACCAACTATACAGCACAGCTAGCACCTGCTCACAGAGATAGTTACCCTACATGTGGTTACAGTGTTGCTAGATTGTTACTCTTCAACGTCCTTTTTCTGCCGGATATACTCTCAGGACGAATTTTTGTGAGAGGTATTTTTTTATTGCTGGCATGTGAGGAGTCGCGCTGCGACGCCCCAGTGCGCGAATTTCGCTTTACTCTGCATAACACCGAGGGGCCGATGACCTTCGATGTTAGGCCCCTTAAAACAACAAAGCATTATCATCATCATCATCATATAACATGTCCGCCTCTGTGGTGTAGTGGTTAGCGTGATTAGCTGCCACCCCCGGAGGCTCGGGTTCGATTCCTCTGCCACGAAATTTGAAAAGTGGTACGAGTGCTGGAACGGGGCCACTCAGCCTCGGGAGGTCAAATGAGTAGAGGTGGGTTCGATTCCCACCTCAGCCATCCTGGAAATGGTTTTCCGTGGTTTCCCACTTCTCCTCCAGGCGAATGCCGGGATGGAACCTAACTTAAGGCCACGGCCGCTTCCTTCCCTCTTCCTTGCCTATCCCTTCCAATCTTCCCATCCCTCCACAAGGCCCCTGTTCAGCATAGCAGGTGAGGCCGCCTGGGCGAGGTATTGGTCATACTCCCCAGTTGTATCCCCCGACCAAGAGTCTGAAGCTCCAGGACACTGCCCTTGAGGCGGTAGAGGTGGGATCCCTCGCTAAGTCCGAGGGAAAAACCGAACCTGGAGGGTAAACAGATGATGATGATCATATAATATCGTTTGTGATATTATTGTTTTTGGGGTATTCACGACATTAAATCCATCATGAAAGAAAACATGTCTCGATGATCACCGGAGGCTCGGGTTCGATTCCCGGCTCTGCCACGAAATTTGAAAAGTGGTACGAGGGCTGGAACGGGGCCACTCAGCCTCGGGAGGTCAAATGAGTAGACTTCATGACATGCACATTCCCCATTACATCGTATATGTTTCTGATATATATAAATAGTTTTACCCCGTATTGCCCCTGGTGTGGAGCAAGTACCCCGTTCATTCAAGGAAAAGATGTTGTAATTTGGATGTTCAATTTGGGAAAACAAAATGGTGCTCTTTTATAGGCAGATATTGACAGCACGTGTAGTATTCTTAAGACGCAGACTTACACGACCACTAAATGACATTATAATATATAATTTTGGGGATGTTAGGCCGTGTAATACTTATTATGTGCTGACGCATTTGAAACCTGCAACCAGGATCGTCTTCAGAGCAATAACAAAGATATTAGTGGCATCTGTCACTCCACAGTAACTAGATTAATCTATAGAAAAAAAATAACTGCATGGCACTACGGCCCGGAAGGGCCTTGGCCTACAAAACGACCGCTGCTCAATCCGAAGGCCTGCGGATTAGGAGATGTCGTGTGGTCAGCACGATGAATGTTCTCGGTCGTTATTCTTGGCTTTCTAGACCGTCAGATAGCT
Source organism: Anabrus simplex (assembly GCF_040414725.1). Classification (NCBI taxonomy): domain Eukaryota; kingdom Metazoa; phylum Arthropoda; class Insecta; order Orthoptera; family Tettigoniidae; genus Anabrus; species Anabrus simplex. Next base: position 998,494,261 of record NC_090265.1, on the reverse strand, counting down.
CCTCAATTCTAATAATGTAGGCTGAGTGGACCTCGAATCAGCCGTCAGATCCAGGTATAAATCCCTGACCTGGCCGGGAATCGAACCCGGGGCCTCCGGGTAAGAGTCAGGCACGCTACCCCTACACCACTGGGCCGGCAGATTAATCTATAGGCCTATACGAACGTGTAACACAATATTACGAGAAATCCGCAATACCAAGTTGTCTCCGCTGATCTTTTTATGCCAGCCAATAGAAGGCTCTGCGAAAGTTTCTTTCTTTCTTAATCTGTTTACCCCCCAGGGTTGGTTTTCTCTTGTACTCAGCGAGGGGTCCCACCTGTACCGCCTCAAGGGCAGTGTCCTGGAGCGTGAGACATTGGGTCTGGGGATACAACTGGGGAGAATGACCAGTACCTCTCCCAGATGGCCTCACCTGCTATGCTGAACAGGGGCCTTGTGGGGGGATAGGAAGATTGGAAGGAATAGACAAGGAAGAGGGAAAGAAGCGGCCGTGGCCTTAAGTTAGGTTCCATCCAGGCATTTGCCTGGAGGAGAGGTGGGAAACCACGGAAAACCATTTCCAGGATGGCTGAGGTGGGAATCGAACCCACCTCTACTCATTTGACCTCCCTCGTACAACTTTCCAAATTTCGTAGCAGAGCCGGGAATAGAACCCGTGCCTCGGGGGGTGGCAGCTAATCACACTAACCACTACACCACAGAGGCGGGCTTCTGTGAAAGTTATCTATGCAAATCTTTCTGTGTTAGTCCGATAGGTAGTACTGTGAAATCAAGTTACCACCAGCATGCTAGAATGTTACTCCATGTTGGTTCTAATAAGCGAGAAACAGAAAAATCAATCGCAGGACATTCTATATTTCAAAAATTCCTCTGTGATGAAACTTACATAGAATTAGTTAGTGTAGGGCTAATAAATGAAATCTGTATGCACGGCCAAGCATGACATTTCGCTGTTGAAATGGTACATTTACATTTTAATTCGTATTGCCACAACCTCAAGTAAATTACGTACTTGAAGGTGTGATGCTACATGACGATTTCATGAGCCATATAAGGCAGAATAATAGTACAATGTCCTTTGCATCCTCCTCTGATAACCGTACCACATTCCAGGATTAGGCCCTTACTCTTTTAAGATAGAGGGATGATTCATTGGTACATTTCAAATTTACTGCCCTGAACTGCTATGCATTATATGGTCAGCTTTATGTGATAGATTCAAGTCATGTGAACAGAATTCGTTGTGAATATTCTAGAAATTGCCAAGGTAAAAAAATTCCGTATGCTTAGTCACAACGAAAGTGTAAGTTTAAAGTCAAATAAATTGTCTTCCGGAGTTCAGTGTGTTTACCATCACTTTTCTCACGCTGCCTTTTTCATCAGTTTCATTTATAGTATTTGTTCGCAGCTATTGCTGCGATAGGCCACTAGTATGAATATATTATCAATAAAGATAATAATTTGAAATACGTTTTTTAATGTCACCATCTTTACTCCACTCCCTATATAATTTGTTGCTGCTTGGAGAACATTTGCCAGTTCCGTCTAGGAGTCGTAATGCACGGAATATTATAAACACAGCGTGATATTTCCACATCTCGTAAGTCAACAGGCCCCTCGCCACGAAGAGTAAACAGTGAAACACACAAACCTGCCGCTAGTTTACTTTGTGAGTAATGAAATACATTGGGATATGCAAACTCGTGACCGCACAAACCAATAATACACAATTCAGAGCACATGATAATCACTCCAGCCAGGGATCGAGCTCGGTATACCTCAGGCATTCCGGGTGAAATATCACTCGACGTTATTACTGTACTTGTATAGCCACTGTCCGTTGTGATGTACAAAGCAGTTGAAGGGTTCAAATATAATCACTTATGTACAAGTTTGGTTTGTCTCTTCTTTGAAGTCTCCACCATCTGTTTCAGTCCTTCCATTCAAATTCAATTACACGTCCAGTGTAGACACTCTATATGTATGTACGTATAGTACCCATCCCGGGCATATCAGGGCATCAATTAAATAATTCGGCTTCGCAAATAAATATATAAATGGAGTTCTTGGATGAGAACCTTCGGGGATCACTTCCCGGGCTCGAAGTCCCATCCTTATACTTTCATTGCGTCAGCGGCTAAAGCTCAAGAGCATACGGGTAATGGAATGTTCGAAAAAGAAAAAGGCCCTACATTAAATATAACGAAAGTAGGGTTCTCTATAATGTAAGAGAAATACTCTAATACATTAAATGAGGAGAGTTTTGTTCCCAATATTTACTAAAAATTTTATTAAACTGATAGGACCACACAATAAAATACACGAGATAATGCCGTATTATTACACATGAAAAATAAACAATAGTAAATGAAATCATTTGTATACAGTATGCCCCAACGTCTTTGTCAGTTCATACACTGTTTTGGCTATCGCTTGTCATGCTTTGAATCACCTTATTAGTGCGCACTAATACTATATACACTTTACACAAACGTAGGCAGATAAATTAGAACATCTTGTTTTTTCACCCACGAGATTACATCGCCGCATATCCTATTTGACCACATGAATTACATATTATACTGAACACATACACGTATTACTGGGTTTACCTGACCCTGTTATATACGAAGCGGATCAACACAACGTTGGTTTCCTACCCATCAGCATAAACACTTAAGAACAACATGAATACATCACACAAAGAAATATTAAACACATTAGCAAACAATACATCTTGAAGATATGGCCTAGCCAAGCCATATGATGTCAGCTCAAATCCATCGTTCTGATGCGGGCCGAACCCATGTTCTCCAGCTTCCAAGGTGCAAAAATCTGAAACTCCAATCACGATCTAAAAATGAGGAGGAATACGTCCTTCACAGAATCATAAATTTATCAACGCTAGTCATAATATATCATTAGCTTGGGATTGTTAATGCAGTGGTGAAAGAATGCGACTTACTAGGGCTAAAATTCTGAAGGACTTTAAAGACGAATCGGTTCGCACCTGGGGCCAGACAAATCCCTTTCATCATAAATCTGTCTCTCTTGTTGTGGTCAGTGTTCTACCTTGCGGCCACAAAGACACTTTCTATTTTCTTTCTTTCTTTCTTTCTTTCTTTCTTTCTTCTCATTTTGCTCGTTTCCAAGTACACAATTACTCAAGAGCCGCCAATTCTTATTGTTCAGGCCATATACAGCCTAATTCAATACGTCGCGATAACCATCATTATCATAATTCTTTATCATTCTCTCATCTCAAACACTTCACAAGTCTCACCTTCCTCATTGTCACGCTACTGCATCTCAAATCTACCCTATTCATTTATGGAAGAGTCTATTCCCACAGGTCATTTAAGTAATACCATCTCACTCGCGTATCTATATAAATCATGAATTGCACCTCGGGCTTGAACATCTTCAATGATTATATTCTTAATGAGTATGGGATTTATAAAAATACATGCATTACCATGTGAAGCGAATACGTAAATCTATATTCAAATTATTATGAAGACCATACGAGTTAGTAAAATTAGGAAGAAATTATAAATTCAGCTGAAGTACTGTTCTCCCTTGAAATATATGCTTCACCCGCAGTTGAATTTTATGGGATTTTATGTACTAATTCATGCAAATAAGTCCGCTGAGATATTAGCGATTATCCTTAAATTACAGAAGAAATCCTAGTTAATTAATAAAATAATCTTTCCCAGTCACACACCGATAGTGTTCCCTACATTTAATATTATTAATTACATAAAATAAACAAGAATTTTACTTACAATTATATCAATATGCGAACGTGCAGATCTCATGCTTAATATATTTTCAGATAAATGTACTTATCGATACTGCGTGTGGTTTGCTGCCATCTCGAGGGTAAAACTGGGGTTTTTTAAATCTCCATTACGACAGCTTCACTCTTAAATAGTCCTTGGTTCCTCTTTCTTCATTATACCGTCCATGTCTCGGACTGAGTTCTTCTACTGTTGGAATGTCTCGACGTCCCCTAAAGAGATGAATGCTGGCACTAGGCGCGACTCTAGTTGATTCCAATCCTGGGTTCGACGACAACTCATGAACATAAAAAAATGGGAAAAATTAGTTAATAAACACTGTTTATGTGTTTTCAAAGAACCTACTGGTGATTAGATCCACTCATAACTTTAAATAGACTAACCCAAATAGTGGTAAGTTTCTATAAATCACTATTCATTTCCCCCATTAATCACACAGTCTGACTAATTGTTACTACGAGTGTCCATGGAGTATGCAAACGTTCTTCCTATCACGAACACCGTTCTTTTAATTTACTGAGCGTCACTTACCGTTTAAATGGCTTAAAATCAGCCACTATTAATTACTGAATGTAATCGGCTGTCTCACTAATTCTAAGCAAGTTGATGCGTTTGACCGTTCTTTGATAATTGCATCAAAAGCCGTCATTGAAGTCACATATATTTAAAGGGATAAATGTTGAAATAACACCTCTATTAATCACTACCGTAATTTGTCTCGTACCACACGGCTTATTTCGCGATATTTATACCGCACTAATATGTTATTCTTCGACACAGCACTTCACACACTGTTATCCATTTTTGCATAGTTCATCACTGACACGTAAGTATTGCGGCCGCACAAATTACAATGGGTTCCCGCAATTAGGTCTTGGTTCCATTTATAGTATTTTGGCTGAGTGGTCGGAGAGGTGGTAAACCGCACCCCTAATCGAAATTCCACTCAAATAAACGTAATCTTTCAGCGACGTGAGAGTAATCAAATTATAGCTCTTGACCTCTATTTTATACCGATCTGGTCTTATGTCTATCCGATCAGCGGGTTGTTCACAATCTCAAAAGGTCCCTTTATAAATTCACACGTCATGGTTTATTTAGTAACAACTCCCACACTCCCACCTTTTTCCTCACGTTGCCAAGTCTTAGCACTTGGCTTCAGTCTGCGCACTGCTATATGACATGCGTCATTACCGATCCACTATTAAAGTACTGCGTATATATGTATCAACAATTTGCATAAAATACGCCGGTTTGAATGAGTCCTCACTTATAAATTTCCATAGATTATCTCAGAAAATATTGTTCTTCTTATTCTTGCTAGTCAAGTATGGTGGATTGGCACCAATGACTGCACTGTTGAATCAGTAAGGAATTTTATTTCTTGGGGGTTAACACACCTTAATTTACCGCACTGTCTGACAAAATACACTTTTACGCGTAGCGTCATCTCTTCTTCTTTCTTGCTCCGAGTGAGAGCGCAATTTCAAGGTTCCGCGGTAATACGCTATCCTTCTCCCGGTACAGCACAGAGACTTGGAACCTTCGAGTTTGCGTACCGCAACTCGTGTCCCGGTTTGGGGCGTAAATTGCTAATTAAGACACTATATGTCGCAGAATGTTGCAGAAAACGGCATATATTGTTGATTAAACTTCCTAACATACCTATGACATGGTGATGAACGGTTACAGTATGTATGTATGTATGTATGTATGTATGTATGTATGTATGTATGTATGTATGTATGTATGTATGTATGTATGTATGTATGTATGTATGTATGTATGTATGTATGTATGTATGTATGTATGTATGTATGTATGTATGTATGTATGTATGTATGTATGTATGTATGTATGTATGTATTACATGTTACAAATCTCATGTTATGGTCACTATTGAAATGTACTTATAGTCAAATGATAATATTAAATTATAAATTCCACCTGTTCAATACGTAAGAGTTTTTTATTTAAATTTAAGAAATGGTTCTTAACATATTAGATATAAGGACATGTTTCACCCATAATGAGGGCATCATCAGGCTAAAAATCTCACACCTGAAAGAAAGATAGATCAGGATCTCGTTCACTCTTATACGTCCAAAAACATAAACAAGAGGGTACTGTTTTAAGTACAAATGTGTATAAAATGACTAGCAAGCAGAATATAGCAGTTATAAGCACTGGTATGATTAAGTCCTACAATCAATCCTTATTGTAGATCTCAACGAATGTGTTGCTTTTAAAATGTGGTAACAAATAATTAGTTAAAAGTTCGAAAAGAACACGTAAACTGCTGCCCCTAAATTAAATCTGGTAAATATGGCACCTTGTTCTGGAGACGGCATAAGGAGGTTATAATAGTTTAATATTTAGGATAAAAGTTACTCTTAGTGGTAGTTAAATTTAAATCCAAAGTTGAGGTTGTTAATTTTATATGTAACGATAGCTATTTTTATAATTAGCTGGCAGACGTGGTTGTATCTTCTTGTATTAAAAGTCGAAAGGAAAATGTGCGAGGTTGAGTAGAGCTTGTGGTGTTATGTCCCTTCGATAGTTGTTATGTATAGGCAACGCAATTGTTTTCCGATTCTTCCTGGCTCGCCTGTACAGGTCTGGCCACCTGTGCAGGTTCATCGAACGTAGGTGCCATCCAAGTTCCGATTTACTTGCGCAGGTCAACTGTATAGGTAAACCTCTCCGGTACACCGCAACGTGTATGGCCGGCCTATTAGTAAGGAGTCGCATGGACACACGCTGTACCAAAATCCATTCACTAAGTTCGTGTGGCCTCGAAACATCGCAACAAAGTTGCTAGCAAGGCCACCGACAATTAGATACATACTGAACAAATGATTGTGAGTCATTCTTCACTGCCTACGTGGATAAGTGATGCGGCAACTGCTGTATCGCTTGTGTATAGCGGGCTGTGACCTCCCCAGGCTGAATATTCCTCATGTATGGATTAAAATGCGAATGTACTTACCTTCCCACCAAATACGAAGGTGGCCCAGAAAATAATGCACCACAAGTTTTTTCTCAGCCCCAACAAAGGTACAAATGAAACACTTTACACACGAATTCTTTGAAGTTTTCAGAGTGCGCGCGCGAAGTTTCCGTTTCTTCCGACAAATAGCATGCTTGCAGCAATGGTTCACCATGGCGTCTGTCAGTGATGTACGTTACTAGCAGCGTGTCGTAATTGAATTTCTCACTGCGGAGCAAGAAACGGTTGGAAACATTCACAAACATTTATGTGCAGTCTATGGATCATCAGTAGTCGACAGAAGTAAAATTGGTTGTTGAGCACAGAGGGTGAGGCCACCTGAAAGCGGTTCGGCAGAGCTCTAAGATTTGCAGCGGTCGGGGAGGCCACCCACGGCTGACATACCTGACAAGATACAGCGTGCTGATGTACTCATTCGCGAGGACGACGCAGAACGACTCCCAGTTGCCACGGGAGTTGTTAATCAGCTAAGGAAGTGTGTGTGTGTGTGTAATCATCAGTGCTCTTGATTACACAAGCAAGTTTTCACAATGGGTTCCGCGCCGTGTTACGGAGGAACACAAAACTCTCAGAAAATCATTTCTTCTGAGTTGCTACAACGTTTTGAAGCTGAGGGGGAAGCCTTCTCTTCCCGGATTGTGACAGGTGATGAAACCTTGGTTCACCATTTTGAGCCCGCAGTGAAACAGTAATCGATGAAATGGCGCCATCCTGATTCTCCACAGAAGAAAAGTTCAAAGCAACTGCTTCCGCTGTTAAGGTCATGATCACTGCCTTTCGGGGCTGTGATTGTGCTATACTCATTGATGTCATGCCGAGAGGCACTATCATTAATTCTGAGGCATATGTGAACACATTAATCAAACTCAAGAAGCACTTCCCGCGATTTGCACGCCATAACAACCCATGTGATTGTTTTCTACAACATGATATCGCACGCCCTCATACAAGTTTGAGGACGTTGGAACACGTCACGAAACAGGATTGGACAGTGTTACACCATCCATCCTATAGCCTTGACCTAGCTCCCTCAGACTTTCGCTTGTTTGGGCCATTGACGAATGCCATTCGTGGGAGACAATTTGAATATGGCGAAGAAGTGATTCACGCAGTGAATAAATGCCTTCGTGAACAGAATAAGGAGTGGTGCCGACAGGATATACGCGCTCTTGTTTCTCGGTGGAGGTAGGCTATAGAATGGGAAGGAGAATACGTGGAAAAGTAGAAAGTGTATAAAATGATCGTTCTTTCTTATGTATAAGTTTCATTGTGTTCAATAAATGATTGTTGCAGAAAAATGTGGTGGTTTAGTTTCTGGGACACCATCATACCCTGAGCCATGAACTCAGTTCACCATAAATTATCACCGTAGACTAATGTTGAACATAAATGACTGATTGCACGTAGTAACCTACCACTAACCCCATAATCCCCCAGAACGGCTAACAACTTATCTCTTGGTAATGTAAAATGGCTTCTCTAGACCTACGAAACATAAACATAACTGTGTATTCCTGTCGTAAAATGTTTCAATTACTTGATCCACATTGAAAATCTGATCATAATAGCCGCTCCGTAGTCTGAAATGATACAAGTTTACATCTAACTTACTCTCCACCACTGACAGAATGTCGTTTCAAAAATGTCATCGCTGCCATGGTCGTTCTTATTCCCTCGAACTCAACAGTGCAATTTCAACAGAAAGATCTCCTTTTACAATGACAAGATTGTCAAAATATTCATTCCATCTGTCCAGTTACTCCCTGGAATCAACTACGAGTTCATCTAATTTATCCAATACACTATTCATTTTCCTCTTCCCTCCCATTTTTATTACCGTCCAGAAGGGATTCCCTGCCCTTGAAAGAGCTTCATATGGGTTAATGCAGTCAGCTCGTGAAGTTCGAAGACGGTTTCAAGAAAGATTCCCGAGTGTAGACGTTCTAAGTAGTAAAACAGTACATAAACTTCGTAATGAATTTCAGAAAACCGGAAGTATCCAGACTAAGCAGTTAATATAGAGCAGCAGCGTAGGATTCTTGCGAAAAATATTATATATCCCGGTCATAGCTTGGAGTTCTTTTCTAAAGGAACACGGCGCCTTCTTGCACAACTAGTGGGAATTTCATATGGGTCTGTGTGAAGGCTACTAAATTATTACACTTAAATCCATGAACTGAGGCACATGCTTTTCATCCAGGTCACCCTGTACGCAGGAGCACAGTTTATGAGTGGGACATTTATTTTAGAATACGGTTGATTCTGTTACGTATGCGAATACTATACTAACCCCCCTTTTCAGAGAATTAACCGACAGTAGGGGGTTTGTAGCCCACTCGGCCCCTCAATTTATCCACCTGCAATTATTACTTCTGGGATAAATTAAAAATGCCGTGTACAAGACGAACATGAATACCATACAAGCACAGAAACATAATATCCATCAATAAATTGCCAGGTCCTCAACGTGAACTACAGCGAGTGATGACTAATTTCCTAACGTGGTATCAAAAATGTGTGGAGAATGAAGGCAGGCACTCTCAACAGTTCCATTCATAATTTTGTAGGTACGAAATTCTTAAAACTGTTTATGTTACTGTTGCATGGCTTATTTTGCTGCCACAGAACTCGACTCACAGGCGGCAAATAAGTGCTTCGCTATAGACAAATCACCGCGTGCCGAAGTAAAGCCTATCTGATCACCCTGTACTTTCTAATTTCCTCGACGTGAGGATTTGCTAACCTTATCCGTCTGCGGACAGACTTAGCTTTCTCTGTGCTAGGCTTACTGACAGTTAATTCACCGCAGATCAGATAGTGGTCTGTGTTATCGGAAAACACATCAAATACACGAACATTCCTATTACATACTTTGAGTCCAAGGTCTATTACGGAGCTGATGCCATTACCCCCTGAAGTATAATCCCTCCAACCGCTAAATCTATCGACATCATTCACTTATTTACGTGCTTAACAGAAACTATGTTGTCATGAATGAATTAAACTTAGCTTTAATGTCCACTCCAATTCTTGATGAACAATCCAACCCCTCACTATACTTTTCCCTTTTCCACGCCTGTTAAGAACACCGAATAATCTCCCATCTCTTCATCGACTTTTCTTCTTCCGTAATTCACATTAATACTGATTCCATTTTCTTCGCCAAGTTGTGGCCAAGGAGTCCATGGCCCCTCAGATAGAAGTTGTATTCCATCACTGCCATAGATCCGAAGTTTGCTTAAAACGTTCTGAACGTAGTCGGTCACTTTTTTCTTTTACAAATTGCTTTACGTCGTACCGGCACAGATAGGTCTTATGGCGACGATAGGATAGGAAAGGTCTAGGAGTGGGAAGGAATCGGCCGTGGACTTAATTAAGGTACAGCCCCAGCATTTTCTTGGTGTGAAAATGGGAAACCACGAGAAACCATCTTCAGGGCTGCCGACCTCAGGGCTCGAATTCGATATATTACGGATGCAAGATCACAGCTACGCATCCTTAACCGCATGACCAACTGGCCCGGTGATAAATTTCCTAGAAAATAGGATGTCACCCTAATTACACATAGTCCCAGTGAGAATTTCTTCTCTAAGGGGTTAGCGACTACTGGTGGATTGTAAAATTCTAGCCGCATGAACATAAAAAGCGCTACGAGGGCCCGTCAGAATATGTTCCATGGCAACTGGTATCCCGTCTGAGAACCACTTACTAGGTCGCACGTAGTTCAGGAACTAGGACATGCCATTACAGTAACCCACACCATGACCCTGTTGAATTTCAAATATAAATATTATGTGGAATGGTAACAGGTATCGCACATCCGTGTATGTGGGGCTTGCCCTTTTTCCATCTATTGAACCCATAATTCTACCTCGCTAAAAATTGCACCACAAGATGGAGTGCAACCATATATTTATTGCAAGCTCATCGCGTTCTGTAGCATGACAACTCACAGTGGGGAGCGAGCCACCAAACATTCGAACGAGGTCGGAACCTTTCGGAAGACCTCAGGTAATTAATAATAAAATTCTGGATAATAACCCTCATTGAGAGAGATTTTGGGCCCTGTCATTAACAAAGAAATAAGTAATTAAGAATTCTGGGAAATATCTGATGAAGTCCACCGGGTGGAAATGTATTTAATTACGCCTGGAGAGATATTGGCATCCATACTGGCAGAGTAGTGACACGTGTCAAGGACATACAATCAAAATGCACGGGGATTCTCCTGCACGAAATTAATTAATTACGCCCGTTAAAGTAACAGGAAAATTAAGCAAACAGCACCATCATGACTGGAAAAAATAGGTGGAATCTCTGGAGTGAGTCTCGAAGAAATCGTTCCAGTGGTCGTTAATTGGAATGATTGCAGCACAGTAGATAACGCCAAGCAGAGCGTCCCTAGAAAAGGCTTAAATACCTCCTCTTCACGCAAGAGAGTCAGTCGTCATTCTATGTTCCAAGAACATTTTGTGACGCCGTGTATTTGTGACACAGAAAACCATGGTGTGCTATTTTGCTCCTGATGACAGGAAAAATTTCGAGAAGTTAATTTGGGATCGCTTGTATTTAAAAGTTTCAAGCAAGAAGGAAAGGGATTGTTATGAAATGTCAGGCAACATTAAAAAGAAGACTTAAAGTGAGAGAAATAGATTTGTAGAATCTCTGAAGCCAATTGGCTTGAGGGATGAATTTTTTACCAAGTGGTGAATGGTGAAGGAAGACAAAACTAGGTATTGAAACATTGTAGTTACGACATCTATCACGATGAAGGAAGAAAATCAGGTTCAATAATTATAGGATTCCTTAACTTCTCATAGGGACACTGCAGATTCATATAGCTTTTGTGAATTACTGCGGACAAAGTTTTTTCATTTTTTTCGGTAAGGTAGGACGATAGTCTGGCGGAGATAAGCTTTTTGTCTCACGGTCAATCACACCTATGAAACATCCGGATAGGAAGGAGTTGGGAAGATTCCACAAACTGCGTTAGTTGAGTTATCGACACGAAGCGGGGCGGTTTAACTGTTATATGTGTATAAAATAATAAATTATAGCGTGTGTTGCTTCAAGCCAAGTGTAAAATCTGTGTATGTATAAGGTAATATTTAAGCAAAGAATATGTTCTGCAATTATGAAGGGCTAAATTGGAGGTGGCTGGCACAAGATGAAGCCGAGATAATGCCATGCCAAACGACTAGAATTACAGGTCTGTCGAATTTAAATATTATGTTCTGCAGTTAGCGATGTAAATGCTTGTCCCTTTAAATTAATTAATTAACAAATCATAACATCGCGTTGTATATGGGGAGTGTGTAATCAAGTATATTGCGATGATAAGGAAGTGACTTGTCGTTATTCTAGTGTGGAGGGGAATTGTCTATTATTTATGTCAGTGCGCGAGACTTTAAAAATAATGTGTTTAAATTCCTTAAAAAAAATTAAAAGTGAAGTTCAATATTGCAATGAAATAATGTTCGGGCCGAAAAATGTACAATAATGATAGGGGTAAAATAACCGTTATGCGTGTGATGAAGTCAAATATCAAATTATCCAATAATAATAATAATAATAACAACAATAATAATTACGTCAGGATAAAATTGAGATGGTAAATTATGTGTTCGGCAGTGATGTCATGCGAGATTTACTGTTTATATCGAAATACAGTGAAGTATGATAAAGTTGACATTTTTTGACACCGTGTATTTGTGATACAGAAAGCCATGGTATGCTATTTTGCTCCTGAGGACAGGAAAAGTTTCGAGAGAAGTTAATTGTGAGATCATTATATAAAGTTGTTTGGTCATGGAATCGCTTGTATTTAAAAGTTTCAAGCAAGAAGAAAATGGATTGTAATGGAAATTAAATATTGTGAGAATAATTAGGAAGATGTTAAAGGCAGAGTAAGCCTGTATTTTATGAGTGATGTTGCATAAGCAGGATGCCGAAGATAAGAAGCCCTGTATTTGGACGGAGAGGAATTTTTGTGACATTGTTTATAGGTGGAGATGTAATATTTCTGAGACAGACTGTACAAGAGGAACGATGTCATGTAGCAATCCAGAACGATTGTGATAGCCGACCTCACGAACAAAATATATTCTGACACACGGTCAAGATAATAGTTAATTATTGTAAATTGACTTCTTTTCTGTATCTGTACGAAACATTGCGGGTGTGAAAAATGAATTTTATTAGAATGAGAGTTCAGCTTGAGTACATTGATGAAAAGGTACTCCACTTGACAGTTGACGGTGATACCTGTTTGGAGTGCTAACATTGTAGGTCAGTTGGAGTCTCACACTCGAGTTATACCGTGAATATCGCGATGGTAGTGATTATTGTTTTCAGTGATGTTACGTAATTATAAACAAGAGTTGAGTTTAGTTTTGTTTACCGAACTTCACTACATGTTTGGAGATTGTATTGAGGAATAGATTAAATTATTCGGACATGTTGTTTAATTTCGATTTCACGCGTTATTGTAGCAAATAGACAGTAATATTTCCAGGTCCGAGTTCATTTTCTTTTGTAGCGAATTTCACTTCATGTGTTAGAGTTTCAACGAGGATCATATCTAAATGGTTACGTGCCAGATGCGACCGTGCCGGATGCGACCCGGCCATTATCGTGCCAATAGCGACCGAGTGGATAAACACCGTGCCGCATGCGACCCATCAATCACAAGGGCTGTCACCAAGTGGCAGATTGCTTATAAGTAGCTAACTTGGTCTTTTCTAAAATAAAGGTCTGACACCGTGGTTGGCAGGTTCGAGTGCCGTTGGTCCAAAGAAAAATATAATAATGTTGGTGGCTTTACGTCTCAGTAACTACTTTTATGGTTTAAGTAGACGCCGAGGTGCCGGAATTTAGTCGCACAGGACTTATTTTACGTGCCAGTAAATCCACCGATACAAACCTGACGTATTTGAGCACGTTCAAATACCACCGGACTGAGCCAGGATCGAATCTGCCAAGCTGGAGTCGGAAGACCAGCATCTCAACCTTCTGAGCCGTCTGAGCCACTTAGCCTGGATGAAAAAAAATTCACCATCTGAATATGGGCCAGCACGGTAGGAAAGTTGGTGGTAGACAGTTTCTAATCACTAGATTGCATGCCAAAAGCCTGGATTCAAATCCAAACCTTTTCGCAGTGTTCAAATGGAGTGAGGGGATATGATGCTGTTGATGGTGGTTCGGCCGTCGGATGGCGACGTAAAGCATTGAGCAGACCCCTTGGTATTATTAGAGAGGAGTAGGCTACGTGCCGAAACCGGGTTTCATCTCTCCCTACTTCATTATCATAATCCCACATCCAGACGCGCAGGCCTCCCACGGGAGTGAGATAGAAACACGTCCTCGGACACTCCTGGTACTAACAAGACACGATAAGTAAGTAGGCCTAAGTCGTAAATAATTTCAGAGCATTAGGATCTTTTCTTTTGCTAGTGGCATTACGTCGCACCGACACAGACACGTCTTAAGGCGACGATGGGATAGAAAAGGACTAGGAATGGGAAGGAAGCGGCCCTGGTTTTAATTAAAGTACAGCCCCAACATCTGCCTGGTGTGAAAATGGGAAACCATCTTCAGGACTGCCGACGGTAGGATTCGAACCCTCTATCTCCCGGATGCAAGCTCAGGGCCGCGCCTCTAACCGCATGGCCAACTCGCCCTGTGGGAAAAGACGTAAACGCATCACCATGTTGTAAAACGAGTTGTCCCCCAGAAGTGTTATGTTAAAGTAGGGACAGTAGCTGCTTATAGGACTTATTGAAATGGCATTGCACTTCGTTTAGCTTACCTTATCTTGGGAGATGACACAACTTATCAAATGAAACTTTGCTTGTCAACGCCGGTCGCATCCGGCACGGTTACAGATTATGCGGACGCTATTGGCACGGGTCGCATGCGGCATGGTCGCATCTGGCACGCCACTATCTAAATATCCGGACATTGTGTTAAAGTTTAGATTTCGTCTGACAGTGTGAATGATGTGTAGATACCATTACGTTGGCTCAACAATAGGTTTAGGATGCCGCGTGTATTATATAACTTAAGGATGAGTTTAATGGAAATCGGTAGATAGAATCGGGGAATAAGAATCTACAGTCTAAGCTAAAACTATTTTATTTGCCCTGGATGAAATGCTAGTTTAGGGGAAGGCGCTTAAAATTTAATTTTTAAATACATTCCTCTGGTATTGGTCCTATCAAAAAGTACTACACAACATAATTTATAGAGAATTCAATTTCCGATAATGCATGTTTTATTCAGTTTATCGTGCCGACTGTGATAAGAGTGTTATTTCAGGCTCGGAAGAAAACTAAATGTGAAGGCCTACAATATCGAAACTTCATACAATTGATCAATTATAACATTACCTACGTTGACCATTGTATGTTGTGATGTTCTTTGTCTCTTATGCTGCCACTCATGGCTCCGATAGATGGGCTTACTGCTGCCAACCGAGTATAACAGCCTGCCTGAATATTGGCAGGAAATAGCAGGGAAGATAGACAACTTTCTTCTCTAGCATACAATTCCTCTGATTAATACATTTTCTGATACTGCTGGTAGATAACACACTGGTTCATCATGGCATTCCAGTTATTCAGTCCCTACTCTGAGGTACTGATCGAAACGAGTAGTGTGCACATTTGACGGAATAATGGCAGAGGAGTGTTTACGGCTGTCTGCGGCCTGGTCATTCCTGGTGTGGAACTTTAGACTGTTAGATCGGCAGCGTACTACTGTTCGTTAAAAGTGAGAAAATGTGTGATATTCCATTTGATTGAGTATTTCATATGATTGATTTTAATCACGGCATTCCTACTGGCGTCATTGTAATAACCTACTGTATGTATTTCAGTCGGAAAACCACTAAGACCCTGAGGATGTAAAAAGGCAGGTGAAAGTGAGTGTCTGCTATTATAATGAAAATTCCCCAACTTGATTGTGACTGATGGTAGGTAAGAGGGCCTACCATTACAATGAAAATTCCCTAACGCAGTCTTCACATATAAAAATATGTTTCGTGATTTCCCCGTCGCGTTTCTAGGGTAACGTTAGGAGCTATGCAATTTAATACAATCTTACTCACAAAGTGTACACTACCTAACCTAGAATTCTGTACAGGATCTGAAATTCCGTAGCGAAGCACGGGTACATCACCTAGTAAATAATAATAACAACAACAAGTATCAGACGCAACACAGGAGTCGACCGTTACATCACAGGTATTTAGAAGGGCGTGCTCTTTACACTAAGCACACTGGCAGTTCTCTTGATATTCGACTACTCAAGTAATTATTAGTAATGCAACTGAAATTAGACTAGAGAAAAAATCGTAAGTGGGCCGCCCATTCAACTCGCTTTTTTAGCTCACTGCCTTAGGAAATGCACTCGTCTATCGCGTTTTCTTTCTTAAGAAACCAATAATTAACCTGTTGTCACACAAGTTCGCGACCATATAGCCAAGTATTAGTGACGTTATAATTAACTAGCAAATGTACCCGTGCTTCGCTACGGTATTCTACATTGCATACGGATATCGACGTAAATACTGTGCGTGCAGCAAATGAGATTGTTTTAAAATTGCATGTCTCTTAGCCTTATCCGAGAAATAGCATGGGGAGGTCCCCGTACGTTGTTTCCAATGTAAAGTGAGGGTTGCGGAGTTGTGATGATAACGCCAGGCTCACTTGCCTACTGCCATTCACAATCGAGTTGGCAAGTTTACATTATAATTGCAGGCCCCAATGCCTACTGCGCTATCACAATCGATTTGGGGAGTTTTAGTTACAATGGCAGACCCATTTCCTACTTTCAGACAGGTTACAGTTGAGGAGTTTTTATTATAATACCAGGCAACTTCCCTACCACCAGTCAAAATTGAGTTGTGCAGTTATCATTATAATGACAGTCCCTTTTTACTGCTGCTAGCCAGCTTACTGCCAGTCACACAGAATTAGTGAGTTTCCATGAAAATAGCAGGCCACTATGCCTAATGCTAGTCAAATTTTAGATTGGAACATTTGTTTATAATGGCGGGCACCCTGGCCTAGAGCCAAACACAATAGAGTAGGGGACTTTCAAACAAAACTGCATGATCCCTTGCCTTCTGCAAGACAAATCGAAAAGTGAATTATTCATTAAAATGGTAGGCCCTCCTTACTAATGCCAGTTACACAGGAGTTGGAGAAGGACCCCATTCCTACTGCCAGCAGTCAAAGTCGGTGTAGGGAGTACTGATTACAATAGCAGACACATCCTTTCTCGATCGCTATAAATCGACATCAATGAATATATATACAGATGGACATACGAAAGTATATGAATGTTTACAATATTGCAGACCTTCATTTACAGATTAACTGCTGCTAAACGGTACGTCATATCGACAAAGGATTGTACCGTAAGGCGCAGTATTTAGCGATCTAAATGGCTGGTCCTATGATATTTTCTCGCATCTAATCTATTCATGGGTCAGATTGAATCAAAAACGTTGAATAGGTTGAAATTTGTGTAAGAATATCTTACATTGCATTACTTTTCGGATAATTATGTGACATAGCATTTGGCTCACATATGGGTACTGGGTGGGCCAATGTTCGTGTAGAGTTTGATCATACTATCTTTCCTGTAAGTGATTGAAATGATGCACATGAGAAGAAAAGGTTTAGAAATTAATTTCCATTAAGGCAGGTAGATTTCCATAAAGTTTGGTTGTGTGTATTTTGAGGGAGTGCAAAATCACGGTTTCGGTTTCGTATAAACCCCCAATTAGTTCAGGGATTTAGAAACAATATTTGCCCTAAAACCTCACCAAAGGACAGGTGGATTCTAAATATGAAGTTTGGTGGAAATATATCCAGTAGTTTTCAAGTTAGAGAAAGACAAACAGACCAACAAACAAACAAACAAACTAACTAACTAACTAACTAACAGACACCAAGGAAACCTACCCCTGGACAGATGGATGCTATATATAAAATTTGGTTCAAATATCTTGTTAGTTTTCAAGTTGTAAGAAGTACGCTTTAGACGCACCCGCTGGGATTTGTACCGAAAAACGGTCCGTTAATGATATCTCCCTTACTAAATCCTGTTATCGAAATGATGCACATGAGAAAAAAAAGGTTTAGAAATTCATTTTCATTAAGGCAGGTTGATTTCCATTAAGTTCGGTTGTGTATACTTTGAGGGAGTGCAAAATCACGGTTTCGGTTTCGTAAAAATCCCCACTCAGTTCAGGGATTTAGAAACGATATTTGCGCTAAAACCTACCCAAGGAGAGGTGGATTCTAAATATGAAGTTTGGTGGAAATATATCCAGTAGTTTTCAAGTTATAGAAGGACAGACAAACAGACAAACAGACAAACAAACAGACAAACGGACACCAAAGCTAAAAATGATGCAGATGGTCATAATTACACCTGAAACGGATAACTGTACGGAAATTTCGCCAAAATAATCAATGTACAGACACACGGTCGTTACGATTTTATTTTTTGCGCTAAAACCTACCCAAGGACAGGTGGATTATAAATATGAAGTTTGGTGGAAACATATCCAGTAGTTTTCAAGTTATAGAAGGACAGACAAACAGACAAACAAACAGACAAACAGACAAACAGACACCAAAGATAAAAATGATACAGATGGTCATTATTACACCTGAAACGGATAACTGTACGGAAATTTCGCCAAAATAATCAATGTACAGACACACGATCGTTACGATTTTATTTTTTGCGCTAAAACCTACCCAAGGACAAGTGGATTCTAAATATGAAGTTTGGTGGAAATATATCCAGTAGTTTTCAAGTTATAGAAGGACAGACAAAGAGACAAACAGACAAACAAACAGACAAACGGACACCAAAGCTAAAAATGATGCAGATGGTCATAATTACAGGTGAAACGGATAACTGTACGGAAATTTCGCCAAAATAATCAACGTACAGACACACGGTCGTTACGATTTTATTTATATAGATGACGGATAAGCATGAGCACGTTGAAAAGTGCAGACTTCCACTTCGAGATTCATATCTCCTAAACGGTTTATGATATTAAGAACCGGTTTGCGCCATCAGACGCCCCATTTATCGCTCTACATGTTTGTTTCTAAACCATTTCCTCGTATCTCCCATATTCAGGGGGTAAATTGAGATCAAATTTTGAATAGGGTGAAATTTGGGTGCATTTTTAACATTTTACATTACTTTCTGCCTACTTATGTATAAGCTAAAATCATGAAATTTGGTACACATATGTCCCTTAATCGTGCCAATGTGCGCACACAACGTGATGATCCTATCATTCTTATAAGTGTGTCAAACAATGAAATATACTTGTAAAAATCACCAAATTTACGAACAATCCAGAAATACGGCCAAATTTAACGTATAAGGGAGAGAGATACGACAAAATGTCACAGGACCAAAGTTGTAGATCACTCCGAATTGAAGGGACATTGTGCCATCCGTTTTGTGATACGACTTACCGTTTAGCCAAAAAATAGCTCAAAAGGAATGTCTGCACAGTCATTAAAATTGCCTCCATATTTCGATATCTTTGGGGGGTAAAAAGTGAAAAATTTGAACATCTTGGAATTTTCCCGTCGGTTAGGGACCAAAAGCTATAATTTCACCAAATTTCAATTGTCTACTTCGTCTGGCAGGTTGTGCCGCCATTTTGATTTGGGGGGATAGGGGATAAAAATGAGGAAATTCTCGAAAATTTTTAAGCCCACGAAACCTATAGGTTATCGTTTTGGATATACTATACGACTGTGTTCTTATGCTGAGCCCAAAATTTGAGCCCCCCCAGCGTGCCCCCTTCAGGGAATTTTGAGAATTTCCGATTTTTCTAGGGATCTTGGGGGCATCAGTTTCCTCCGTACCAAGTTCCAAATTTCTGAGATTTCTGGATGTGCCTCATTAATTCACGTCTTTTTTCATTTTTAAATATTTATATATACATCGCTCCAGCCCGACTTGCTTTTATATATATAGATGACAGATAAGCATGAGCACGTTGAAAAGTGCAGACTTCCACTTCGAGATTCATATCTCCTAAACGGTTTATGATATTAAGAAACGGTTTGCGCCATCAGACGCCTCATTTATCGCTCTACATGTTTGTTTCTAAACCATTTCCTCGTATCTCCCATATTAAGGGGGTAAATTGAGATCAAATTTTGAATAGGGTGAAATTTGGGTGCATTTTTAACATTTTACATTACTTTTTGCCTACTTATGTATAAGCTAAAATCATGAAATTTGGTACACATATGTCCCTTAATCGTGCCAATGTGCGCACACAACGTGATCATCCTATCATTCTTATAAGTGTGTCAAACAATGAAATATACTTGTAAAAATCACCAAATTTACGAACAATCCAGAAATACGGCCAAATTTAACGTATAAGGGAGAGAGATACGACAAAATGTCACAGGACCAAAGTTGTAGATCACTCCGAATTGAAGGGACATTGTGCCATCCGTTTTGTGATACGACTTACCGTTTAGCCAAAAAATAGCTCAAAAGGAATGTCTGCACAGTCATTAAAATTGCCTCCATATTTCGATATCTTTGGGGGGTAAAAAGTGAAAAATTTGAACATCTTGGAATTTTCCCGTCGGTTAGGGACCAAAAGCTATAATTTCACCAAATTTCAATTGTCTACTTCGTCTGGCAGGTTGTGCCGCCATTTTGATTTGGGGGGATAGGGGATAAAAATGAGGAAATTCTCGAAAATTTTTAAGCCCACGAAACCTATAGGTTATCGTTTTGGATATACTATACGACTGTGTTCTTATGCTGAGCCCAAAATTTGAGCCCCCCCAGCGTGCCCCCTTCAGGGAATTTTGAGAATTTCCGATTTTTCTAGGGATCTTGGGGGCATCAGTTTCCTCCGTACCAAGTTCCAAATTTCTGAGATTTCTGGATGTGCCTCATTAATTCACGTCTTTTTTCATTTTTAAATATTTATATATACATCGCTCCAGCCCGACTTGCTTTTATATATAGATGACAGATAAGCATGAGCACGTTGAAAAGTGCAGACTTCCACTTCGAGATTCATATCTCCTAAACGGTTTATGATATTAAGAAACGGTTTGCGCCATCAGACGCCTCATTTATCGCTCTACATGTTTGTTTCTAAACCATTTCCTCGTATCTCCCATATTAAGGGGTTAAATTGAGATCAAATTTTGAATTGGGTGAAATTTGGGTGCATTTTTAACATTTTACATTACTTTTTGCCTACTTATGTATAAGCTAAAATCATGAAATTTGGTACACATATGTCCCTTAATCGTGCCAATGTGCGCACACAACGTGATGATCCTATCATTCTTATAAGTGTGTCAAACAATGAAATATACTTGTAAAAATCACCAAATTTACGAACAATCCAGAAATACGGCCAAATTTAACGTATAAGGGAGAGAGATACGACAAAATGTCACAGGACCAAAGTTGTAGATCACTCCGAATTGAAGAGACATTGTGCCATCCGTTTTGTGATACGACTTACCGTTTAGCCAAAAAATAGCTCAAAAGGAATGTCTGCACAGTCATTAAAATTGCCTCCATATTTCGATATCTTTGGGGGGTAAAAAGTGAAAAATTTGAACATCTTGGAATTTTCCCGTCGGTTAGGGACCAAAAGCTATAATTTCACCAAATTTCAATTGTCTACTTCGTCTGGCAGGTTGTGCCGCCATTTTGATTTGGGGGGATAGGGGATAAAAATGAGGAAATTCTCGAAAATTTTTAAGCCCACGAAACCTATAGGTTATCGTTTTGGATATACTATACGACTGTGTTCTTATGCTGAGCCCAAAATTTGAGCCCCCCCCAGCGTGCCCCCTTCAGGGAATTTTGAGAATTTCCGATTTTTCTAGGGATCTTGGGGGCATCAGTTTCCTCCGTACCAAGTTCCAAATTTCTGAGATTTCTGGATGTGCCTCATTAATTCACGTCTTTTTTCA
Source organism: Anabrus simplex (assembly GCF_040414725.1). Classification (NCBI taxonomy): domain Eukaryota; kingdom Metazoa; phylum Arthropoda; class Insecta; order Orthoptera; family Tettigoniidae; genus Anabrus; species Anabrus simplex. The sequence goes on along the minus strand of NC_090265.1, from coordinate 998,472,431 downwards.
TTTTTAAATATTTATATATACATCGCTCCAGCCCGACTTGCTTTTATATATATAGATGACAGATAAGCATGAGCACGTTGAAAAGTGCAGACTTCCACTTCGAGATTCATATCTCCTAAACGGTTTATGATATTAAGAAACGGTTTGCGCCATCAGACGCCTCATTTATCGCTCTACATGTTTGTTTCTAAACCATTTCCTCGTATCTCCCATATTAAGGGGGTAAATTGAGATCAAATTTTGAATAGGGTGAAATTTGGGTGCATTTTTAACATTTTACATTACTTTTTGCCTACTTATGTATAAGCTAAAATCATGAAATTTGGTACACAAATGTCCCTTAATCGTGCCAATGTGCGCACACAACGTGATGATCCTATCATTCTTATAAGTGTGTCAAACAATGAAATATACTTGTAAAAATCACCAAATTTACGAACAATCCAGAAATACGGCCAAATTTAACGTATAAGGGAGAGAGATACGACAAAATGTCACAGGACCAAAGTTGTAGATCACTCCGAATTGAAGGGACATTGTGCCATCCGTTTTGTGATACGACTTACCGTTTAGCCAAAAAATAGCTCAAAAGGAATGTCTGCACAGTCATTAAAATTGCCTCCATATTTCGATATCTTTGGGGGGTAAAAAGTGAAAAATTTGAACATCTTGGAATTTTCCCGTCGGTTAGGGACCAAAAGCTATAATTTCACCAAATTTCAATTGTCTACTTCGTCTGGCAGGTTGTGCCGCCATTTTGATTTGGGGGGATAGGGGATAAAAATGAGGAAATTCTCGAAAATTTTTAAGCCCACGAAACCTATAGGTTATCGTTTTGGATATACTATACGACTGTGTTCTTATGCTGAGCCCAAAATTTGAGCCCCCCCAGCGTGCCCCCTTCAGGGAATTTTGAGAATTTCCGATTTTTCTAGGGATCTTGGGGGCATCAGTTTCCTCCGTACCAAGTTCCAAATTTCTGAGATTTCTGGATGTGCCTCATTAATTCACGTCTTTTTTCATTTTTAAATATTTATATATACATCGCTCCAGCCCGACTTGCTTTTATATATATAGATGACAGATAAGCATGAGCACGTTGAAAAGTGCAGACTTCCACTTCGAGATTCATATCTCCTAAACGGTTTATGATATTAAGAAACGGTTTGCGCCATCAGACGCCTCATTTATCGCTCTACATGTTTGTTTCTAAACCATTTCCTCGTATCTCCCATATTAAGGGGGTAAATTGAGATCAAATTTTGAATAGGGTGAAATTTGGGTGCATTTTTAACATTTTACATTACTTTTTGCCTACTTATGTATAAGCTAAAATCATGAAATTTGGTACACAAATGTCCCTTAATCGTGCCAATGTGCGCACACAACGTGATCATCCTATCATTCTTATAAGTGTGTCAAACAATGAAATATACTTGTAAAAATCACCAAATTTACGAACAATCCAGAAATACGGCCAAATTTAACGTATAAGGGAGAGAGATACGACAAAATGTCACAGGACCAAAGTTGTAGATCACTCCGAATTGAAGGGACATTGTGCCATCCGTTTTGTGATACGACTTACCGTTTAGCCAAAAAATAGCTCAAAAGGAATGTCTGCACAGTCATTAAAATTGCCTCCATATTTCGATATCTTTGGGGGGTAAAAAGTGAAAAATTTGAACATCTTGGAATTTTCCCGTCGGTTAGGGACCAAAAGCTATAATTTCACCAAATTTCAATTGTCTACTTCGTCTGGCAGGTTGTGCCGCCATTTTGATTTGGGGGGATAGGGGATAAAAATGAGGAAATTCTCGAAAATTTTTAAGCCCACGAAACCTATAGGTTATCGTTTTGGATATACTATACGACTGTGTTCTTATGCTGAGCCCAAAATTTGAGCCCCCCCAGCGTGCCCCCTTCAGGGAATTTTGAGAATTTCCGATTTTTCTAGGGATCTTGGGGGCATCAGTTTCCTCCGTACCAAGTTCCAAATTTCTGAGATTTCTGGATGTGCCTCATTAATTCACGTCTTTTTTCATTTTTAAATATTTATATATACATCGCTCCAGCCCGACTTGCTTTTATATATATAGATGACAGATAAGCATGAGCACGTTGAAAAGTGCAGACTTCCACTTCGAGATTCATATCTCCTAAACGGTTTATGATATTAAGAAACGGTTTGCGCCATCAGACGCCTCATTTATTGCTCTACATGTTTGTTTCTAAACCATTTCCTCGTATCTCCCATATTAAGGGGTTAAATTGAGATCAAATTTTGAATAGGGTGAAATTTGGGTGCATTTTTAACATTTTACATTACTTTTTGCCTACTTATGTATAAGCTAAAATCATGAAATTTGGTACACATATGTCCCTTAATCGTGCCAATGTGCGCACACAACGTGATCATCCTATCATTCTTATAAGTGTGTCAAACAATGAAATATACTTGTAAAAATCACCAAATTTACGAACAATCCAGAAATACGGCCAAATTTAACGTATAAGGGAGAGAGATACGACAAAATGTCACAGGACCAAAGTTGTAGATCACTCCGAATTGAAGGGACATTGTGCCATCCGTTGTGTGATACGACTTACCGTTTAGCCAAAAAATAGCTCAAAAGGAATGTCTGCACAGTCATTAAAATTGCCTCCATATTTCGATATCTTTGGGGGGTAAAAAGTGAAAAATTTGAACATCTTGGAATTTTCCCGTCGGTTAGGGACCAAAAGCTATAATTTCACCAAATTTCAATTGTCTACTTCGTCTGGCAGGTTGTGCCGCCATTTTGATTTGGGGGGATAGGGGATAAAAATGAGGAAATTCTCGAAAATTTTTAAGCCCACGAAACCTATAGGTTATCGTTTTGGATATACTATACGACTGTGTTCTTATGCTGAGCCCAAAATTTGAGCCCCCCCAGCGTGCCCCCTTCAGGGAATTTTGAGAATTTCCGATTTTTCTAGGGATCTTGGGGGCATCAGTTTCCTCCGTACCAAGTTCCAAATTTCTGAGATTTCTGGATGTGCCTCATTAATTCACGTCTTTTTTCATTTTTAAATATTTATATATACATCGCTCCAGCCCGACTTGCTTTTATATATATAGATACATTTGATGTGGTTCAATGAAAGTAAGGATCTTCTAAAGATTTATTGAGATTGAGCATTGTATAAGCCCCCGTGTTATTGTTAAATATTTCAGTAGAAGGGCTTGGAACATTGTGATTAGCAACTCTGTGTACCTTGTGCGCCGAGTAAAGGAAACGTTCCTCTCCCAAATTACTGAAGATGAATATGGCTTAAGGGATTTTATTTTCCGCATTTTTGTCGTTAACTGGAATACGAGGCTTGAGAGCACTATGGTAATCAATCCCGTGTACGTAATATGTGAAGAGACTGTCTTAAAATCATCTGTATTATTACGGGGTTTGAAATTGTTCATATAATTGCAGTTAACTGTCATTAGGATTAAAGGCATAAGGATGAAGATGAAGAGGTATACTGTTAAGTGATATATGTCTAGCTTAAGTGACTTGAATCGTTGTGTCGTGTAATTCAGATAGGAACAGAGGCCAATGACCTCCAAGTTCGGACCCTTAAAAAACAGTCATCATCAGATGGAAAGAATATTAAGACATGTACTAAATGTGAAACCAGAGTGAAACGGAAAATTTAGGGCCTAAAGCTTAGGTGACTGGATAATATCCGTTGTCTTTTGGGTCATCAGTCCATAGCCTGGTTTGATTCAGACCTCCATATCGCTCTATTCTCATTTCTGTGTAACTACTACAGTCTGTTTATCGGATCGGTACCTTGGTCTACTCATATCGTTCTTATTATTAAAACAATACCTACACATACACACACCTTATATACATGACGAGGTCACAATTTCCAACAGTTTCGGAAAAGTTTTTAAGCATGTTGAATAGGATATAGAATATCCAGAGTTGACAGATTTGTTGCGGATGACGTAAGCAAGGCATAATTACTGCATTATACATAGATAGGGCTGATGCAAGCTACTAAAGGAGACTTCAAACTGTATAATGTGTGTGTGTTTTTTTAACTTTCTTACCGACACAGGTAGGTCTTATGGCGACGATGCTCGGTGTAAACATGGAAAACTACGAAAAACCATCTTCAGGGCTGCTGACAGTGGGGCTCAAACCTACTATCTCCCGGATGTGTGTGCTTTCAAGCAAGTTCTAAATTAATAAATAGTATCCGGTTAACATTATAGGACATGTGATTCTAAATTCTGTACTTTATTTTCTTTTCTGAAAATAATAACTCTTTGCCCATTTTTTTTTGATTTTTCCGGGTGAAATACGCACCAACACACAAAAAAGCATGTTTATCTGGAAAGCTATTGCAGTTGGAAAAAATGCATATGTTTTCTCTAGGAAACTGCATTATAGGTTCATTTGGTATGATCTGTTTGTTAATAGAATTAACTTTTAGGCAACGTACAGTGAAGAGGCGATAATGGAAATCAAAGAGGCATTTGGAAAAAAATCACAATCCAAGGAGAGGAAATTAATACTCTGATATTTGACGATGATATTGTTATTTTTTATCTGAGTCTGTAAAAGGTCTGGAGAAATTGCTGAATGTTATGGACACAGTCTTGGAGAAGGAGTAGGCTACAATATAAAAATAAATCCAGAACAAATGTAATGGGGTTCAGTCCAACGAAGTCAGGTGATGCCGGAAATATCAGATTAGGAAATGAAGTCTTAAAGTAAGTAGAAGAATAGTAGTAATAATTTCGTGTGGCTATTTCCAGCCGAGTGCAGCCCTTGTAAGGCAGACCCTCCGATGAGGGTGGGCGGCATCTCCCATGTGTAGACAACTGCGTGTTATTGTGGTGGAAGATAGTGTTGTGTGTGATGTGTGAGTTGCAGGGATGTTGGGGACAGCACAAATACCCAGCCCCCGAGCCATTGGTATTAACCAATGAAGATTAAAATTCCCCACCTGGCCGGGAATCGAAGGGGAGACCCTCTGAACCCTCTGACCATTCAGCCAACGAGTCAGACATGAATACTGTTACTTGGGAAGTAGAATAACTAATGTGGCAGAAGAAAGGAGGACATAAAATGCAGATTATACAAGCAAAGAAGGCATTTCTTAACTAAGAAAATAAATTTGCTCACTTCGAACAGTGATATAGGAATTAGAAAGATGTTTTTGAAGGCTTTCGTCTGGAGTATTGCGTTGTATGGAAATGAAACATGAATGATAACTATCTCAGAAAGGCAGAGAATAGAAGCTTCTGAAATGTGGTGTTACAGAAGAATGCTGAAGGTGAGATGGGTAGAGCGAATCACGAATGAAGAGTTTCTGAATCGACTTGGAGAGAGCGGAAATGATTTGGGCTAAATTTTATCAGAAGAAGAGACAGAATGATAGGCCACATCTTAAGACACCCAGGACTTATTAAGTTGGTTTTCGACGGAAGTGTAGGCGGTAAGAACGGTAGGATAGACCAAGGTATGAATATAATAAATAGATTAGAGTTCATGTAGTAGTAGCTATGTAGAAATGAAAAGGTTAGCATAGTACAGGGTCGCATGGAGAGCTGCATGAAGGTAGTCTATTGACTCGCGACCCGAACATTTATTTTTATGGGTCCCAGAGCACATTTTCCACAGATTTTGGTCCACATTTTGTTTTGTTAAATGGCTCCGTAAAGAGATAGCATTCGTGTCATTCCAAGTCATTCTTCAAATACTTGCATCCGGGAGATACTGGGTTTGAGCCCCACTGTCGGCAGCATTGAAGATGGTTTTCCGTGGATTCCCATTTTCACACCAGTCAAATGCTGGGGCTGTACCTTAATTAAGGCCACGGCCGCTTCTTTCTCATTCCTAGGGCTTTCCTATACTATCGTCGCCATAAGACCTATCTGTGTCGGTGCGACGTAAAGCAAATCGAAAAAAAAAATCTTCAAATATGTGTGGAATTTAATCCAGACACATCTAGTCGTTCAGATGTGATAGTTCCACAAATACATCTTTGCAGGGATGTCTTGTCAGCGCGGAACATTGACTCTCGACCAGTGCTAGTGAACAATGACGACCGACAGGCTGTTATCTGTATACCTGTCTGCGGATTTTACCTTGAAGAACCTTTTCTCGGCAGGCTGGCACAAAGGAAGTGCAGGTAGTCAGCCTCGCCCCTGGCCGTGGTACGTCCCGACCTTGCTGCTTGGTTCCCGGGTAAACTAGAACACAGCAAGGCCGGACAGCAGTGGAACGTGGCGGATCGAAGGAGCCTCGTCTGTGGTCCAGAGAGAAAGAAATGGCAGTGGTTATCTCAGCCATGTGAGCATTTTAGCGGCGGACAGATGGCTATGAATACAGGCAACATCAATAAACATGTTGGCTGGATTAAACCAAAACTGGTCTTGTGCGATGTTATCCAACAGATTATATAAAATATGATTTTCTTAGCGTTATGAAACATGCAAAGAGCACCTGCCTTAAGCGTTGAGCAGTAATTTTGCCATCCCGAAGTACAGATATACAGGTTGAACAACCTAATAGTTGTATGTTTAGATTTCTTAGCTTTTCTTTCCTCACCGAGCTCGATAGCTGCAGTCGCTTAAGTGCGGCCAGTATCCAGTATTCGGGAGATAGTAGGTTCGAACCCCACTATCGGCAGCTCTGAAGATGGTTTTCCGTGGTTTCCTATTTTCACACCATGCTGTGCCTTAATTAAGGCCACGGCCGCTTCCTTCCCACTCCTAGCCCTTTCATGTCCCATCGTCGCCATACAGCAACTAGCAAAAAAAAAAAAAAAAAATTCTTTCTTCAGAGGCAACCATTTATTCTCCTTCACGAGCGAGTTGGACGTGCGGTTAGGGTCCCGCAACTGTAAGTATGTATTCGGGAGATAGTGGGTTCGAATCCCACTGTCGCCATCCCTGAAGATGGTTTTCCGCCGTTTTCCCATATTCACATCAGAGAAATGCTGGGATTGTTCCTTAAATAAGTTCACGGTCACTTTTTTCCCACTTCTAGCCCTTGCCAATCCCATAGGCGCCATAAAACCTATCGGTGTCGGTGCGACGTAAAGCAAATTGTAAAAATTATTATTCAGTCTCTGTCTCCCTGTCCAACAATTATCTAATGAACATTATAGTATTGATATGGATGAAATGGCGTATGGCTTTTAGTAACCGGAGTGTCCGAAGACAAGTTCGGCTCGCCAGATGCAGGTTTTTTATTTGACTGCCGTAGGCGACCTGCGCATCGTGATGAAGATGAAATGATAATGAAGACGACACGCCCAGCCCCCGTGACAGCGAAATTAACCAATTATGGTCAAAATTCCCGACCATGAAGGGAATCGAACCCGGGACCTCTGTGACCAAAGGCCAGCACGTTAACCATTTAGCCAGGGAGTCAGACCTAATATGGATGTCTGTTGTAAAAGAAATTAATAAGGGTAACCGAGAAGAACTACAGATTTCATGTTGCTTCATTAAACCTAAATGCTACTTTGTCTGAACGTGATTATAAGCCGGAGTTCAGCTGATCCAGGCATCTTCTTCTTTCCTAAACATTTTTCTAATTATCTGGGGTTGGATTTAAGGTGAATTAGGCCCAGTTTTACAGTCGGTTGCCCTTCTTAACGCCAACCATATGTAGAAGGATATATTCACCTATGCGTGTTTCTGTGGTGGCTGTCAGAGTAGTGCGGAATGTGTGCAAGACTAATAAAACCACCCTGTCCCCGAGTTAGAGGAATTAACGAGACACGCCTATTATCCCCGACCCTGTCGGGAATTGAACGCATATCCTATCGATTGAAGAGCACTAACTTACGCTTACAATTTAACTAACGAGCTGCACAACTGGTCTAGGTACCTGACCAAAGGGAAATTGTTTCTTTCTTTCTTAATCTGTTTACCCTCCAGAGTTGGCTTTTTTCCTCGGACTCAGCGAGGGATCCCACCTCTACCGCCTCAAGGGCAGTGTCCTGGAGCGTGAGACATTGGTCCGGGGGGTACAACTGGGGAGAATGACCAGTACCTCGCCCAGGCGGCCTCACCTGCTATGCTGAACAGGGGCCTTGTGGGGGATGGGAAGATTGGAAGGGATAGACAAGGAAGAGGGAAGGAAGCGGCCGTGCCCTTAAGTTAGGTACCATCCCGGCATTTGCCTGGAGGAGAAGTGGGAAACCACGGAAAACCACTTCCAGGATGGCTGAGGTGGGAATCGAACCCACCCTCTACTCATTTGACTTCCCGAGCCTGAGTGGACCCCGTTCCGCCCTCGTGTCACTTTTTTCAAATTTCGAGGCAGAGCCGAGAATCGAACCCGGACCTCCGGGGGTGGCAGCTAATCACACTAACCACTACACCACAGAGGCGGAGGGAAATTCAAACACAGAATTAGGGGAGAGTGTGAGGAAGAGGTTGGTTGCTGCCCAGCTAAGGTGGTTAAATTGTGGTCGGTTCACATGGAAGAATGTGGGTCCCATTCCTATTCAGGAAACCGAATAAATCAGAAACAAGACTTCTAGTTCTGGAGAAATACATGGCCCTGAGGTTCACTCAGCCTACATCAAACATAAGTACTAGGTTAATTCCTGGTGTCAATGGTGGCCAAGCAGAGAGCAAAGGATTTATTGCCAGGTTATGAAGTGTCGAAACATTTACCTTTCACTCCTTTAGGAGCCTTCATGGTCTCTGAGATATGGCTACACTGTGTTTTGGTTCTTTCTTAGAGTGAGAAGGAGACAAATGCACAGATATAGGTTGTTTTCTAATTACACAAGGTCTTGTGACGGTAATTAACTGCTCCCCTTCTTGTTCCTATAATTATATTGGTTTTACGTTCCAGCTTTACGGTTTTTTGAGACGGGAGGTGCCGAAATTTTGTCCCAGGTGAGTTCTTTCACATGCCGGAAAAATGTATCGACACGAAGTCGGTGTATCTGAGAACCTTCAAATGCTAACCGGTCTGACCCCGGTTTGAGTCCGCTAAATGGTGGTCAGAGAGCCAGCACTCGACCGCTTGAGCAAATCAAGCCATCCTCACCCATCTCGCCCCCTTCCGTAAACTTCCTTTCAGGAAACGTGTTTTAATGATTGAAATGGCGTATGGCTTTTAGTGCCGGGAGTGTCCGAGGACAAGTCTTTCGATTTGACTCCCGTAAGCGACCTGCGTCCGCCTCTGTGGTGTAGTGGTTAGTGTGATTAGCTGCCACCCCCGGAGGCCCGGGTTCGATTCCCGGCTCTGCCACGAAATTTGAAAAGTGGTACGAGGGCTGGAACGGGGTCCACTCAGCCTCGGGAGGTCAACTGAGTAGAGGTGGGTTCGATTCCCACCTCAGCCATCCTGGAAGTGGTTTTCCGTGGTTTCCCACTTCTCCTCCAGGCAAATGCCGGGATGGTACCTAACTTAAGGCCACGGCCGCTTCTTTCCCCCTTCCTTGTCTATCCCTTCCAATCTTCCCATCCCCCACCAAGGCCCCTGTTCAGTATAGCAGGTGAGGCCGCCTGGGCGAGGTACTGATCATTCTCCCCAGTTGTATCCCCCGATCCGATGTCCGAAGCTCCAGGTCACTGCCCTTGAGGCGGTAGAGGTGGGATCCCTCGCTAAGTCCGAGGGAAAAAGCCAACCCTGGACAATAAACAGATTAAGAAAGAAAGAAAGAAAGAAAGAAAGCGACCTACGTGTCATGATAAGGATGAAATGATGATGAAGACGACACAGACACCCAGTCCCCTTGCCAGCAAAATTTACCAATTACGGTTAAAATTCTCGACCCTGCCGAGAATCGAACCCAGGACTCCTGTGACCAAAGGCCAGCACGCTAACCATATAGCCACGGAGCCGGACGTTTAACGATTACAGAGTTGTAATAAGGGGGCACATACGCCTTCAGTTCAATCCTTTTTATGACTTCTCTACCGTAGATGTGAACTCTCACCTGGGCAAAATTTCTCATTTTTAAGTTTCTTGAACTGTTTAGGCACAATAATATGTGTAGCACTAAGTCACGGTTCTGCAATTATTGGAGGGGAAGATATGACTACTCTCGTATTTTGGCTTAATACACCTCTCTAGTACTGTCGAGGTTAAAACTATTGAGTGGATGGGACTTCAAGTATATAATCCATTGGCAGTACGTCAAGAAGATCCGACCAGACTTCACCCAATAGCTATACGTGTATTTGGAATTAAAGGGCTCTCTGCGTTAACAAGGCAGATTAATTTACCTCAATAGCCCCTCAATAGTCCGGTTCGTTGGCTGAGAGGTCAGAGTCGAGGCCTTCGGTTCAGAAGGTACCGGGCTCGATTCCCGGCCGGGTCGGGGATTTTAATCGCCTCTGATTAATTATTCTGGCCCGGAGATTGGCTGTTTGTGTATGTCCCAACACTCTCCTCTTCATATTCAGACAACACACTACACTACCAACCACCACAGAAACACGCAATAGTGATTACATCCCTTCATATAGGGTTGGTGTCAGGAAGGGCATCTGGCCGTAAACAGGGCCAAATCCACATGTGCTACACAGTTCGCACCAGCGACCCTACAGGTGTGGGAAAAGCGGTAGAAAACGAAGATGCACGCCCCTCAATAAAATCAAAGTAAATACACCTACCGTACTGTTGTACAAACTAAAACACACACACACTGTGTGCGATACAATCAGTCGTGTAATGGCAGACTTTTGAATTCCTGCGGAGGCCTCTAGAAAACCTCGCTAGAGGGTACAAGTGTGTCCAATATCAGCAATGTGAAATGTTTTAACTCCCCATAGAGTAGCAGCCCTGACAGGGCTTGGTATAACCCAATCGACCACTGCTCAGCTCCAAGGCCTGCAGATTTCGAGGTGACGTTATTCTCGGCTTTCTAGATCGGGGCCACTATCCTACCGGCAAATAAATGCAATTAATATTTAAACATTTTAATAAAACTGAGTATGTACTTCGGTGTTATTCTTTCGGCCCATAAGGTCTATGGTAAAGAACCTAATTCTTATTCGGAGGTCCCGTGATAGATTTCCGGATAGGTCAAGAACTTATACCTACATTTGAGGGCTTATTCAAGGTCCGTTCTGCCTACGAGAGAACAATTAAGCAGCTATCTGACGGTGGGTGGGGTAGCTCTAAAGCCAAGAATAATGGTCATAATCGCCAAAAGGAATCATTACGCTGACCACGTGTCACCTCATAATCTGCAGGTCTCTGGGTTGGGTAGAGGTCACTTGGTAGGCCAAGGCAATAGCGGCATGGGGATTACTATTTCTTTCTTTCTTTCTTTCCTAATCTGCTTACCCTCCAGGGTTGGTTTTCCCCCCGGACTCAGCGAGGGATCCCACCTCTACCGCCTCAAGGGCAGTGTCCTGGAGCTTCAGACTCTGGGTCGGGGGATACAACTGGGGAGGATGACCAGTACCTCGCCCAGGCGGCCTCATCTGCTATGCTGAACAGGGGCCTTGCGGGGGGGTGGGAAGATTGGAAGGGATAGACAAGAGGGATAGACAAGAGGGAAGGAAGCGGCCGTGGCCTTAAGTACCATCCCGGCATTTGCCTGGAGGAGAAGTGGGGAAACCACGGAAAACCACTTCCAGGATGGCTGAGGTGGAAATCGAACCCACATCTACTCAGTTGACCTCCGGAGGCTGAGTGGACCCAGTTCCAGCCCTCGCGACATTTTTCAAATTTCGTGACAGAGCCGGGAATCGAACCCGGGCCTCCGGGCGTGGCAGCTAATCACACTAACCACTACACTACAGAGGCGGATGGGATTAATATTTACTCATTTAATAATATCCATTCGACGCGTATAATACGTGCACGTACCAAGATGACAACCTCAGGCCTTCCAATGAGCTTAGAAAACCACTGGTTATTGTAAGGTGAGTTAATGAATTGACATAAATTGTAATATAAAAACCAAACCAAACCCCATGGCACTACAGCCCTTGAAGGGCCTTGGCCTACCAAGCAACCGCTGCTCAGCCCGAAGGCCTGCAGATTATGAGGTGTCGTGTGGTCAGCACGACGAATCCTCTCGGCCGTTATTCTTGGCTTTCTAGACCGGGGCCGCTATCTCACCGTCAGATAGCTCCTCAATTCTAATCACGTAGGCTGAGTGGACCTCGAACCAGCCCTCAGGTCCGGATAAGGATCCCTGACCTGGCTGGGAATCGAACCCGGGGCCTCCGGGTAAGAGGCAGGCACGCTACCCCTACACCAACGGTGCAACGTAAAGCAACTTGTAAAAAAAAGAAAAAGAAAAAAAAAGAACCGTGTGTATAGGACGTGGCGGATGGTCTTGAGTTTGTGTGCTTAACGTTATTTCTCTCTATGATCTAACATCCTCACTTTTATATGGTTCATTTCTTCCCTGATCTTTTATAATTATCTGGGGTAAACGCTGCTGGAGATGACGCCCTGTTTTACGGCCAGATGTCCTTTTTGACGCCAATTCTACGTGAAGGGATGTATTCGTTACTACGTGTTTCTGTTATGGTTGTTAGTGTGATGTCGTGTACATAAATTATGATGTGTGTAAGATGATCACAAATACCCAGTCCCCGAGCTAGAGAAGTTATGCAAACACTGTTAAAATTCACAGCCCGACCGGGGATCGAACCCAAGGCCCTCTGGACCGAAGGTCATCACGCTCACCATACAATTAAACAGTCGGACTAAGCTTTCTTTAGCTTAACTCAATACTTGGGTTTTGATGTGGAGTTTAAGGCCGAATGCCCTTTCTGATGCCAAGCGTTCTCATTAAAATACCAATCCCAGGATAATCCGGAATTGAAAATCAGCCATCCGGTAGAAAGCCAGTAGCTAAACCGCTGAGCTAACCACTCCCACTCCACTCCCTATCCAGCTCCATGGCTAAATGGTTACCGTGCTGGCCTATTGTCATAGGCTCCCGGGTTCGATTCCCGACAGAGTCGGTGTTTCTAACAATAATTGGTTAATTTCGGTGACACGTTGTCGTCTTCATCAAAATTTCATCCTCATCACGACGCGCAGGTCGCCTACGGGAGTCAAATGGAAAGACCTGCAAATGGCGAGCCAAACTTGTCCTCGGACACTCCCGACACTAAAAGACATACGCCATTTCATTTTACCTCACTCCCTCATTTTGTATACAATCAACATCCCAGAATTAAGGATATATGCCCTTAAATCTTTATCATAACCATCATCATCATCAACAACAACAACATAGTCAGTGAGTACATTAGATTTTCCTAAGAATATTGTGCGTACTCAAACGATTAGGGCACGATTATATTTTTTTTAAAGGATTCCAAGTCCCCCTTAACACCAGGAAGTGATTATGATGTGCAATATTGGTGTATCTTCATCCTCATCTACAATTTATTAGCTCAGTTTTTCAGTCTTGAATACCGTCATAAATAAATATAAGGAGAGAAGGAACTCCCGCCTCTGTGGTGTAGTGGTTAGCGTGATTAGCTGGCACTCCCGGAGGTCCGGGTTCGATTCCCGGCTCTGCCACGAAATTTGAAAAGTGGTATGAGGGCTGGGACGGGGTCCACTCAGCCTCGGGAGGTCAACTGACTAGAGGTGGGTTCGATTCCCACCTCAGCCATCCTCGAAGTGGTTTTCCGTGGTTTCACACTTCTCCTCCAGGTAAATGCCGGGATGGTACCTAACTTAAGGCCACAGCCGCTTCCTTCCCTCTTTCTTGCCTGCACCATCCGATCTTCCCATCCCTCCACAAGGCCCCTGTTCAGCATAGCAGGTGAGGCCGCCTGGGCGAGGTACTGGTCATTCTCCCCAGTTGTTTCCCCGACCCAAAGTCTGAAGCTCCAGGACACTGCCCTTGAGGCGGTAGAGGTGGGATCCCTCGCTGAGTCCGAGGGAAAAACCGACCCTGGAGGATAAACAGATTAAGAAGAAGAATAAGAAGAAGACTCAGAGTCCAATATTCTTCTCCGTTTTAAATACTAAACAATTTAAAATATTAAAGGACATACCTTTAAGATAAATCAGCACCTTCATTAATGAAATTCCTGTCGAGCTAGCTTAATAAAACTTTAATGTAATTAGGTCAGCCTCTTATTCTGCGGTACAGTGAGATGAGAGTAAAATTCACCGAGAGAAAGACTGTTATTTATGAAATGCATGTTGAGAGGACAGATATAAAAATACAGCGTGATTCAGGAAGAATGTTCTCAGTAATACCCAAAACTGCACTTCATTGTTATACCATATCATTCAACTGAAAAATTCAGCCATGTGTGTGAATGTTTAGTCCACATCCCGAAGGCTGATAGGATCTCCAACTGTTCCAGAGATACGAGGGTTGGGGCAAAGGTCATTGCAACTATTTTTTCTTGCATACACAGAGTGATTCAACCACCCTTCCAATGTAGTTTTATGCAACCCACAATATTCACTCCGTCCTGAAAACATCTGCCCTGACGGTATGCTCAGAGAACACAACCGGATATCTTGGTATTTACCGTCTCACCATGATAGGACGCCGTAATGTTATACCCGTATTAAACACTGGAAGACATGCGCGTGCCTTCTAGATCATACGAACCTGACACGCCGGGGAAACACTAAATTGATATCTTGACCGCAGTGAACCTAATACTTGCTATAAGCTGCTTAGTGTGCAGTATGGAGCGGTAGTGTAGATGGCAAAGGCGTGCAGGAGTGGACTTGCATGTCAGGTGGGGTATTCGAATCCGGGGCGAAGAGTACAAATTTTTTAAATATTTGTTTAATACGTGTCGCATGCAATGTAAGTTCAATACCCACATTCATTCAAATTGTGTGTGAAAAACGTGTTTGTGGCCCTAAGGAGGAGCCGGACACATACAGACCGGAAATAATAGGATCACAACTACACTGACAATCTTTTATAGCAGCAAATGCTCGATGTAATGACCGATTTGGTTAATGCACATTCGGGTCCGGTGTCCAATAGGCCGTCTTGCGCGCTGAAGCATTCCAGGTGTCCAGGCGTCCGTGATGAGTTGCCGGAGCTGGTCGGGATTTTCCGGCGCTTGAATATAAACGACGTTTTTCAAATGTTCCCACAAGAAGTAGTGTAACGTCGTTAAATCCGGTGATCTGGCGGGCCAAGAAACAGCGGCCTCTTTGTCCTATCCATTTCCCTGGCAGTTCTTCGTTCAGATGGTTACGAACGGGCAAAGTCGAATGTGGTGGAGCTCCATCCTGTTGTAACCATGTGCAAGGGCAGGCACATCCTCCAGCAGAAAGGGGAGTTCCTAACGCAGAACGTGCATGTAACGTGGGCCCGTCCAATGACCCTCAAAGAAATACGGTCCAATCAAGCGATCCGTTAAGATTCCATACCATACATTCACTCCCCATCGTACTTGATGGGCCGCCTGTAGCACCCAGTGAGGATTGTCCGGACTCCAACAGTGCTTGTTGTGGCGACAGACGTTCCCATTATTATGGAAGTGCGATTCTTTCGAGAATAAGGTATGCGATACGAATGCTGCATCATAGTCCAGCTTTCCTAATATTCACCGACAGAACTCCATTCGAGCTTCGAAATCCTGCCCATGGAGCTTTTGGTAAATCTCAAGATAGTATGGGTGAAATTTATGTTCATACAGTATTCGCCAGACGGACGGCTGGCTGGTGTTCACCTGTCGTGCAATCGCGCTTGTACTGATATGTGGATTATTACGAGCTGCCTCCAGAACGGCCTCTTCTGTTTCACCCGATAAACGGGCCTATCGCGGACTGGTGGCTGGTAGAAAATCACGCATGTTGTCCTTAGGCGTCTTTCAACACGACGGAATGTCGTAGCAGCCGGGTCTCGCCTGCCGGGATACCGTTCCTGGTACAGACGTAGTGCCTCGCATGCGTTTTGTCTAGCTTCCCCATAGATGAGGAGCAGGTCAACGTATTCCTCTGTGGAAAACATGCCGAACGACAGCAGAGATTACAGTACATTGAGGCTCTAACTACCGGAATGTGCGCAGGACACAAGATCAATAACAGCGTCATTCTACTGTTTGAATATGGCAAACGTGGGCCTGTGTTTACGTATTCAAACATCATACCGATGCAAAAATATCTGAATAATGCAGGACTCGAACCGTCGCTGGGACATTTCGTCGATTGCTCGGCGAACGCCTAACCACATCCGCTATACTGCACTGCTGTAAACACGCTGGTGGTACGAGAGCAGAGTACATACGCCATCCGGTTCGGTGTTTAAGACATTAATTACTGCAGGACCTTTTGAACCGAAGGGCAGTACGCTGACCATTCAGCCAACGAGTCGAACGTGTTCGTGAATAGCCTGGTTTTAAAAAGCCCAACCTTTTAACATCACAGTCATACAAATTTACGCACCAACCACTGAAGCTGAAGAGGAAGATATTGACCAGTTTTATGAAGACTTACGAGAATTGCTACAGTTAACACCAAAGAAGGATGTCATCTTCATTATTGGCGACTGGAATGCCAAAGTAGGAAATCAAACTGTAGATGGAGTAACGGGAAAATTTGACCTTGGTACAACAAATGAAGCTGGACTGAGACTCCTAGAATTCTGTCAAGACAACTCACTGGTCATTACCAACACACTGTTTCAATTGCCCAAACGACGCCTATACACCTGGACCTCGCCAGATGGTAAATGTCGGAATCAGATCGACTACATACTCTGTAGTCAAAGGTGGAGGAGTGCTGTACAGTCATCCAAAACAAGGCCTGGGGCTGATTGTGGATCAGATCACGAGCTCTTAATTTCCAAATTCCGGCTCAAATTAAAGAGGATTGACAGAGCTAAACCATCAAGCAGATATGACCTAAATAGCATACCTCTTGAATATACAGTAGAGGTTAGAAACAGATTTAATGGATTAGATTTAAGAGATAGAGTTCCAGAAGAGCTATGGTCAGAAGTACGTTGTGTTGTTAAGGAGACAGCGGAAAAGCATATTACCAAGAAAAAGAACAAGAAGAAGGCCAAATGGTTATCAGGTGAAGCACTACAAATAGCAGAAGAAAGAAGGAATGAAAAAATCAAAGGGGAAAGATCGAAAATGTCTAAAATTAAATGCAGAGTTTCAGAAATTAGCTAGACGAGATAAGAATGCCTTTTTGAATGAACAGTGCAAGGAAGTTGAGGAAAATAACAGACTGGGTAAGACAAGAGATCTTTACATAAGAATTGGAGACATCAGAGGGAAATTCCAGGCTAAGAGTGGAATGATAAAAGATAAAAATGGAAAAGATCTTACTGAAGCAGAGGAGATTAAAGAAAGGTGGAGGGAATATGTAGGCAAATTGTATAGGAAAGATGGGAATACTCCTGATGATGAAGTTACTCTGTTGTCAGAGCCAGAACCAGATATCTTAGAAAGTGAGGTCAAGTGGGCCCTAGAAAGTATTGCAAACAATAAGGCAAGTGGTTACGATGGAATCCCAGCAGAACTGTTCAAAATCCTAGGAGAGGATGCTGTGAAAGTGCTACATTCAATATGTCAGCAAATATGAAAAACCCAGCAGTGGCCAAAAGATTGGAAAAACTCAGTGTTCATCCTAATTCCAAAGAAAGGCAGCGCTAAAGAATGTTCAAACTACCGAACAATCGCACTTATATCGCATGCTAGTAAGGTTATGCTCAAGATCCTGCAAAATAGGCTTCGGCAGTATGTAGATCGAGAACTACCTGAAGAACAAGCCGGTTTCCGCAAAGGCAGAGGAACCAGAGATCAAATTGCTAATATTCGCTGGATTATGGAGAAAGCAAGAGAATTCCAGAAAGACCTATACTTATGCTTTATTGACTATGCTCAAGCCTTTGACTGTGTCGACCACAATAAATTGTGGCAAGTACTCAAGACTATGGGAGTACCAGATCATCTTATTTGCCTTATGAGAAATCTCTACTCTGATCAGGAAGCTACGGTGAGAACCCTATATGCAACAACTGAATGGGTCAAGATTGAGAAAGGTGTACGTCAAGGCTGCATATTGTCACCTTACTTATTCAACTTATATGCAGAGTATGTGATGAGGAATGCCAAATTAGATGAAACAGAAACTGGAGCTAAAATTGGTGGGATACATATAAATAACCTTAGATATGCTGATGACACCACCCTGTTGGCAGAAAGTGAAGAACAACTTAAGTATCTACTAATGAAGGTGAAAGAAGAAAGTGCAAAAGCTGGACTAAGGTTGAATGTCAAGAAAACAAAGATCATGGCAACTAAACCTATCACCTCCTGGCATATAAATGGTGAAACAATGGAGGTTGTTCCTAGTTTCATTTACTTGGGCTCCAAAATAACTGCTGATGGCGAGTGCAGCCATGAAATTAAGAGACGCTTGCTCCTTGGGAGGAAGGCAATGGCCAACCTTGATAACGTTTTCAAGAGTAGAGACGTAACTTTAAGAACGAAGATTCGTATAGTGAGGGCTATGGTTTTCCCAGTAGCAATGTACGGAAGCGAAACCTGGACAGTAAGAAAGGCTGAGCGCCGAAGAATAGATGCATTTGAACTATGGTGTTGGAGAAAACTCCTTAGAGTTCCGTGGACTGCAAAGAGATCTAATAAGTCCATATTACAGGATATCAACCCAGGCTGTTCACTGGAAGGTCAAATACTCAGGCAAAAACTAAAGTACTTCGGTCATATCATGAGAAAACATGATTCACTGGAAAAGACCTTAATGCTGGGGAAGACTGATGGTAACAGGAGAAGAGGGCGACAACGGATGAGGTGGATTGATGACATCAAGGAAGCCACGGCTCTCAATTTAGAAAGACTTCGGAAAATAGTATACGACAGGAAGAAATGGCGCACTTTGGTCTGTGGGGTCACGGAGAGTCGAAAGCGACTAAACGACTAACAACAACAACAACAACAATCTCCTTTTCCTCTTCGTTTAGAGAATATAAGGTTTAAAAAGTGTTATGAGGTCACCAAGCCGCCTCTGTGGTGTAGTGGTTAGCGTGATTAGCTGCCACCCCCGGAGGTCCGGGTTCGATTCCCGGCTCTGCCACGAAATTTGAAAAGTGGTACGAGGGCTGGAACGGGGTCCACTCAGCCTCGGGAGGTCAACTGAGTAGAGGTGGGTTCGATTCCCACCTCAGCCATCCTCGAAGTGGTTTTCCGTGGTTTCCCACTTCACCTCCAGGCGAATGCTGGGATGGTCCCTAACTTAAGGCCACGGCCGCTTCCTTCCCTCATCCTTGCCTATCCCTTCCAATCTTCCCATCTCCCTACAAGGCCCCTGTTCACCATAGCAGATGAGGCCGCCTGGGCGAGGTACTGGTCATACTCCCCAGTTGTATCCCACGACCAAGAGTCTGAAGCTCCAGGACACTGCCCTTGAGGCGGTAGAGGTGGGATCCCTCGCTGAGTCCGAGGGAAAAACCGAACCTGGAGGGTAAACAGATGATGATGATGATGATGAGGTCACCAACCCAGTTTAACACAGTGCAGTAAACATAACCTAATACGGAATGCGGCAGAGAAATGATAGCTCGTCTGCTGGCCACGTTTCCCTAGCAACGAAGTTCTTATTTATTGTAATACTAACAAATGTACCCGTGCTTCGCTACGGTATTCTACATTGTATACGAATTTCTCCGTAAATTACTGTAAAGGCAATGGGTAAGATTATATTAAACTGCATGTCTCTCAGTGCTATCCGAGAAACAAAACAGGGAGGACACCGTACGTTCCTTCCAATGTAAGGTAGGCATTGGGGAAGTTTGTTGGTAATAGCAGGCCACATTTCTTACTGCCAATCACAAATGTGTTCCGGAATTTCTACTATAACGGCATGCTCACTTGCCAACTGGCATTCAAGTAGAGATGGAGAGTTTTCATTATAAAGACAGGCCCCTTTTCCCAATGCCAGTCATAATCGAGCTGGAGAGAATTGATTATAATCGGGAAATGCAGCGCTATCTAACGTATCAACAATCTAGACACGACATAAAGTCATAGTACCAAAGTTGTAGATCTCTCCAAATTGAACGGCGATTGTGCTATCTGTTTTGTGAAACGAGTAACCGTTTAGCCACTAATTATCCCGAAATGAGGGTCTGCACGGTCATTAAAATTGCATCCATATTTAGATATTTTCCGGGGCCAAAAGTTATACACTTGAACAGGTTGGAATTTTTTCTTAAAGAAAATAGTGTCCAGATTTCTGGATTAGCACTCGCATACATACGGAATAATTAAGGAAAACAGTAATACAGTTAAGGAAGTTGAAATTAATATAAAATAGGATTATAACTGAGCACAGCCGCATAGGACAAATATGTAAATACCAAGTGGACGTATTTGAAAATAAAATGCCCTTCAATAAATTGTCATGGCTTGAGTTACGGATATAAGAAGGCGGAAACAGAGGAGAAATGTAGGTACAGGGATTCTTAGGTAAACAGATAAGAAGATGACTCATGGTGTTATTATTTAAGCCTTAACAGGCAAGATATTAAAGCGGAAAACAGAAGTAGAATAGAAATACTGTAAAAATTATAGCAAATACCAGAAAACACCTTACGGTGTTAAATGATGGGCTACACTCCACGGTACTGTTCAAATATTACCAACGCCCCTTAGTGCTATTCGAGGACGATACTTACCTCTAACGCTATTCCACCAATATCCCGCAGAATGGCCGATTGACGTCTCTCTTGCTTTCTGTCCAAGGAACAATCACGAGTTTACAGGAATGATGACGAAAATGGCAATAGGTTACCTCCCTGCTGGCAAGCAGTCACAGACCCCAGGTTATTCAGGGATTTTATAATCATATGCACATCAAAAACGAGTGGTTTTGCATACCGCATTCAAGCTTCTCAGTGTCTAACAGAAAGGAATGAGTGAGCCCGATTAGAGTATTGCAGCCGAGTGTTGTTCATGACATGTGATAGGCTTTCAACCCAGATACCAATTGCACCTTAATCGGCTAATTTCGTCGGGTCCTCCTCGTTCTCTGCACGTCATCCGCATCGAATTACGTGCAATTTACTTTCACTCGTGTCGTAAGCACTTCTAACACAGAAGGTAGTAATGCCAATTTACCCTCGGCCCTATTCTCTTAGATCCCATATATGATCAGGCATCTGCTATGTTGGGCAAGCGATGATATCCGGACCTGCATCTCCAGATCCCGTATGCGCTGCTCCAACACCAAGCGATGTTCCTTTGCAAATTTCCACTTCCTCCTGGTATTTATCCAGGTATTCTCTTATACCTGCCATGTCACCTCTCAAGCAATCTTTCAGATTCTGAATGTCCTTATTCTGCTCCATGGTCAACTCGCTCGTTGTGTCTGCTTGGCTTATCTCTATTACCACCTCTTTAATTTTTTCAATATCCTCCCAACTCAAAGGACCAACATTGCTTTCCACTCCTCCAATTACTAATAGCGCCACGATCACCATCGCTGCCAACATCATTTCAAATTATTTTACATCACATTTTAGTCCACATGCGGTTATTCAATCGGCCGATGACCGCTCGGTAGAGTTGTATGCGTATTCCTATTTGATTTGTTCCACAAACACTCAGCACTCCCGCACACACGTCTGCTTCACTTGCATGGCTCCAATTGATATCATGACGTATGAGGATCCAAGTTACTTCTCCATCGTATGGTTTTTCATATGAAAGCTATATCCACCTTAATGGCTACATCAACCAACAAACAACTCGCTTTTTAGGGTTTGAACGGCCTAATTTCGTTGTACAGAAACCACTACCCAGTACGTGGGTTACGATTTGGTGCACCTTGTTCGATCATGGGGTATTGAGCCCTTATTTCGTCTAGAATGCGGCACAGAATCCAAAAACATTATTAGCAGATGTGCGCTGTGTTTGTAGAGCCAGAAACTTATCCCTCCAACGATAATGGATGCAGCAAGGTGGAGCTACAGCCTACAAATGAAAAGGCTTTTAGTGCCGGGACTGTCCGAGGACAAGTTCGGCTAGCCAGATGCAGGTCTTTTGATTTGACACCCGTAGGCGACCTGCGCGTCGTGATGAGGATGAAATGATGATGAAGACGACACATACACCCAGTCTCCGTGCCAGCGAAATTAACCAATTATAGTTAAAATTCCCGACCCTGCCTGGAATCGAACCCGGGACCCCTAAGACCAAAGGCCAGCACGCTAACCATTGTGGGGTGTTTGAGTGAGTGTGACGTGTGACGGTTGGTGGTATGGGTAGGTCTGTGTCGTATTTTTAGGTAAAGTATGTACGCTCAGAATATGATCTCGCCATGCACCAGAATGGGAATGGTAAGACAATGCACCAAGAAAAACACAAGGCATAAACCAGGATACTAATCCAACTGACGCAGTACTAATCAACGCACGTGATGGCGTAGCAAAAGGGATGTAACAACACTCCAAAAAAAAAAATAAGTCCGTCAGTGCACAAGTTCACAGGTAGTTTTTAATTTTCAAGGTGAAAGGTTTTCAGCAGAGCGCATAATGGAAGCATTTTCACTGAGTCCATTATATTCAGAGGAACCGAGGTAGGTACCAAATTTTGAGGGCAAGGAAAGGCGTACGACAACAAAAAAGGGTAAAGAAGAAATAGTTTTTTCATAATAACAATATATTAACAAAAAACACCCAGAAGAAACATTTACAAGCCAAAGAAAACAACAATCATCCAAAGGTCAGTTAGTTCTGACTTCCAAAAAAGAAAAAAAAGAAATGGGACGACCATATTAATTTTCTGATTTGTTTTTCAAAGAGAACAGCTAGAGTCGAAACCTTCAATAATAATACAACCTCTTTTACATGAGGAGTGTCCTACACAAGGAAAACAGAAATTTACGTATGAACACAAAAAAAACATTAAAATTTGAAAGACACATGGGCCACTGTACAATAATACAAGTAGAAGAAAAAAAGCGCGGAAGGGATGCGGAATAGGAAGGTGGGGAAAGGGGAGGGACGTGAAAGAAAAGAGTACCAATGGCTGCCAACAGGGTTTTGGAAAAATAGGATCAGTCAGTATCGATGAAATTCCAAAATAGCAAACAGAAGCTAGGTGATAGTTCAATTGATTCTATTCATGCGTTTGCTCGGGAAAACAGTTGAATTTCAATGGTTCATATCGCAGCAATCAATTGACGTATCACAAAGTCCAACTTCGGAGTAAGATGGTAATGTAATTCCAAAGTAAGGTACCGCTATCAATAGCTGCAGTTAGCTTATTATCAACATGAACTGTCATTGGTGGCCAGTAACAGCATTTTGAAAATTAAGGAAGTGCAGCATTAAAAGAAAGTTCAAAGAACAACATGGAAATGAAATAAATTAAAGTTTTCGCTCACCCGTCCAGCAGTCGTAGCTTTTCAATGGTACACAAAAGCACATTTTAAAAGAAACATTGCACACAGTCCAGCTGGTAGCAAAATAAAACCAAGTCCTCCCTCCACACAAATCGTCGTGTTCATCCCAACTCGCTGCTCAAGCCCAGAGCAGGCCAATTTATATTGAGGTAGAAGCGTCCAGAAAGGACGAGAGCATACAGTACCCAATGCGCAGCGAAGCGGTAGGGGAAGGAAGGAGGGAGGGTAAGCAGCACGAGCAGTTGAAACTGGACGGGCGAAGAGAGCACAGGCAGGTTAGTAGCGGCATATGCAGCGTAGTAAACGTAGAATCCATAAAACAGTAGAAAAATTCGGAGCACGTTATATGCTCCCAGCAGCCGGAGAAATCCGAAGGATTGGGTGTAGAAGCGACGAAAGTCCATTGATGCTCCAGAGGGGCGCCGAACTCAGGAACACGAAGAGAGTGTCGTCGTCGAGGAGGCAAAAACAAAAAGCAAGAACAGGCATGAGTTACAAGTAAGAAGAGAAGAGAAAAAAAGGGAGGGGCAGAAGGGAGGGGATAAAGGAGAAAGAACGATCCGGATCGAGAAAAAAAGGGGAGGGATGAGACAAGAAAAGGAGAGGGGTTACAAAAACATTTTTACAATAAAAGTTACAATATGTATATATAAGTGGCCGTACAAAAATTTTACAAAAAAGTTAAGTAAATGAAAGTACAATGACAGAGGAGTATGTAATAAGATGGTGTCCCATAAAAAAAGAAACCCATCAGGGGAAATGATCGATGGGGGAGCCGGAGGAAGCGACGAAGTGTGTGGAGGGAGCATGACCGGGTGAGCGAAAGAAAAAAGCAAAGATATGAACCACAGAAAAAAAGGGAAAGAAAAAAAGGGGGGGGGGGAAACATGGGTGAACAAACGCGAGTAAAGAAAAAACAATAGTACACTAGGAAAAAAGATGAAATGAAGTATGAATTGTCCATCCCTGCGGTAAGCCAAGGGGTTAAGCGGAGAACTTTTTTAAGAGGGAAAAATGAGCCTTACGAATATCATTAGGATTGTCCAAGGATTGCAACAAAGCTGTAACAGGGGACGGAAAGGAAAGAATGCGGAAGGGCCCAAGCCAACGGGGAGAAAGCTTAGCAGATAAATGTTGAGAGGAGGAACTGATGGGATGGTTTTTGAAGAGAACTAAATCCAAAGGTTTGAAGGTGGGAGAGCGAACCCGAGAATTATAAGTTTTTTTATGGAGGTCTCTGGCTTGAAACAACTTTTTGAGAGCATCTTGCAAATGATCAGGGGTGAGAAGATGAGGTGGTGTGTTCAACAAAGAGGACAAATCCCATGTCAAAGAGAGAGGGGTGTGTAATTCACGGCCTAAAAATAATTTAGCCGGAGTATAAGAGGTTGAATTATAAACAGTAGCGTTTGATGCCAAGGCAAAATAAGGCAATTCGGCATCCCAAGTCCGGTGATCATGTGAATGAAAAATAGATAGAAGGGATTTTAGATTACGATGATAACGCTCAACGATGTTAGTTTGAGGGTGGTAGGGGGAAATATTGATTTTCTTAATCCCATGAGAAAAACAAAAATTATAGAAGAGTTTAGAAGTGAAAACAGTAGCATTATCAGACACCAACATTTTAGGAATTCCAGTGATGGGGAAAATTTGGGTAGATAGTAAGTTAATAATTATCTGGGAAGAAATAGTTCGTAAAGGACGAAGAACAATAAATTTAGAAAAACCATCGAGTAAGGTGAAAATATAAGAGTTACATTTCGAAGATTTTACAAGAGGTCCCACAATATCAACATAGAATTTCTCAGCAGGGTAAGTAGGGGGGGAGGCAGCATAATTACCATAGGGCTGATGATTGGGGGGCTTATGTTTCTGACACAAGTCACATAAGCGGACCCACGAATATACCTCTTTCCGCATCTGAGGCCAAAAGAACTGAGAAGCAAGACGAGCATAAGTTTTAGACAAGCCAAAGTGACCCCCAACAGGGGATCCATGGAAATATTGAAAAACCATTTGTCGGAGACTGGAAGGGAGAACGAGACGAGGAGTGGCGCGCGGAGTAGGTTTGAAAATTAAAAGCTGATTGTGGAGACGAAAGGGGCCAGAATAATCGGGAGAAGAAAGATCTTGACAAAGTTGTTGACAATAAGGATCAAGTTTTTGATGATCAAGACATGATTGAAAGGAAAGGGGAAAATTGATAAGGGAAGAAATAGAAGTAACAGAGTTGATAGGAAGTTGATTAAGCTCAGAAAGATGAGATGAAGTATCATCAAAAAGCCGAGATAGCGCGTTAGCAACAGAATTATGATACCCGGAAACGAACTTAAGAGAAAATTTGAAACGGGATAGGCGAAGCAACCATCTTCCGGTACGTCCAATTTTGGGGGCATTATGTAATAACCAAGAAAGGGCCTGGTTGTCAGTACTAACTAAAAATTCGCGATGGTCTAAGTACTCCGCAAAATGCTCAATGGAAAGAATGAGAGCTAAAGCCTCCCTTTCATACACAGAATATTTACGTTCAACGGGGGTTAGAAGACGACTAAAATAAGCAACAGGTAAAGTTTGATCGTTCTTCGTCTGCTGGAGAACAGCACCTATGGCAACATCGGAGGCGTCAGTGGAAAGTTCAAATTTAAAATCAAAATCAGGGATTTGCAAAAGAGGGGCCTGAGAGAGCTTAGATTTTAAGGTATCAAAGGCGGTTTGTTGAAGAGAAGACCAATGAAATTTGATACCTTTACGTTTAAGCAGATTAAGGGGTTCGGAAAGTAAAGAAAAATTGGGAATATATTTGGCATAAAAACCAATCATCCCAAGAAAAGAACGTAATTGCTTAAGATTAGAAGGAGGAGGTATGTTGTGAATGGCAGAAACTCTTTCAGGGTCGACAGCCACCCCCTGTGAACTTAAGATGTGACCCAAAAATTTAATAGATGTCTGGGCGATAAGCACCTTAGAAGGGTTGACAGTTAAGCCGACTGAGCGGAGGCGAGTCAATACTTCACGAACATGGAGTAAATGGGTTTCAAAATCTGAAGAATAAATAAGAATATCATCAATAAAAGGAAATAAGTATGTATATTTTATATCAGCAAACAAGGAATCCACAAACCGCTGCATAATTTGTGAGCCAAGATTCAAACCGAAAGGGACTTTTTTGAATTGATATAGTCCATTCGGGGTAATAAAAGCCGTATAGCGAGAACTAACGTCATCTAAAGGAATTTGATTATAAGCCGAATTTAAATCAAAGATGGTAAAAAACTGAGCATTTGAAAAATGTTGAAAAGCAGATTGCAATTTTGGCATAGGATAGGCATCATAGAGGATGCGAGAATTTAATTTTCTATAGTCCACTATAAAACGAGAGGATCCATCGGGTTTATCGACGATGAAAGCGGGAGAGGCATAATTAGAAGATGATGGAATAATAGTCTCAGTTTGAAGCATTTGGTCAACTAAGGCATTCAAAATTTTCATGCGAGGGGGACTCAAAAAATAAGGAGAAGAACGAACCGGGGTAGGATCAGTAAGATCAATGTGAGCAGAAAAATTTTTAACGGTGCCCAAAGTGGGGGTAATGACATCGGAAAACTCTTCAAGTAAGTACTGAACGCGGTCAGAATGAACAGAATTTATAGGTAAACATGTAGAGGGATGAGAAAGAGGGAAGTCAAAACTATGAACCAATGGAATAGACTTAGAGGAAAAATGAAAGGAGACCGTAGAGTTGACCGAATCCAATATAAGTCCAGTATGGAAAAAAAAAAATCAAAACCTAAAATAATAGGTGATGATAAGGTCTGAACAACCAAAAGGTAAAAGGCCAAGAAAAATCTTGCATCTTAATATTCAAAGAAATAGCACCAACGATTTCTAAAAGTTGATTGCAGGCAGAAAGACAACGTACAGTAGAGGGAGAATAGGAGAGCTGGGGACATAAAGATTGCAAAGATTGAAAAAATGACAAACTAATAAGAGAAACAGCAGCACCAGAATCTAACAAGGCAAGAGAGGGTAGGTTATTAACGGTGACGAGAACATGAGAGGTCGGAGGTAGGAAAGAGGTAGAACAAGGCGAAAAGGAAGAAGAGGTGAAGGGAATGGGTGAAATCACAGAGGTAGGACGAGGTGTCTGAAGAGTGTGGGAAGGCAGATTTTCCCCATGAATACGCCGACTGCCTAGCGGCGAGGGGGAAAGGCGTTTCCCACAGGCAGAGTGGTGCAAAACTTAGAAATATGACCCGGTCCTTTACAGCGAAAACAGACAATGGGGGAACGAACATTAGAAGGAGGCAGAGCAGAAGATGATGTGGAGGAAAAGGAAGACGGAATAGGCGGTGGTGGAACGGAAGAATAATAAGAAGTATCGCTTAACGCAGACAAAGCATGAGATTGAGCCAGATTATATAATTGAAGCATAGAAGTTGGAGGGTTCAGTGCATTAAAAAGTTGTCGAAAGGAGGGAGTAGCATAAAACTGAACAATCGAAATTAATTCAGCAACATTGTGGGCAATATTTAGTACATCACTATAAGTAGTGATAGAATCTAAATAATCATGTGCGGATTCAGTCGGCAGTTGGTGACGACGAATGAACTTGGTACTGAGTTTAAAACGTATCTCATAAGGCAAAAAATAATTATGAATAGCATTACGTAACTCATACCAGGTGGAAAAATGAGACATGTTATCCAACCAAAATTTAGAAAAAAAACCCGTGGTCTTAGCGGATAACAAACCAAGCATTTGAGGAAAAGAGGCTAAATTGAGATTGAGAAATTTACGAACAGACAAAAGCCACATAGTAAGGTTACGAGGATCAGTCGCTATTAACTGCGGAACCTGAAGTAAAGATTGTTTGATAATATGAACATTCAAGGAACTGTCAACAGCACTAAGTTGGGGAGTGGATGGAGAAGAATGGGGGCCTAGATCGGGAGCCATGTTGTGATGGTGAAAAAACGGGAAAGATTTGTGATCAGAAAACGGGTTGGTGGATGAAGGAGTCGAAGGATAAGAGAAGGAACTCGGAGGAGTAGAAATAGAAAAAGAAATCAAGTCATTGACGGGAGGGTTAGGCAAAGAAAGATTATGATAAGTAGGAGGGGGAGAAGAATTGTCGTCACCCAAAGGGAAATTATCAGAGAAGCATGCCATAATGGAAAATTTACTAAAAGAAATGGAGTAATGAGAGAAAAAGGTCTGCTACCATTTGTGGGGTGTTTGAGTGAGTGTGACGTGTGACGGTTGGTGGTATGGGTAGGTCTGTGTCGTATTTTTAGGTAAAGTATGTACGCTCAGAATATGATCTCGCCATGCACCAGAATGGGAATGGTAAGACAATGCACCAAGAAAAACACAAGGCATAAACCAGGATACTAATCCAACTGACGCAGTACTAATCAACGCACGTGATGGCGTAGCAAAAGGGATGTAACAACACTCCAAAAAAAAAAATATATATATATATAAGTCCGTCAGTGCACAAGTTCACAGGTAGTTTTCAATTTTCAAGGTGAAAGGTTTTCAGCAGAGCGCATAATGGAAGCATTTTCACTGAGTCCATTATATTCAGAGGAACCGAGGTAGGTACCAAATTTTGAGGGCAAGGAAAGGCGTACGACAACAAAAAAAAGGGTAAAGAAGAAATAGTTTTTTCATAATAACAATATATTAACAAAAAACACCCAGAAGAAACATTTACAAGCCATAGAAAACAACAATCATCCAAAGGTCAGTTAGTTCTGACTTCCAAAAAAGAAAAAAAACAAATGGGACGACCATATTAATTTTCTGATTTGTTTTTCAAAGAGAACAGCTAGAGTCGAAACCTTCAATAATAATACAACCTCTTTTACATGAGGAGTGTCCTACACAAGGAAAACAGAAATTTACGTATGAACACAAAAAAACATTAAAATTTGAAAGACACATGGACCACTGTACAATAATACAAGTAGAAGAAAAAAGCGCGGAAGGGATGCGGAATAGGAAGGTGGGGAAAGGGGAGGGACGTGAAAGAAAAGAGTACCAATGGCTGCCAACAGGGTTTTGGAAAAATAGGATCAGTCAGTATCGATGAAATTCCAAAATAGCAAACAGAAGCTAGGTGATAGTTCAATTGATTCTATTCATGCGTTTGCTCGGGAAAACAGTTGAATTTCAATGGTTCATATCGCAGCAATCAATTGACGTATCACAAAGTCCAACTTCGGAGTAAGATGGTAATGTAATTCCAAAGTAAGGTACCGCTATCAATAGCTGCAGTTAGCTTATTATCAACATGAACTGTCATTGGTGGCCAGTAACAGCATTTTGAAAATTAAGGAAGTGCAGCATTAAAAGAAAGTTCAAAGAACAACATGGAAATGAAATAAATTAAAGTTTTCGCTCACCCGTCCAGCAGTCGTAGCTTTTCAATGGTACACAAAAGCACATTTTAAAAGGAACATTGCACACAGTCCAGCTGGTAGCAAAATAAAACCAAGTCCTCCCTCCACACAAATCGTCGTGTTCATCCCAACTCGCTGCTCAAGCCCAGAGCAGGCCAATTTATATTGAGGTAGAAGCGTCCAGAAAGGACGAGAGCATACAGTACCCAATGCGCAGCGAAGCGGTAGGGGAAGGAAGGAGGGAGGGTAAGCAGCACGAGCAGTTGAAACTGGACGGGCGAAGAGAGCACAGGCAGGTTAGTAGCGGCATATGCAGCGTAGTAAACGTAGAATCCATAAAACAGTAGAAAAATTCGGAGCACGTTATACCATTTAGCCATGGAGCCGGACTACAGCCTACAACGCGGAAGATTAACTTACCCTTCTGCAACGACACTTTGGAGATCGACTGATTTCTCGTACCATTCCCGTATCACGGATATCGCGGTCCCAGCTGCTCACATAAGGGTCAAGTTGAAAGATACAGTTTTCACGACAGATGTCCCACCTACAAATATTCCCCAATTATGCGAGAAGATAACGCCATTTTTTCCTTACAGCAACCTTTTTTAATCAACGTGTTAAATGGTCTTCAGAAACGTTATAACTGAAATGGCGTATGGCTTTTAGTGCCGGGAGTGTCCGAGGACATGTTCAGCTCGCCAGATGAAGGTCTTTCGATTTGACTCCCGTAGGCGACCTGCGCGTCGTGATGAAGATGAAATGATGATGAAGACGACACATACACCCAGCCCTTGTGCCAGCGAAATTAACCAATGGTATTTAAAATTCCCGACCCTACCGGGAATCGAACCCGGGACTCCTGTAGCCAAAGGCCAGCACGCTAACCATTTAGCCATGGAGCCGGACAGAAACGTTATGAAAAATATATTGACGTGATGGTACATATCTTGAACACATGCTGTACCAATATAGTTAAATATCATTTCAATAGTCCGCCTCTGTGGTGTAGTGGTTAGCGTGATTAGTTGCCACCCCCGGAGGCCCGGGTTCTATTCCCGGCTCTGCCACGAAATTTGAAAAGTGGTACGAGGACTGGAACGGGGTCCACTCAGCCTCGGGAGGTCAACTGAGTAGAGGTGGGTTCGAATCCCACCTCAGCCATCCTGGAAGTGGTTTTCCGTGGTTTCCCACTTCTCCTCCAGGCAAATGCCGGGATGGTACCTAACTTAAGGCCACGGCCGCTTCCTTCCCTCTTCCTTGCCTATCCCTTCCAATCTTCCCATCCCTCCACAAGGCTCCTGTTCAGCATAGCAGGTGAGGCCGCCTGGGCGAGGTACTGGTCATTCTCCCCAGTTGTATCCCCCGACCAAGTGTCTGAAGCTTCAGGACACTGCCCTTAAGGCGGTAGAGGTGGGATCCCTCGCTGAGTCCGAGGGAAAAACCGACCCTGGAGGGTAAACAGATGATGATGATGATGATGAAATTCTATAACTGTTATAAAAGCATTGAAATCATTTGTCAATATTTATTTATGAAGATGAATTTAAAGGTACAGCTGGAAATACAGCAGAGTGTGCAGCGTTCGAATCCTGGTGACTTCGCACAGGATCTCCAGTGTGATCAGCGCATGACTTGACGAAGGCAATTTGGCACAAAATATCCTAGCAAGTCCGAAACTCAACCTGTGGGAAGAAGATACTGACTATTATTATTATTATTATTATTATTATTATTATTATTATTATTATTATTATTATTATTATTATTATTATTATTATTATTATTATTATTATTATTATTATTATTATTATACAATTTGCTTTATGTCGTGCCGACACAGACAGGTCTTATGGCTACGATGGGATAGGGAGGGGGTTCGAGAGGGAAGGAAGAGACCATGTCTTTAATTAAGGTACAGCCCCAAGCATTTGCCTGGTGTGAAAATGGGAAATTGCTGTAAAACATATTCAGGGCTGTCGACAGTGGGGGTTGAACCCACTATCTCCCGGATACAACCTCACAGCTGCACGTCCCTAACCGCACGGATAACTTAGCCGGTATTTTATTATTATTATTATTATTATTATTATTATTATTATTATTATTATAGGTGTTATGTAATCTCATAATATGTGTACGAATCCTTAAAACCAATAGGACAGTATTCCACAGTTTCCGAATACAGACTATATTTCAAATTACCTTTACCCATACGTTACGAAAACTCGTGCAGAACAAAAAATCCTGTAAGGCGCAACAAATACACCATGGATGGGTTTTACATGTGTATATCCATGATTCTCTTGCAGAAGGACAATATAGGGGAGAGGAAGCTGGGAAAACGTTCTATATAAGATTTCATGTACCTACAGCCTATTGATTTATTGACCATCCAATATAAAAATTCCTTCCCAGTGTTTGCCTATAGAATTCTACGCCGGTTGTATCATTCAACAGTGACACACTTCTACTAACACTCAGTAGTTCCCCTGCTAATCTAATGCTTTCACAGTGTTCGAGTATCGCTCGTTACATTGCTCTTTTATTAAGAAATCACATAGTGAATTAAGGGGGTGTGATTAGTGTACTGGATTAGCTTCTCGCTTACTCTTAAAATGACGGTACAGTACTACTACTACTACTACTACACCGTGGGGACGTGATAGCCGTGTGGCACAGTCATGGGCTTTTCACCAAGGTGGTCCCGATTCTTTTCCCGGCCAATGCATCTTGAATACTTGATATAGATAGAGCCGTGCACAGATGCGGATTTATCCGCGGATATCCGCGAAGTTAGTGTCTTGGCGGATACAAACTGCATGGCAGTGCGGATAATTTTGCTGATAATTTCTAAATAATGTTTAATGATTTTCACTCAGGTATACTCTTATTTTTTCCGGCAATTAGGCAACCCTTTACAGTGGAATGGGAGAATGGTGATATATAAAGATCCTAGAGACCATAAAGACGTAAATCTGACCTGAGCCTATCCGGCTCCTGCCCGCAATAAATGGAAGGAAGGAACAAAGTTCAGTACGTCGGTAGTTGTCGCAAGAGAAAGTCCCTCATAAACCTGTGACTATAGGGGATCTGGTGCTAGGTGTCAGGCCTATTGTATTATGTTAACAGATCTGTCAGTTTCAACACCTTGGGTGTAATACACTGTAGTTAAATATTTACAGTATCCGCGGATAGCAAATCGCGGATGCGGATAACATTTGCGGGTGCGGATGAAGGAAGTGCGGACGCGGATACTATTTTGTATATCCGCGCAGGGCTCTAGGTATGGACAGTCGCGTGCATGTGGTTCGAACTGTATGTAAAACTCGAGATCTCGTGGTTATGATCACGATACCAATATTAATGTAAAACTACAAGCCTGCTTAGTCTTTTACCGAGAGAAATGACTACCTAAAATAATGTTTTTGGTTTTTCGCCCCACTAACAAATCTACATCTTTGTTAAGCGCTGTTTACGCCGGATCTTAAACATCTGGAGTTACATGTAACCAAGACTTGTGGAAAATAACGGATCAACCCTTTGGATCTCTCTGTTCGTTTACTTTTGGACCCTTTGAATTGTGTTTTCAATTTGCAAGTTAAGGCACTGTATAAAGACTGTACTTCTTGGCGTAACATATTATTTTAGGTTTGCTTCGATTAAACGGAAGGTGAGGGTTCTTACACGCTTTGATTTCAGCAGTTCATTATATAAAGGCAACGTAAAACTCGTTCCGAAATTGCACTCCCTTGGTGTAGACCGCAATGTGCATAGTGCATAATGGGAACTAGGGCTCAAGAAAAAGTTCGCGTACTATACTCATTTCCTTCCCATCCTGTCTCACACATTGTTGTCACTCCCCAATCAGTTATCAGATTATTTGGTGTTCTGAAAGGATCTGTGCTAGGACCTTTATTAGTAAGTTTGCGTATAAACGACACCTATTCTCACTTCTCTGTTGTAAATACCATCTACACGCTGATGACATATATATTAACATACTTGTACGAAATGTACCTGTGAAGAGATCCAAATATATAAATTCTGACCTACAAAGACTCATACTGTAAGCCAGAAACAATTCTTCAGTCATTATCCTACACAGGACTCATAGCATCAAAACTGTAAATTATTACGCGTCCTAAATAATTAAAATTCACCTTTCATTACTGTTACCGTGTTTTGGTGGATCAGCAGAGGTGAAAGAAGGTGCGGACTGGAATGGGTCTAACTACAAGTCCGAAAGATGAATTAAAATTTCAATACAGGTTATATTTTCGAACATAGCAAGATTTAACAATTAACAATACCAAAACATTAACAATCTTTCACTAGGTGCGATTTCAATAACATATCAGGCACCATGACAAAGTTTTTACAAGGTCAGTACATCCAGAATTTAGTAATCCGGGCTTCCAGCCCCTCGCTTAGCATTTCTTGAGCTCACGACTCCCAGTTACAAGAAGATACAAAGGTTCAGGGGCAGAAAACCCAAAGTTCACGGAGCACTTGCTCCCACCAACAACATACTTAGCCTCCAAGAGGCACACCTTGTAAGTAAAAAAATTTAAGGAAAGAGCTATCAGGCTCTCAAATTCTCAACATCAAAAATTTACAACACTCTGGCCTTCTATGACCCAATTTTACAATTTGAAACAGGGGTATCTCGTACCCAACCTACAAGGGCCTTTATGAAAAGGAACAGGTTAATAAAATGGCCCAAAATAATAAGATGTCTGGGGGCGAGTACTTGCACTCCTACATGAACAATTGTTAAAACCTAAGGGGCACTAGGCCTATTAAACAGGGGCTATTCCCACACTAGGGAGGTGACTCGTATAAGAAAATTTTAATACATTAAGAATAGAAACTCAATTATGAAAATGTAGTCACCTCCAATCAAAAATGAAGGGGAACTCGAGAGGGTAAAGCACTCTCTATCCCCGATTTACAGTTAAAGACTTTTGAAGTTTTTACATTAGACAGAAGAAGGTTACATTTAGAAACTAAAGTTACATGTTTAAAGATTCGGACCTTCCCCTCGGGCTAAACTGGCGAAGAAAGCAATAAAGAAAGATGTTATGTGGCCATTACCTTGACGAAGAACTGCTGCCTGATGAAATAAGCTCCTACCCGCCTCCTGCTTTACACCCGCACTCTCAGAAATACGACGATGAAGTGGCCAAGAGGCGTGAAAAGCAACGGGATTTAAACCCTCAGGGAAGATTCGAGATCTTTCATGAATCATTACGACACACCCACATAAATTTTATTGGCTGATACAAAAATGGAGAAGAAACACAGGATAGGTTAGAAATTAATTACAAAAATTCGAGATTGACTAAATTCAAAACTGGCGAAAAGGAGGGAAATATTGCCAACCCAGAAATAAATGAACATCACTTAGTTACCAGAAACCTAGAGATACAAAACTTCTTCAAAAAACAGTTCATTCACTTCGCACCAGGGTGCAGGATCCTAGGTTTTAGTAGTGACACCTTGAGACAAAAGTTCAAATTTATTCCATTATCAGTTGCACATTTTTATCAGTAGGAGAGTACTATTAGGCGCAGAATTAGAATGCGTGGGATAGGGGTGTACCACCCGGTACAATTACCATCGGTGGCACTGCTGTGTCTTACTGCAAGACAGATGCAAATATTGGGTTCGCCATAAATGAGACACTGACTTAGAATGAACATGTCTGTACAAAAGTACATGCATTCTTTCATCCCTTAATTGCCATGGGAATGTTCTTTCTCCGAATCTTGAATTAAAACATATATTATCACTTCTATTCACAAACTGTAACTACTATGACAGCGTATTTATAGACTTAGGCTGTGAACAAGCGGCAAATACACAACTTGTACAGAACGATTGCGTTCGATATACCTTCCTGCTCCAACGTGATACTCATGCAACACCGTACTATTAGGAAGGATACGCTTCAACGAGCGGAGAAACGAACAACACATGGCACTAGAATACCAATTGTTTTCTAAAATCAGCCTCATCTTATTCTTTTCAGATATTAATACTCGTTCCGGTTCCTTGCATGACATAGCACCGCATCGATAAATACGTACATCCCTTCGTAATCATTGTTTCGAAGCTACGAAATATGCTTCCGGTAGACATTAAGAACACTTCTTCGTCTAGCACGATCAAAGCAGTCTCCCGTACATACATTTGACTCGAATGAAAGTATGAGAGATCGACGTATAAATGATCAATTATTATATTTTGCTAGTTGCTTTACGTCGCACCGGCACAGATAGGTCTTATTGCGACGATGGGACAGGAAAGGCCTAGGAATGGGAAGGAAGCGGCCGTGGCCTTAATTAAGGCACAGCATGGTGTGAAAATAGGAAACCACAGAAAACCATCTTCAGGGCTGTCGACAGTGTAAATCAAATGTAACTTACCCCTTCTTCTATTTGGACCGGGAGAGTTGGCCGTGCGGTTAGGAGCGCGCAGCTGTGAGCTCGCATCCGGGAGATAGTGGGTTCGAATCCCACTGTCAGCAGCCCTGAAGATGGTTTTCCGTGGTTTCCCATTTTCACACCAGGCAAATGCTGGGGCTGTACCTTAATTAAGGCCACGGCCGCTTCCTTCCCATTCCTTGGCTTTTCCTGTTCCATCACCGCCGTAAATCCCATCTGTGTTGGTGCGACGTAAACCAAATAGCTTCTATTTGGTACATTTATTATATTGAATTTTAATGAGTGAGTAGACTGCACGGTTCGAGTCGCGCACTTACGTGCCAGCATTCGGGTGATGGTGAGTCAGAATCCCCACCGGCGGCAATTCTGAAGACATTTTCCGTGGTTTCCTCTCTTCACAGCAGAAAAATGCTTGGGCACTACCTAAATTAAGACCACGCTCCTATCTTCTCACTCACAGCCCTTTAACATCCTTACGTTGCCAAAAGCGGTCGCGCGACTATTAACCCCCTCGAAGAAGCCCCATTCGGCATTTTCTGAGTCAGGCTGGGGAGCTCCCGGCCGTCCTGAGGGCATGTGACAGCTTCTGCTTTTATTGTGCTTTTCGTCTGGTGTCTGTGTAGACTTTCTGCAAGACGAAACTAGAACGCTCTTATTCTGGGCGCACCCCAAAGATAGCGGGACTTCGACAACTGATATATAAAAGCAGCCTGGCAGAAATGAGTCGTGAGCTAAGAGTTCAGTGTGTGTGGAGCAGTGGTGATGCCATCTAGCGGAGATGAGTGGCAGCCGAGAAGGGAGAGAGAGAGAACACATGTCAGGTTACGCAGTTAGGCAGCTTTGTTCTAACGGCTGAACACCGGTTAGGTCTGAAGGAAACGTTACCACCATAGTGAGCATACGAGTAGGATCTCGCGCCAAACGACAGCTGGTTCCTGCCTACGGCTGACCTACTTTGTTCAAGGTTGTTCGTTCAGAGAGTTTTGCGCATAGAACAAGTCAAAAGTATGAAAAACGAGGCGACAATGACACACAGTAATGTCGCCTTCCTCTTCAATAGTGTGCCACATACATACATACATACATACATACATACATACATACATACATACATACATACATACATACATACATACATCATTATAGACCGTTATGCCTTTCAACGTTCAGTCTGCAAGCCTCTGTGAATTTACTAACCGTCGCTAGTTCCGCAGCCTCATTTAGTTATATAGGCCTACCTCTTATCTTTTAAAACTCAGTCAAACCATTGTCGTCTTGGTCTACCTGCACTTCTCTTACCATCCGCAACATTCTCCTAGGTTAACCCCTCCTCCTCCTTTCACCTCACATGACTCCACCACCGAAGCCGGTTTATGCGTACATCTTCGTCCATCGAGTTCATTCCTAACTTAGTATTTATCTCATTCCGAGTACCCTCCTGTAATTGTTCCCATCTGTTTGTAACAGAAATTATTCTCGCTACTTTCATGTATGTTACTTCTAGCTCATGAATAAGATATCCTGAGTCCACTCAGCTTTCTCTTGCGTAAAGCAAAGTTGGTCTGAAAACAGACTGGTGATACAACCATAATTTCGTACACGAGCCGACTTCCAGAATATTGTTGATCGCAACTGCGAGCTCACTGCATTCGCTTTGCTGCCCCTTGATTCAAATTCGCTTATTGTACTACAGTCCTGCGAGAATATACATCCTAAATACTTGAAATTACCTACCCGTTCCAGCTTTGTATCCCTAATTCCCTTTGATTCCTTAGATAGTGACATCAATTTAGTCTTTGAAAGGCTAATTATTTTCAAGTTCCTAAATATTAGACTGTAGGCTTTCGGTAAAATCTGCCATTAGACCAAATCGTCCGTATAAGCCAAACTGTTTACTACATTTTCACCTAACTGAATACCTACGCGTGACTTAATACCTTCCAGTAGATGTTCCATGTAAATCATGAATAACAAAGGTGAAAGATTACCCCCTTGTGTAATCCCTGCAAGTACCTTGAACCAAGAAATCATTCTACCATCAGTTCTCCCTGCAGCCCAATTGTCAATATAAATGCTTTAGATTGATTTTAATAATCTCCCAGTATGGCGAACATATTTTCCTTCGGTACTCTGTCAAACGCCTTCCCTAGATCTACGAAACATACCTGTCTATTCCTCTCGTAGCATTTTTCAATTAGATATTCATCATTTGCTGCACGCTGCAACTCTGTGATAGCCAGTGATTTAACTACTGATGTGTGGACGGGAGAGAGCCCGTTGTATTGCTGAACTATACCGTCCAACAACAGTTGCAGAGTCCAAGGAATGTAACAAAAGTGTTACGGTGTGGCATGCCAATTCTATCTCCTCACTTTCAGAAGAATTCAAGCAGTCAAATATTGCATCAAGTTGCAAATTTAGGGTGATATACTTCTGTTGAATTGACGTCTCCGAACTTATGGCAATCTTTAAATCCGATAGAACCTGAGTTCTATTTAAATCGCTTCCTAATCCTGACACTTTCCCCTGCATTCATTCAATTAGGGGGTCATTGTTGCATTACGTCCGTAGGTATAACCTTAAAGTGCCCTACACGTGTCCCCCGGGTGGTGCTATGTAAGCAACAACATCGGCTGTTGGACCAAAAGAAATTTTCTTGCGGATATCCCAGCAAATAGAGGATACATCACAACCGTGATCAAGAGTACAAACGGTTCTTCTCAGAACCAAACAACAACAAAGGACCTAGGACATTCACTGACAATACTACAACTAAATGTTGAAGGCATAAGCAAGGCAGTGAGCGATATACTTACAAGAGTGCTGAATGACAACTAAGTGGATGTAGTACTCTTACAAGAAACTCACTGTGAAGACCAAAGACAACTCCTATCCAGATGTAAGTTACCAGGATACAGTCTTGTCGCAGCAACTTTCCATGAAAGCTACGGAACAGCAACTTACGCTAAGAACAACATCGAGCAGGTAGAAGCTTTAAGTACAAGCGCTGATAATAATATATTCACCATCAAAATTAGAACTGCTGGCATAGAAGTTATCAACATCTATAAACCTCCTTCCCAGCCCTGGGTTAATGAAGCCATCCAGAATGTGAACCATCCTACTGCCGTCCTAGGGGATTTTAACAGTCTCCACATCATATGTGGATATAAATATTCCAATTCTGATGGCAATAGTATACTAAAATGGGCAGAGGATGGAGATGTTTTCTTGTTGTATGATGTCAAAGAGAGGGGTACCTTTCACTCTGCTAGATGGAAACATGACTATAACCCAGACCTCTGTTTTGTTTCCAAGGACCAACAGGGGAGACCTCTCCCCTGCAGAAGAAGAGTGTTAGACAATTTTCCCCGAAGTCAGCACAGACCAGTTCTTCTGAAAGTCGGTATTGAAATTCCAATTATAGTACGTAAGATCAAATCCAGTACCCAGATGGAATTTTATAAAGGCCAAATGTGATTCCTTCACCAGTGAGATGGAACAAAATATCCAATGGATTCCACCAGCTCTTGAAAACTGTAACCGTTTTACTGGACTGATATGGTCCATAGTAAAGAAGCACATTCCCCGAGGATTTAGAAAGGAATACATCCCAGGGTGGAGCAAGAGGTTCAATGAGCTGTACGAAGAATACCAACGCAGCAATGAAACGGAAGTCGCCGATGAATTACTGCGTTGCTTAGACTCTGCCGGGAAGGAAAAATGGCATACACTGACGTATAATATTAACTTCCAACATTCCAGCAGAAAAGCATGATCCCTTCTTAGGAAGCTGGGCGGTAGTGCCCCTAATTGCCATAGCAAGAACTCTAAAATAAAACCGGAACATATAGCAAACAGAATTGTTGGCTTAACCTGAGCATCAGCAGACACAAAAAGGGATGAAACAAGGCAAATCCTAACTGTCCAGAGCTGAAACAAACTCACGGTTCTTCGAGGACTTTTCTGTTGCAGAGATCTCACCTGCTTTGAAGGAAACAAAATCGGGGAAAGCAGCAGGTTTGGATGGTATCCATCCAGAATTTCTGACGCACAGTGGTCCTAGAACTATGGAATGGCTTGCTAAATTCTTTAGTGACATCCTAGCGAAAATAAGGCTTCTATCTCTTCTTAAAAGAACTAAAGTAGTTGCTGTTGTGAAGTCTGGGAAAAGTGGCTGTAATGCGGAAGATTATCGACCTATTGCTCTATTGAGTATCTGCTACAAACTACTAGAGATATGGATCTATAACAGAATCTCAGCTACAGTACTTCAGCACATTCCAGTTGAACAGGAAGGATTCAGACCTAACAGGAGCTGTTGTGATCACGTTTTGGCACTAACCAGCCATATTGAGCAGGGCTTTCATGAAAAATTGAAAACGGTCCCTGTGTTTGTGGATTTATCATTAGCCTATGATACAGTCTGGCGTAAAGGGATGACCCTGACGTTCCTGAAAATTATCCCTTGCAAGACTCTAGCTTCCTTGCTCAATAACGTGTTACGCAATCGCCTAATTCAAGTACAACTCAATGGAAACGTAAGCAGATCCTACAGATTAAATGATGGATTACCGCAGGTTTCTGTTCTTGCTCCACTTCTCTTCAATCTGTACACGGTAGATCTTCCATCTACTGCGTGCCGAAGGTTTATATATGCTGATGACATAGCCCTAACAGCATAATCCACAGAATTTGTGACTGCTGAAGCAATTCTCAGTCAAGATGATCTAAAAATGGATAGATACTTCAACACCCGGCGATTGAAACCCAATGTAAACCAAACGGAGATTAGTACCTTTCATCTACACAACAGGAGAGCCCATTACATTCCACAAGTTTAATTCAGAGGCCAACAGTTAAAATACTGTGCTCATCCAAAATACTTGCGTATTGTGATGGATCGCTCTTTGACGTATAAAAAACACCTCTGCAGAACAGGAGCAAAGGTTAAAACACGTAACAACATCCTTCACAAACTCAGTGGCACTAGTTGGGGAGCAAATTCTAACGTCTTCCGAACAACAGCTTTTGCCGTAGTATACCCATTTGCAGAATATTGCAGCCCTGTATGGATCAACAACGCACACACAGGAACAGTTGATGTCCAGCTGAATTATACCACGAGGATAGTGTCTGGCACACTCAAATCCACACCACTTAAATGGCTGCCAGTATTAACTAACATCCATCCTCCTCACTTTCGAAGGCTAACTGCTCTGAAGAAGGAATGGTTAAAATGTACTGCAAATACACTCTTGCCGATTCATCAGACCTGCAACCCTCAGAAGCACGGAAGATTAAAATCTCGACATCCATCATGGCAACTAGGAAAGAAGCTGGTTGAATCACAGTGCAGCATGAATAATGCCTGGAGGGAAGAGTGGGCTACTTCAAATCCTGACCGGCTAGGGTTGATATCTGACTCTTGTGGGAAAATTGCTGGGTTCAACTTGCCAAGAAGAATCTGGGCTTCGTTGAACAGAGTGCGGACCGGTATTGGAAGATGCAGCTTCTGGCTCCACAACTGGGGAAACATTTCCAGCCCTCATTGCGACTGCGTTGACAGTCCACAATGTTGTAATGATATGCCCACTTCGGAGGTTCCAGGGAGGATACCACGAACTTCATACAGCAAGTGAAGAGGCAGTGAATTGGCTAAATTCTCTGGACATTAAATTATAAGTTATATTACCATCCACTGATCCTTTGTCCGATTGTTGTTCTATCTACTTTAAGTGTACATAGTTTTAATTGTATATACCCTATATACGCCATACGAATAAATAAAAAAATACCGAGCTCGATAGCTGCAGTCGCTTAAGTGCGGCCAGTATCTAGTATTCGGGAGATAGTGGGTTCGAACCCCACTGTCGGCAGCCCTGAAGATGGTTTTCCGTGGTTTCCTATTTTCACACCAGGCAAATGCTGGGGCTGTACCTTAATTAAGGCCACGGCCGATTCCTTCCCACTCCTAGCCCTTCCCTGTCCCATCGTCGCCATAAGACCTATCTGTGTCGGTGCGACGTAAAGCAACTAGCAATTTTTTTTTTCATTTACATGGCATATACTGAAAATCTGATTCTGACAGCCCCTATCCCCTAAAGTTTTGCAGAGGTTATGCCACGGCTTCTTCACAATAGCCATGCGACACAAATTCAGGAAATCATTCTGCATCTTTATTTTAATACGCCGTGCACACGCTGACTGTGGAAACAAATAGGAAGGGTACCGCACGTGTTGCCTACGCGATTCCAGTCACGTATCAGTAGGCTTGCATTCGCGGTATGGTAGATTCGAACCACACCGTCGTAAGCCCTCAAGTATGTTTCTCCATGGTTTCCCATTTTCACACCCGTAAAAAGCTGAATTTGTATCTTAATTAAGGCCACGCATGCTACGTTCCCAGTAGCTCTTTTCAATCCTTGACTTTGAAATCCTCGTCATGGTCTTACTTGTATCACATTTTCTAAACTGTATAATAAGCTGTTACGTTGAAATGAGTCTGGCGACCACGTGTGTGGCTAGAGAAAGAGGAGCTGAAGTGATGATACGTTTCTCTGTCCCTAAAAAAGTTGTTTTATTTCTTTTTCTTTTTATCTAGATACAGTAAATGGAAAAATGACGTTGGATTCGCTTAGAGATCGTGGCTCTGAATGGGTTGTAGCTCAATTACCATATACGTTAAATAAACAGAAAAGTGCAGATTAAGAGATACGTCTGTCTGATTCTAACCCATCGAATTGAAGTGAGAGTTGCATTTTATGGCCCATAAGAAATTGTATCGATCAATGCAGAGGACTTTTAAGGCAGATTTCACTGTGAGGAAGTTCGAACAGCTCAGTCAAAACAATTTCGGAAAGACATGCGTTCTTGAATCATGAACGTGTAAATTATACCAATATCAATAACATCAATGATCACGATATTCTAATAATTTACGGAGGATCATATAAAAACAAAGTGTTTTAAAATTCTGATTGATCATTTTCGTACGTGTCCAATTTTGAGTTATTGGAGATAGCATGTCTCATTTATTGAAAGGAGCAGACGAACCTTGCACCGTAATCTCCTTGTTGTATAACAGCACTACGAGAAGTTCTCCCATGAGAGAGAGGTATTACCTAATAATATCCGAGCTGTGTTTCATCTCCGACTTGGAGGGTGGATCTGCGGCAAATTAATTTGCTATGGAGACACTTCTATACTCGATATGTTATACTGTATCGTATTAAACGAAGTTTCTTAATTTAAAATATGAGCTTTATTTTAAAGTTTACATAAAATATCGTAATCTGTAACTGAAACTGAAGTTCAAGAGTAGGTGCTAATATGTGCAGAAAAAGAGCCGAGAAAGACAACATTCAGAACACAGCACAGGGGTGATGAGTATTCCTACAAAATGTTCAGCGTTAACGGGGGTTAAAATACACTGCATCACACATTCATATTTGATACACATTCGTAGTACAGTATCTAATGTTACTTCCAGTGGGACCACATCAGTTTATTACAGTCAGATATAATCACTCATTTGACCCGCATACGCAAGATAATGTTACCATTCCACCTTACTGTCTCCCAAAAATATGTACTCCAAAGATTCTGACTTTTTTTTTTTTTTTTTTTTTGCTAGTTGCTTTACGTCGCACCGACACAGATAGGTCTTATGACGACGATGGGAGAGGGAAGGGCTAGGAGTGGGAAGGAAGCGGCCGTGGCCTTAATGAAGGTACAGCCCCAGCATTTGCCTGGTGTGAAAATGCGAAACCACGGAAAACCATCTTCAGGGCTGCCGACAGTGGGGTTCGAACCTACTGTCTCCCGAATACTGGATACTGGCCGCACTTAAGCGACTGCAGCTATCGAACTCGGTGTTCTGACTTCTAGACATAGATGTATAGTCACAAAAGAAACCACTTGGTACTGCATGTTACGGGTATTTAATATTTTATGAGAATTAATTTTAATCAAAATATGATTCACCTCTCATATACAGGTGTCCTTGAAAAAGGTTCCGATATTTAGAGAGGAGGTAGCACGCAAGAAACGAAGAAAAACAGGTCCTGTATACATTGGTCACAAACCCAATATATTAGGAGTTATGTATGGTACGCTACAAATACTCTCAATGATCACGATGTTTTAATAATTTACGGAAGGTCGTATGCAAAATATTAATAATAATAATAATAATAATAATAATAATAATAATAATAATAATAATAATAATACGAAAATACGTTCGTACCAAAAGATTGGTCGTAAATCTACTAGCGTGTTGTGGTACGGTCTTATTACGTAGGAG
This sequence comes from Anabrus simplex, assembly GCF_040414725.1. NCBI lineage: Eukaryota > Metazoa > Arthropoda > Insecta > Orthoptera > Tettigoniidae > Anabrus > Anabrus simplex. The sequence continues at coordinate 998,427,895 of NC_090265.1, read as the reverse complement.
GGGCATATCTTCCACTCCGAGGAGATTTTCACAAAACAAATGTGAGACAATCGTACGTAGACAATTGATGCAGCAGCCCACATCGTGTGAGTGTATTTCTACTGTATCAAGCAAGAACGAAACATACTTGTGAGGCCGATGACCTTAGATGTTAGGCCCCTTTAAACAACAAGCATCATCATCATCATCAAACACACCAGTCAGCGTACAGCATTTCACTGCGTGCTACAGACCATATTGTTCTCGGAGTCAGGTGTACGGTAGCGATCAAATGGAGAATGTTTTGTTGCGACACTGCAGAGGCCTACTGTAATTTGTACGGAGTGGAGGGCTGCACTGAAATGGATGGCAATCACATGGAGCAAATGCTGTGAAGACTAGACCAAAGACATGGTGATCATTGATGGTAGGGGTAGTGGACCGTAACTCCGAAGATATTGGATTTGTTTATAGGACCTCTTTTCCTTCGTGAATATTAGAACCTTTTTCAAGGACACGCTGTAGATAACCACAATAGACATTATTATTTATCCAGGTTGAATATGTTTCTGAGAAAAGTGTACTTGCGAGGACCTTATACAATACCATGCGCTCCTTGCTTTTAGCGATTGTACATTAACCTAATGAAGAGTTTAAAAACAGTCTTTATATTTCATCGATCCTCATAAGAACAATGGTGATGTAATCCTACGAAAGGTTTATGAGCAGGGCATGTTACTGAATTACTAAACGAATTAGTGTTAGTGCGCCGTTCTTACTTTTAAACCTCATACTTAAATAATCGAGTGGCCATTCATCAGAATTCACAATTAGATTTAAAAGCATCAAAAAATATTTTTTTTAGAATAGTGACAGATCGGTGATAGACCGATAGTTATCGATGTCACTGACTTCCGTCTATACCCATAGTTGACGTTGCTTATGCTTATTGTTTTAAGGGGCCTAACATCGAAGGTCATCGGCCCAATAGTTGACGTGTAAACTGTCATTGTTAAGTCGCTGGTAACGAAATGATTGTAGCTAACAGCTCTGTGAATTAATATCCAAAGCCCATTCTTCTTATACTATATTACTGGCCAATATCTGGCTCCATGGCTAAATGGTTAGCGTGCTGGCCTTTGGTCACAGGGGTCCCGGGTTCGATTCCCGGCAGGGTCGGAAATTTTAACCATAATTGGTTAATTCCGCTGGCAGGGGGACTGGGTGTATGTGTCGTCTTCATCATCATTTCATCCTCATCACGACGCGCGGCTCGCCTACGGGTGTCAAATCAAAAAAGACCTGCATCTGGCGAGCCGAACTTGTCCTTGGACACTCCCGGCACTAAAAGCCATACGTCATTTCATTTTCTTTTTTTACTGGCCAATCTCTCAGAAGCAAGAATAAAGAGATCATTTATTGTCTAATATAATACCTCTCACTAACTGCACTGTTACGGCTTTCAGGAACGCCTAATTGCCGGAATTCTGTTCCGCAGGAGTTCTTTTATGTGCCAGTAAATCTACTGACACGAAATAATACCGGACTGAGCTAGGATTGAACTCACCAACTTGAGCTCAGAAGGCCAGCGCTCTTGCGACTGAGCTACTCAGCCCGGCCATTTACTGACTCTTGACGTAGCTACATAGATATGACCATGAGAAATGCAGCCTGTTATAAGAATGACGTCTGTTAACCAGAGTATTTATCGGCAGATGCGCATTATCAAATTACTACTGCAAATCATTGGTTTCAAGCCACAGTAAACTCTGCACACTCTGATGTCTAGTCTGTGAATTATCAGAACATACCGAATAGCTCTCAGAGATATGTGCTTTAGAACGTAAGAATGTAATTTACCAGATAACCATTAGACTTGCAAAGGAAATTCGTATGACCTTTTTGTTAGACAGGTAATCTTAATTACATTTGTTGGCCTTTAAGACCATTTCATATGACCATTATTTTAGTTTCTCGCCGAAATATTTTGCGTATGTTCAATAAACAACTACATGCCCACCATTTTGAAGCAGTTAGGTCTAATTAATGAAAAAAGCATACCAAATCCATACCAAATTTTAGCTTACTGGCCAAGTATTTTTTGGAGTGATTGAGCAAGCAAGAAACAAATACCATTTCATGTTAATCCATTACACTATTTATTGCAATTAATTTCGCACATAACATATTTTAAGGCCAATACTTTGAAACAGAACATAGTAAGTCATGTTGACGTTCCCTGTGAGAAAGTTCTGTCGTTTCGGAATGCAAACAGATATACAAGCGTCATCACATTTTTATATATAGAAATGACGCCTTTGCTGGCGGACCTAGTGTTTACAGTGCACTATGTCTTCTGGTGTGGGCTAGAGCAATTTTGTTACTTTCATTGATCTGTCTCAGCTTTATCCTTGGCTTTGACAAAATTACTAGTGACTGAAGTATGAGTGATGCTAATAATGCCATTCCTTCTACAGCCAGTCCCTGCTATGAATGGTGTGAAAATTTTGCTCTTAGGGTCAGTTGGTGCATGCATTTCAGTGGGCTTGGCAGACTTATATGTAATAGCAACTTCTGGCTCGACGAGGAAAGCAACGGTAAACTACCTCACCCCTCATTTCCCTAGTATGCCTCTTCAGTGATGCCTAGGCCATCTATGACAGCTGATGGTAGAGCTTTTGAGGATCCAACCAGCCTTCGGGCTGAGGACTAAACATACATACGTATAGAAATTATCAGATTCCACTGCATCTTTAAAGGGAAGTTGAGAATTGAAGGAAATATATAATCGCTAATTTTTCATGTCGTTTTGAGGCATATTTATTCATATATATCCCTTATAGCAAGGAAGAAGTGAAAGAAAATAGAACAGAGGTTGTGCCTCCGTTTCAGGAAACTAATGTATAATCAACATCATCTGCACCAGCAAGGCAACAGAAGCTTAATATCCTTCTAGACTTGCGTCTTAAAGCGACAGAGAAGATTTCTTCTTCCAGCATATGTAGGGAGCACGAACATGCAAATAACATCCATAAGTTATGTGTGATGGCAGATCATATGCACTTGCTGCAGATAATGAGTGCGGGAGGCTGAAAGGGGCGAATAGAATGCACACGGTGAATTCATGAGGGTACACGTATAGCCAGGGGAAGAGAATGAAAGTGCATAATGGCCACGTCAAGAGCTAGGGGAAAATATGAAAAGGGAAAAGCAATGGCAGGTTCAGTAATGAGAGATCTGAAGAGAAAATGCGACAGGAACGAGACAAATTACGATTATTAAACTAATTAACAGTGTTAATATAAACACAGCAACATTCCTCAATAATTCCTCTAAAAAAACCCAAGAAAACAAACAATATAAGAAATTGATTATAAGACTTTTAATTGTAGCTGAGTTCAGTGGTTCAAACGGCTCAGCGTTGACCTTCTGATCCCAAGTTGGTCGGTTCGATCCCGGCTCAGATCGGTGGTATTTAAGGGTACACAAATAGGTCAGTCTCGTGTTGGTAGATTTACCCGCATACAAAATAAATGCGGTGTTGAATCAGTAAGGATTTTTATTCATTGGGAGTTAACACACCTTAATTCAGCCCACTCTCTACCAATCTCCTCCTCTCTCGCACGAAGTGAGAGCGCGATCTCAAAGTTCCGCGGTAACACGCTATCCTTTTCTCGATACAGCGCAGAAAACTGCTCCCTTCGGGCCTGCGTATCGCAACTCGATTCGGCACGTAGACTGCTAATTACGACGTTATATGTCGCAGAATTTTGCGGAAAATGGCATATATGATTGACTAAACCTCCTAACATGCCTATGGCATAGTGATGAACGGTTACACTATGTTTAGAAATGGATTTAGGGTTGTATAGATTGCAAGTACTCTTAACCGTCGATATTATTCTAACTATTGAGTGGTAAGGACTGGACAACATAAATGGTGCCCAATCGTCAGCTGGTATGTCTTTGTTGACTAATAAAAAGGGGTACAAACCGGGTATTACAATTTTACACAACAAATCAGAAATCAAGCAGAGTGCAATTCATGTTGAGGTAAACGGATTGCACATGCATGGATTTATTTATTTATTTATTTATTTATTTATTTATTTATTTATTTATTTATTTATTTATTTATTTATTTATTTATTTATTTATTTATTTATTTATTTATTTAGCGTTTGGCAATTACGTATCACATATGACAAAAATTACATAAATATATGCATTATTATTTACACTACTTATAATTTTACCTTTCGCTTATTCATATAGTCTGCTATACCTGGAATTGCTTCCATAAAATCACTTAATTCGCCGTTATAGGACATTATTCTACTATATGCTGGATAGTCTGCTTGGGAGCGCATTCCGTGGAAGGGTAATACAGTGCACAGTGATCAGTACCTGGAAGAGAAGGACATATATTAAATGAAGTACACTCTAATTACAAACAGGTTACATAAGGAGGAACTACACGTTTGTGTTGTAAAGCAGCAACCTTTCGAACTAGATAAATTGAATTCATGTATCCATTAATCTCTCATAATCTTTCACATCACTTTCATATCAGAATTCTAAGCAATTGAAGTGATTACTTTTAAGACTTATTTCTATCTAACGTGTTTTGGATATTCTAAATTAACCAGCTACTGTATCTTTGAAGTGTGACAGATTTGAGTAACGAAGAATGTCTGAAGCTTACGACAGTAAACACAGCACAGTGTTTACATCTTGGGAACTACATAAATGGTTTGTTGAACGGATATATTCAGTATCGAAACCGGATACAGATTGCTTCAACCTCCAATGTAAGCGAACAACTTTATTTCATACTTCCAAGCTAACTAGTTATTGAAATTTGCAACTCAGATATTATTTAATTAATTTTTGGGAACTGAGTATAAGCCACCCACTGTTGTAATTAGCTTACGGGCATTTTTTGTATCTAATCATAAACAGCGGTATTCACTTTCGCGAATGTTGAAGAGACAGAGATTTATTAAAGAAATAAATAAATCATCTTCCCTTCAATGAGAGTAACCATTCGGGTCCGGAATAAAATCAGGTTACAATTTCAATATAATTTACAAATATCAAAAAGTGACATTTTAAATTCTTAATGCTGTTTTTGTCTTCTCATTTTTGGGGTGAGTGTTAACCGTATTCTCAAATATTGATGGAAATGAATGATCTGTAGACAGTCCGTCAGAACCTGCATTATCATTTTTTTCTACTTCGCAGGATGGAACTTGCAAATTTTGATGTCTGATTAGGGAGGGTGCCCTTGCTCCAAATGGCAGGCCTCCGACAATCCATCGATCGATAGGTATTTTGTACTTTGCTGTCAGGTACATAAATAGCTTGTATTCATAGATCCACATCCTCGACCTGATTCGAGTCTCTTTCAAAGCGAATGGTGGGATCTAAAATCATTGCTTTACTGTCCTATTGGCTGATGGCTATGATGTTATCACTCTCATTACAGTCAACAGTAGAGATGAAGTGAACCTCCTCGTGCACCTCCCAACCACGCTGTCTCAAGGCTTGAGCATTCGATGTTCTTACTCGGTTGTGGCGATTTTTGTGGATTAGCCCAGTACTTCTGCAGAATTCCAGCACATGCCGAAGTGTTTCTGTCTTGTTGCAACCATTTTGGTGGCAACGGGTTGTGCTGAACAACCTACCAGGAACCGACTTGACTGCGGTGCGGTTGCATGATATCTTCAATGCGTTTGTGTGTTCAGAAGCGGATAGAGGTAATTTATGATTATGAGTCATCCAGGAGTTTACATTCGGGCAGATAGAATATAAAACTACTCCCTTTCCTTTTCGAGGTAACTGGCACCACGACTGAAAGGATCGATTTCCCATAATCTCACGTAATTTCCTTCCGTAAAGGTTTGGGGGAAGACTTTCTTTACGTATGTCAAGCCTGTGGAGTGCCATACCTTGTTCTTCAGGTAACTTTCTTACATATTTTATGTGGAGAAATCGACCACAAATATTATAGTTCTGTATTCTAGATTCCCATTCTGTGCAAATTATGCCCATCCCTCTGACCTTCCTGGCACTATACATCATGGAATATTTTAGAATCATCTGGCAGCATCATTATTTCTTTTACAGAACTTCTTGCAATTGTGTCCAGACCTGTAAGAGGGGCATGTTGTAGGGGATAGATTAAACTGACCAAAAAATCTCATTAATAGTACTGTTTTGCTCTGGTTTTAAGAGTTTTGTTTTTACCAAGTTATTTAGGTCAGACGTTACAGTGCTTATTACTTTAAGTCTGTTTCGTTGTTGAAATCTATTCCTAAATACTTGAATCGTTCGCTGTTTGCTTTTAACGATGGGATTATTGATCCTTGGGCTGTAGTGACGTTTCCTTCATTTACTTTTTCCTTCAGGATTATAGATATACTTTTCAGAGGATGGATATTTAGACCAATTTCTGAAACAGTACTTTCGGCTAAACTTAGCGAGGTAATAGAATCATTTTCGGTTTTACTGATTATTACTAGGTCATCGGAGAAAGCACGTGCGGATAAAGGCGGTAGATAAAATGTACCCATAATGATAACATACGACATGGTCAGTGAGATTTTGTATTCAAGTATTGATTGCTAAATTGAACACTAACGGTGAAATAGAGGATCCTTGAGCTACGCCACACTTAATTTCAATGGGTTTTGATTTCTTATGATCAGCTTCCACTTAAACTGTGCTCTTTATAAGAAATTCTTCAATTGGTCTACACAAATTTGGAGGAATTTCGGATTTTCGGAGAGCTCGCTTGATATGCTCGTGCCTGACAGAGTCAAATACTCTCACGACGTCTAAATATGTGACACAACAGTCCTTTTTGTTACGTTTCGCATCCTGGAGGCAACGATTCACGAGGGAAGCGTTGACGTGAGTTACAGGTAATAGCGCTAAGCCACGCTGATGAGGACTTAGTGAGACATACGCCTGCAGATTTATATCTAGTATTCATGCAGCTATTCTTCTAATCACCGAATGTATGGTTATAGGTCTCCATTCTTTGATATAATTTATATCTCGTCCTTACGTATTAACTTTGCTTTGGCCTTCTGGAGTTCCGTTGTTACGTACGAAAAATGAAGCATCGTGCTGATGGGTAACGTCAGAAATGTAGTAACCTTGAGGATTGTAATATGATCTGGGCCTATTTTTAATGTTGTACAGTGCCTTATGGGTATCATACACGGAAATATTAATGTCAGCAGGTAAATCAGTGCTTGTTTCCTAAACATAAAGGAGAGAATTGTTATTTTTGGTGCCAAAAGTTCTTTGAAAATGATCCAAAATCGTAGTTATTTGCATTTTACAAGAATGAGTCTTCGTAATTTTGTCCAAAATTTTACGAGTAATTTTCCCCCTCCGATTACAGAAGTGATACTGGGCTACCTCACAGTCATAGCACTCTCTGTTTCTCTCGTTGTATTTTAGACCTCCGCTGTGGATTGCTAGAGGTTTTGTGATCATATTTGCGATTATTTCGTTAATTTATGCTCTTTAATTTCTAACAAGAGGATGTTGAGGACCAGGTAGTTGATTTACCTGATCTATAAAGAAGCAGGTTAATCTTTTCCGAATCGTCAGCATCATTGTTCTGCATAATGTTTGAAATCGTATCCTCCCAAATCTTCATTGGTTTAATATATTTATTTTTCATGATCATCACCATTAGGGGTTTCTCTTTCAACTGTAAGATCTCCCAAACATTGATGTTATTAACATATTGTGTTACGATTTTATTTCTCCTTTTCTCAGGGTGAGTTTTTTCTAAGTGAATATATACCCCTTACGTCGACTTTAAAAACATATTACAGACAGGGCATGGAATTTAATCACCAGACTTTGAATCAACGTTTGGTATTTTAAACCAATACGTTCAGTTTAACGTGACAGGAGCTGAAAGTTATTTCTTTATAAACATTTCGTAGACTTGCTGATGTGGATAACGAAGCTGCAAGAATTCTTAGCACCGGACGGGTTGTAGATTTCAACTTAGTCAACGTAAGTATCTATAAATTTAAAACACTAGGCATTTTTGTTACCGCGAGTTATGGCTGAACCGATTGACACCGTAAAACATTCTGACGAAATCGCTTGACCTGTTGACTTGCAGAGAGTCTTTAAAAGCATAAACATTTCTTGCCGTATATCTTTTAAATTATTAAAGAGAATGTAGCATTCTGATTAGCCAATGCGCTCTCCAGTACTTCAAGGCCACGTGCTGTTCCACTGTCCGCCATGTGCTTGACGGGAATTCTAAAGGGTGCACACGCATACGCCATCTGGTATGACGTCTCCTCGCTGTGGTCTACGTAAGTGAGCGGTCAGTCATGGACTCGTGGTTTGTCGAGCGTATTTCACGTTGAGTACACAAAAAATTATCATCATCATCATCATAATCATCATTGTTTTCTAGCTCTATTTTCCCGGGTGTGTATCAGCGCTCGCCATTTATTTCTGTCAGAACAGAGTTTCTGTTCCTCTACATCTTCCTGTTTCACATCTTGGCCTTCCTACTGGTCTTTTCCTTCTCACTTCTCTTTGTCAAACATTGTCCACCTAACTTATTACTTTTTTACAATGTGCTTTACGTCGCACCGACACAGGTAGGTCTTACGGCGGCGATGGAATAGGAAAGGGTTAGGAGCGAGAAGTAATCGATCGTGCTTTAATTAAGGTACAGCCCTAGCCTTTCCCTGGTGTGAAAATGGGAAATCACGGAAAACCATTTTCAGGGCTGCCGACAGTAGGGTTTGAACCCACTATCTCCCGAATGCAAGCTGATAGCTACGTGACCCAAACCGCACAGCCATTTGCTCGGTGTCCACCTAATTTACTGTCATGGGAACCCGAAGAGTAGTAGGAGAAGGAAATCGCTTATTTAGAACAGTTTCGTGCTGTTTATATCAAAACGGAAAAAGCCACCGTGAGGTGGGTTTGCACACAGTTGCAAAAATTGTTGCTAACTTGGAAAATTATAAGGATTTTATTATTGGCGATCAGTCTTATCACCTTGCCCTCAAAGACCAACGTGAGTATGAAAGTCTCATGTCTCTGGAGGGTGAATACGAGACGAAATTGTCACAGTGGTGCTGAAGAAATCGTTCCAAAATTTAGACTATAATCTACATAAATGAAAAATATATACATTGTAGGTGTATATATATTGAGAGTATACTGAGTCCGATGGGACTCTCTCCAATGGTAGACAGTTTTCAAATAAATAAATAAATAAATAAATAAATAAATAAATAAATAAATAAATAAATAAATAAATAAATAAATAAATAAATAAATAAATAAACACGTTTCAAGAGTAATCATGTCACCAGTAAATCTTTAAATGGTCAGTGTTACTTGGTATATCTCAAGGCCAATAACGCAGAGAGAAAATGACCATCAAGTTTTGCAGCATTAGTTTGCAATTATAGCTTTACCTTTACGGCAGAGTTTGTGGTTCTAGAATTAGTTTCTTCAGTCGCCTAAGAATCCGTAATCGGTGACCTTGATGAACTGAGGAGATGTCACTACACTCCCCAGCGAGTGAATATCCATAATGACAAGTGGTGAGACAGAGATTTAGTAATTAGCGATACTAATTTATTTATTAGTGATGAAACACTTATTGATAGATAATATACCCAAAAAATAAATGTATCATTAAATAATATATCGACTGTGTACGAGACCTAACGTTCTCGATGAACGTGTACATGCGGATTACAAGCTGGAAGTTCCGCTTCTGAACCGAACGGAGGGAGGAAGCCCGGTAATGCATTTGAAAATGCTATTGTCAGTGAGAGGGGAGACGTACATTAATGTTACACTTTGTCTCTTGTCTCAACCCTCGCAGAAATACATTGGTTGGGGGAAGGCGGTGGCATGGGGAGGGCTTCCGCAAGTCTTACTCCAACTTTACAGGACCTCTGACAAGAATAGGAATTTTGATACAGAAGGCGCTGTAGAGGAAGGTGATAGATACCAAAATAAACGTCAAGGAAAGGTAACCATCCTAAAAGGCAAGGATTAGGATAATGGTCTCCTGTCTTACGAGGGAAAACTTGAAATAAGGCCCTCGTGATTATCAAGCCGACTGCATTACAATTGCGAGTGACTGATGACACATAATGTTAACTTACAAACTTTCATGCTTGGTACAGAAAAGTTTGCACCGCATTGTATTTTAGCAATTAGTTCTACAAGGAGCTAAAAGACGTACTTTCATATGATTTATCAAATACAGTCCATTTATGCAAGAATATTCGGTAAGATGATTTCAAATTCTAACCACAGAGACATCAAGAATCTGAATACCCACGGACCATCCGTGAAAACAAACAAGATCTAACAGTTGCAATGGCGACATAAATGTATATACAGTATGCAGCTCGGTGATGGCTGTTGCTATAGTGGCTGGAAGACTGGGATGTGTGAACCTCGAACTGTGTTCTTCTTGTGTACATTAATTCTATGCATTTTTTCCAAATTGTGTATTTGCAGTTTCTATTTGTTCTATGTCATACATTTAATGGAATACCGGGCGAGTTGGCCGTTCGGTTGGGAGCGCGCAGCTGTGAGCTCGCATCCGGGGATAGTGGGTTCGAACCCCACTGTCGGCAGCCCTGAAAATGGTTTTCCGTGGTTTCCCATTTTCACACCAGGCAAATGTACCTTAATTAAGGCCACGGCCACTTCCTTCCCATTCCTAGGTCTTTCCTGTCCCATCGTCGCCATAAGACCTATCTGTGTCAGTGTGACGTAAAGCAACTAGCAATAATAATAATAATAATAATAATAATAATAATAATAATAATAATAATAATAATAATAATAATAATAAACCATATGAAAACATTCAGAGAAACAAGGGTAAATAATTGTTTACTGTGTATAAGTGTTATGTCTACTACCAGAACAAGTAATGTAATATTATCACGAAATTCTTTTCATGGACAATCCGTTAGATTTTCGGAAGCGCTATTCAGCCCGGTGGCCTGCAGATACTGAAGTGTCATATGGTCAGCGTAACTGATGACTTACGAGCCGTATAGATCGGTTCTCATGATTAGGACCTTTGTTTTTAATATCAAACAGCTCCTCAATTCATCACACGAAGCTGAGTGAATTCTATTCCAGCCCTCAGACTACGACTAAAATCCATGGCTGGGTAGGATATCAACTCAGGGCCTCCGAGTAAGAGAAAGACACGCTACCCCTACACCGCGGGAGTAAAATTATTACCTTTAAAAGTCTTGTTTTACTGACTCAATTTCTGTTGTTTAAAAAATTCACAATATCACACCATTTACATATCTACTACATTTCACTTATAAACACCATTCTATTAAAGAAAATATGAACATATGGTTGTGTGGGCAGGAGCTCGTACCTTATACTTAATAGTGCAGGATTGAATCCAGATCCATATGGAAGGTAAAGAGTTTTTATATTGCAGAGATGCATATCGGTAGATTTATCGGAACGTTAGAAAACCCCTGTCATGGAAAATTGTTGGCATTTTTGGCTTTGAAAACCATCAACAGTTTACGGATTCACGAAGAATTATATTATTACAATCCCGTAGAAAGATAACCAACTTTCGAAATCAATACCCAGGCATTCATTGTATCATATTATGGAAAATGAAAAGCCACAGCCTGTTTCCATTCATCTGACCTGGTCAGGAATGGAATGAATGAATGAAGCCCCCATCTAGCGGCGAGGATATGAATTGTGCCGGCTGCCGAAGCCTGTCGCACTCCTCTGGGGCAATGATGAATGACTAATAGATGAAATTAAATTATATTGGAAAGTGTTGCTGGAATGAAAGATGACAGGGAAAACCGAAGTACCCAGAGAAAAACCTGTCCCGCCTCCATTTTGTCCAGCACAAATCTCACATGGAGTGACCGCAATTTGAAAACGGTACCCAGCGGTGAGAGGCCGGAGCGCTGCCGCCGGGAGGCTTCTATCATCTTATTAAAATAATATATTTAAAATTGATCTCGTACTCGAAAATTATACTTATTTCACTGGAGGATTTGGTGAAATAAAAGAATGGTTATCTTGCAGTTTCACGTCACTCTTGATATCGTGATGATGGCCAGGAGTCTTCCACTTTTACATGGAATCTGAATCGCAAGGATGCGCTTTTCGTTTCAAAAATCCCACATCCATTGAATGGGATTCGAGTAACGATTGTCTTGATGAGAAGTCATTGAGGACTGGTCCACTATTCGGCTATCACGCCCACTGAGATCTAAAACAGTTGCTCGTAATGGCTGACCCTGGTAAGCTATTACAATGCATAGTAGTCTACACTTCTTGCAAGGAAATTACGTCCCTTGAACAGAATTAGACGCTGATTTATAGAATGACTCTACAACAATACCCAATACGGTAGAAGAAAAAGAACTTCCACTCTACATGACTGGTGTAATTCGTTTGTTCTCTGTACAACAGGGTTTGTGTCAATAAATCATTTGAATTACATAAGAAGTTGTCTCTCACATAGTCAGGTATTTACTTTAAAACAGAAAAACTGAGTACGTACCGTTCATATCAACAGACTGAAACAAACTCCATTATACTGATGGTCCGAGAGTTTAAGGTACGGTACGCTAAATAAAGACTGTTGATCTAGATTTATTTTTCTCAATTTGATTCACGTCACACCGACACGGATAGGTCTTATGGTGGGCATGGGATAGGAAAGGGCTAGGGGTGTAAATAAAAAGGCCTTAACTAAGGTACAGCCCCATTATTTGCCTGGTGTGAAATGGAAAACCACCTTCAGGGCTGCCGACGTGGGGTTCGAACCCACTATCTCCCGAATGCAAGCTCACAGCTGCGCGACCCTAACCGCACGGCCACTTGCTCAGTGATCTAAATGTCACCACTGATTATCTTCTTCTTCTTCTTCTTCTTCTTCTTCTGTACCTCCTTCCTTCCACAGTCTACTCTTCTCGGGTTGTGAGAGCAAACTGGGTCATACGTGAGAATTTGGCCCTATTTTAAGGTCGTAGCCCTTCCTGACACCAAGCCTATGTGGAAGGATGTGGTTGGTAGTGTTGAGTGTATAGGAAGAGATTTATATGTAATCAGACACCCAGTCCCGTACCAGATGCGCCTAAAATCCACCAGCCAGTCAGGAATCGAACACGGAACCCTTTGAGCAGAATGCCACGGCGTTGAGCATTTAGTCAATGAACCAGACCAGGATTTTGGTGCACAGTCTAGTGATTGGAAATCCTATACCACTATCTCTCCTACCCTGCCGGCCAATATTCCGATGGTGGTTTTTTCCCCACCATCGGGACTCGAGCCGCCTAACCATGGTGTCAGACCATAGAGACTTAGCGCACCACATACTGACAGGGAGTCATCCTTCCTTCCTTCAAAAATCCGACTACCTTCGCCTCATTCGAACCAGCGATCTTGGAATCTGGTGGCCGACAATATACAGCTGGTATCACTAAAATATTATGAAGTCTTGTAGAATTTTTCAATATTTCTACCCGGGTACTATATAAACAGCGTTCCTCAATCTGTGGTGAATGGCCACGGGTCGTTTATGAAGTAAAAGTGATAAATACGAAAGCGTTGAAATATATTAAGACAAACTACCACAAGGCTGTTTGTACTGACGAAATATTAAGTTCATCACTAAAGGATGGAGTAGTCAGATGGTCACGAACTTTAGAAGAAAGAGGCGGGAGGAGATTGTAAGGCCAGAAAGAAATAAAGAACGTACTGATGTAGTGAATAGCAACATGGTTGTACTTTCAATCAGTTAGAATCTTGCCCGTTGTGATGTCCATATTTTAACTAATTGATTTTATTTTTAGTAGTATAACGTCTGACTAACTCTGGCAGGAATGGAAAAAAGTATAGGACTAGGTGGGAAGCAGTCGAGCCTCAGGTAGTCGTAGTATGCTGGTAAGAAATGGTTTAATGAATTTAGTGAATTTTATCTTCAGAGCTGCAGACCCAGGAATTCGAAGTCACCATCTCCCTAATGCAAGCTTACAGCTACACAACCCGCGCAGCTGAACCAACTCTTCTCCTTCTTAATTTTCCTGACTTTTTTCCCAATTACCTGGGTTCAGTACGTTGTATGGATTTCGCTCAGTTTTATGGTTGATACATTTTTTAAACTCGAACCCTATTCGCAATTATAATACCTAACCGGGTATCGCACCCTAGGCTCTCTGTACCGAAGACCGCTATGCTCACCATTCAGTTAAGAGCTGGACTCAGCGGAACTAACTCGTTCGGTGAATATTGAAGGGTAAGTACTACTCTCTCTGTGGATCAGTGGTAGAGTGACGGCCTCCGAATCTCAAGATCGCGGGTTCCTCGTCCGGCTCTTTGCCCGAAAAAAATAAATAATTAAAACTCAGCCACAGGGCGCAGAATAGGCTTTCGATTTCTCTATCAGACAGGTGGCCCTAAATGACCTGGAAGTAGAAACTACTACAATAATCATCGGGCCAATACACATAAAGTGCGCAACCTGCGTAGGCCAGTCAGTCTTGAGTGCGTCAACCGCGAGTGAAAGTACACAGTACGAGACGATCTCCAGTCCGTGACAAGTCAATCATCGGGAATGAGTCCGTCAGACGGTTACGCGGGGTTCAATGAGGCTTGCTAGTTGCGAATTGTGTTGGAACTACACTGGGCTGTGAGAAGTCGTGTGGAGAGTAGGAATGTAAAATATCTCAAACGAGCACGAACTTGTAATAAACTCTAAATAGTAGCTATATAAATTTAATGGATAGTAGAACACGCTAAGTTCCTATATATAATTTTTAAAGACCCTGACAATATGAAAGTACGACGCCTGGCACCAGTAATTCGAAGCAAGGTCAGATTCAGTTCTGGTACCGTGGTTGCCACTTCACGGTCCCAAGTTCCCCCTTTTAGTCGCCTCTCACAACAGGAAAGAATACGATGTTTGTATTCTGTCCCCTACCCACAGGGTACTGTACAAAGTCATCCTCTTGCTCTTTCTATAGTAAAACAGTACACTATAGACGTTCTTTGCTATTTGTTTTACGTTGCACCAATTCAGACAGGTTTTATGGTGACGATGGGATAGGACAGGGCTGGAACTGGGAAGGAAGCGGCCGTGACCTTAATTACAGTGCAGCCTAACAAGCACCTGCCTGGCGTGAAAATGGGGAAACACGGAAAAACATCTTCAGAGCTTCCGACAGTAGGATTCGACCCACTAACTCATAGCTTCGTCATCCGAACCGCGTAGCCAACTCGCTCTCTTTACTTGGCCTATCTGTTAGGTACATATTCCCTCTGAATATACGGGACTTTTAATTATCCACTGTTTCGTACTTTTCATAGATCGCGTTCATGAACCTCCTAGTTCGTGAACTCTGAAGCTTATCCGATCCTATACTTGGTAGACGGTTCTTCTATACCTGACAGCTATAAGTTCCGCTATACAATAAACAGGGATGGGAATGCCACGAATACACTTAGGTTGGTAGAATACGATTCAGCACACGCAGGCATTAAGACAGACCACGAAATTGGAAACCTTGCATTCAAATCGATGAAGTACAGCTTCGAGATGTGTTGTGTCACCCTCCGCAACACCGATTCGGTCGATGCACGTTCTTTATTGATATTTTCCAAATATGTCCTTGCGGCTGTAAATACAGTACTATTATATGAAAGTAACAAGCAATAAGCAAAAAACGAACGACAAGGTTTACGTGACTATTAATAGCGGGGTCATAATTACAGAATCTCCAGTTTTATGTGCAATCCGAACCAGAGTGCTGCATAAACTGGTTTAGACTTGGTAGACCAGTCGGCGAATATAACGCGACTATTGGACTCAGCCAAATATTTCACACCTGACCGCCCTTGCTCTTGTGTGTGTACCGTCGCGTCGCATCACTGCATAGCTGGCAGAATACAACCAAATGAGGCGATTCAATATCGCGTAACTAATATGGACAATTACATACAGAAATGACTCTTTTCTCATGAGAAATTAAGTGAGTTATTCAGTTATAAGAGACCAATTCCTAAGACTTCTAGACAGCTTTTATAGATCACGAGGTTGGAAAAACCTTGCGTTCAAATCGATGAATACAGCTTCGAGATGAGTTGTCTCACTTCTCCACAATACTGATTCGGTCGATGCGCTTTCTTCATTGGTATTTTCCAAAGGTTTCGGCAATAAATACAGTTTTTCCCTTCCGATGAAAAATCAATTTTTTTTGCAACTACTTTACGTCGAACCGACACAGATAGGTCTTATGGCGACGATGGGATAGGAAAGGGCCAGGAGTGGGAAGGAAGCGTCCGTGGCCTTAATTAAGGTACAGCCCCAGAATTTTCCCGGTGTGAAAATGGGAAACCACGAAAAACCATCTTCAGGGCTGCCGACAGTGGGGTTCGAACCCACTATCTCCCAAATACTGGATACTGGCCGCACTTAAGTGACTGCAGCTATCGAGCTTGGTCGATGAAAAAATCTGTAGTTTGTCCTTCCGTGGTACTACTTCTTAAATTACGACACATACCATGCCCGTAGGAATTTACGATTCGTTACTCGAAGTGTTATAATAGGAAGATCTATTTCTGTACTAAATGGTTTAAATACTGCACATCGTGTATTCTCATGTTAACAAAATTAATTATATTAATTATTGACCGGTGTATATTGATTGAAACAAAAATTTCGTGCATAATTGTAATTGAAAAACAACTAGTTAAATGCATTGTTCATCTCATTTTCAGCAATGATTTAAACATTATTATGAAAATCAAAAGTGTATGGGAGACAGAAAGAACCGAAGATAAGCAGATGTGATCGGTATTTTATACTCAGTTATAGTATTCAACACCGTTTCACAGAAACGCTTGGGGGTTTACTGATATAGCCAGGCATCAGACTATTTCACTAGTCTTGATACTCGATCATCCAAACCACAGGGAGGGAATTTTTATTTGAAAAGTCACAGGTGCGTTGACCGGGATGCGAGTCGGGGTTGACAAATTTTAGGAACGTAATTTGAAAAAAAACTTTTAGGTAAGTAAAAAAAAATGGCGTCGCCTCTGTGGTGTAGTGGTTAGCGTGATTAGCTGCCACCCCCGGAGGTCCGGGTTCGATTCCCGGCTCTGCCACGAAATTTGAAAAGTGGTACGAGGGCTGGAACGGGGTCCACTCAGCCTCGGGAGGTCAACTGAGTAGAGGTGGGTTCGATTCCCACCTCAGCCATCCTCGAAGGGGTTTTCCGTGGTTTCCCACTTCTCCTCCAGGCAAATGCCGGGATGGTACCTAACTTAAGGCCACGGCCGCTTCCTTCCCT
Source organism: Anabrus simplex (assembly GCF_040414725.1). Taxonomy (NCBI): domain Eukaryota; kingdom Metazoa; phylum Arthropoda; class Insecta; order Orthoptera; family Tettigoniidae; genus Anabrus; species Anabrus simplex. The sequence continues at coordinate 998,410,532 of NC_090265.1, read as the reverse complement.
CTTCCTTGCCTGTCCCATCCAATCTCCCCATCCCTCTACAAGGCCCCTGTTCAGCATAGCAGGTGAGGCCGCCTGGGCGAGGTACTGGTCATTCTCCCCAGTTGTATCCCTGACCCAAAAGTCTGAAGCTCCAGGACACTGCCCTTGCGGCGGTAGAGGTGGGATCCCTCGCTGTGTCCGAGGGAAAAGCCAACCCTGGAGGGTAAACAGATTAAGATAAGATAAGATAAGGAAAAAAATGGCGTATGGCTTTTAGTGCCGAGAGTATCCAAGGACATGTTCGGCGCGCCATGTGCAGGTCTTTTGATTTAACACCTGTAAGCGACCTGAGTGTCGTGATGAGGATAAAATGATGATGAAGAAGACACATACACTCAGCCCCCATGCCAGCGGAATTAACCAATGATGGCTAAAATTCCCGACGATGCCGGGAATTGAACACGGAATCGCTGTGAACAAAGGCCAACACGCTAAAAATGGAGGTGGACTTCTAGGTAAGTGATATAGGAGTACAGGAGGACACTGTGCTAGTACGAATATTGGGTTGTGGAGTTGTTTACTTCATTCACAAAGGTATACAGACTTAGCGCAGAATTAAGAATTACTATAATTAAAGCTATATGAGCGAATTTAACGGCGTACACACAGACTTTAGGCGACTGTGAGATAGGAAAGGGCTTAGATTAAGAAGGTGGCAAGCAAGCAAGCAAGCAAGCAAGCAAGCAAGGAAGCAAGCAAGCGAGGAAGCCGGTATATTTACGTGACTGTTGACTACGTGATCATAGCCATGGGACTTCAGGGGCCAATGAACCACACACTTTTCACTTCCAAACACTCATATGCAGTGGTCGGAATTCAAACCGCGTCCACCTACGTAAGAAATCAATGACAATGCCTCACGGCCAACATGCCCCGCATGAGAAGGTAGTGCATCCGGGAGATAGTGGTTTCGAACCCCACTGTCGGCAGCCTGGAGATGGTTTTCAGTGGTTTTCACACCAGGCAAATGCTGGGGCTGTACCTTAATTACGGCCACAGCCGCTTCCTTCCCATTCATAGTCCTTTCCGATCCCATCGTCGCCATAAGACCTACCTGTGTCGGTGAGACGTGAAGCCAATTGCAAAAAATATGAAGGTAGTGGTCCTGGCCTTAATTAAGGAACATCCCGAGAATTTTCCTGGATTGAAAAAGGGGAGCCATGGAAATTCGTCTTCAGGGCTGTCGAGGCTTCAGCATGAACCCGTCGCCGTCATGAATGAAAAATAACTGCACGACTCATTAACTAAATTGCCAAGATTACCTGTTGAAAGCTACCGACTGACGTGTGTACTGTACAGATGAGTGTGTGAATGGCGATAGACTGCATTTCTCTGGTATATGTAGACCTAGTTGATAGATGTGTAATATATGCATTTATTGCGTGTGTGTTTTTGAGCAATATTATTTCATATTGGTTAATGTGCAGCATAATATTTTAATTCCTTTATAAATTAACGTGAGTTAAAGAGGTAGCGTGTGTGTTAGCATAATGTAATTCTGCTAAATTATAAAGTAATATATCTGCAGAAAAGTAGTGTAAGTGTGGTTAAGTGTAAGAGAGGACGATGCACGCTAACTTCGCCATTTGAAAGAAGATGAAAGAAAAAAAGAAAGAAAAAAAGAAAGAGAGAAAATAAACGTCCGTACCGCGTAGTCAATTCATTCGATAGATACACATATATATGTATGTATGCACCTTGCCACAGAACCAGAGTGTACCATTTCACAGCTTGCCACCCCAGCGTGCGACAGCGACCTCGGTATCTTGTAAATAATGGCCATGGCCCGACCACTTCAATCCGCATCTCATTTGGATCAATACGTCCCCCTTTGCAGACCGCCGAATTTACCTAATGCAATGACTACTGAGTCTGGAGACTCCCATATATATCTAGAAATGCACTTACCATGCACAAGTCGAATTTAGAAAGAGAAATATGCACCAGTAACGTCAAATTTTATGACTCAGGCGTTCGTAAACTCACTGGAACTGAATGTTAGAGAGAAAATGTCAATATATTGTAGACTTATATTTTGAAGGTCTGTTTTGACCGGAAAATTTCATAATTTGAATTCTTCTGGTATCATTAGGTCTCAATCGATCCTCACGTTCCCATTTTCTTTTGCCTTTGCTACGAGGGTTTGTGTTTACAACGCATATTGTCTTCTAGTATGGTCTAAAACAACTTTGTTGCTTTCAGTGACCTGTCCTGAGACACATCCTTAGCTGATAATATAGAAATCACCGAGCTACGCTGGTCGTTTGACGAGAAGGCGCGTAGATGCAGGCTAAGAGGTGCGAGGGGAAAACTTGGCTGCAGCGCATGCGCCTATATCAAGTCTCAACGCCTGACAATAAACATCTGTTCCGTCCGCGGTTACTCTTGCGAAATGCTAGTGGCTTTACGTCGCACCGACACAGATAGGTCTTATGGTGACGATGGGACAGGAAAGGGCTAGGAGTGGGAAGGAAGCGGCCGTGGCCTTAATTAAGGTACAGCCCCAGCATTTGCCTGGTGTGAAAATGGGAAACCACGGAAAACCATTTTCAGGGCTGCCGACAGTGGGGTTCGAACCTACTATCTCCCGAATACTGGATACTGGCCGCACTTAAGCGACTGCAACTATCGAGTTCGGTCCACAGATAGGTCTTATGGCGACGATGGGATAGGAAAGGCCTAGGAGTGGGAAGGAAGCGTCCGTGGCCTTAATTAAGGTACAGCTCCATCATTTGCCTGGTGTAAAAATGGGAAACCACGGGAAACCATCTTCAGGGCTGCCGACAGCGGGATTCGAAACCACTATCTCCCAGATGCAAGCTCACAGCCACGCCCCCCTGACCGCACGGTCAATTCGCACGGTCTTGTGAAATGAGGTGCTGTTCCGAAGCTTCAAAATTGTAGCGAAATAATTACTATAATTATAAGTACTGTGTGTTGAAGCCTCCGTGGCTCAGGCGGCAGCGGGCCGGCCTCTCACCGCTGGATACCGTGGTTCAAATCCCGGTCACTCCATGTGAGATTTGGGCTGGACAAAGCGGAGGCGGGACAGGATGTTCTCCGGGTACTCCGGTGTTCCCTGTCATCTTTCATTCCAGCAACACTCTCCACTATCTTTCATTTCATCTATCAGTCATTAATCAATGCCCCAAAGGAGTGCGACAGGATTCGGCAGCCGACACAATTCCCATCCTCGCCGCAATATGCGGGCTTCATTCATTCCATCCCTGACCCAGTCACTGACTGGAGAACAGGTTCTGGGTTTTCATTCGTAAGTACTGTACTGTGTATGAACAAGCTAACAGTGAACAGACATCTATTTCAAAGAGTTCTCTCTATCTGTCACGACCAATTCTTGTAACTTACAGTGTAGTCACTGTTACTCGTGCCGTATCTATAAGCTGCCGCGACTTCTTGTCGTGTGGCTATTTCTAGCCGATTGCAGCCCTTGTAAGACAGACCCTCCGAAGAGGGTGGGCGGCATCTGCCATGCGTAGGTAACTGCGTGTTACTATGGTGGAGGATAGTGTTATGTGTAGTGTGTGAGTTGCAGCAATGTTGGGGACAGCACAAACACCCAGCCCCAGGGCCATTGGAATTAACCAATGAAGGTTAAAATCCCCAACCCGGCCTAGAATCGAACCCGGGACCCTCTGAACTGAAGGTCAGTACGCTGACCATTCAGTCAACGAGTCGGGCAGATGCAGATAATATGAGCGATGCTAGTATAGTCACTCCACATGCAGCTAGTCCCTGTTACAAATGGTGTGAAAATGTCGCTCATAGGGTCGGTTGATGCGTACATTCAGTGGGCTTGGCAAACTGATGTCTAATAGCAACTTCTGGCTCGGTGAGGAAAATAACGGGAAATTACTTCACTCTTCATTTCCTTAGTATGCTTCTTCAGTGACGTCTAGACCATCTGTGATGGTTTATGTTGGAGCTGTTGAGGATCAAACTAGCCTTCGGGCTGAACACAAATATTTTTCGTGAAGCAGCAACAAATATATTAGATACAAGACGTTTCTGGTCGATTCTTCTATGTCTATTAACAGCAGCAGCTATATTAACATCTATACATGTATGTCTAACCCAAGTCCCGTTTCCTTATACAGGGTTATATTTTATGGCACAATTTTTTTACGACCGAATTCCCTTCCTGACGAAAAACTCACTTGAGGAGCTAATGAAGATGGTGAATGAAATTGAGTGAAGGGCTGAAAGGAATCGGTTGTGGTCTATGAATAGGAACTGTTCTGGAAGTGATATTAGGAAACCACAGAAAACCATCTCGACAGCCGATGTTGGGATTCAAACCCACTCGCCTCCCGCATGCAGAGCTTGGCTCCATAGCCGTAGAGCGTTAACACTCGTGGACACTCCGCTCTGTATTATAATCTATTTATTTATACATATTATAAAATGTAATCCCTGTTAGATGTCTGTCTGTGATTGTGCGGGATAATTTCTAGAATGACCGAACGAATTTTGATGTGACGTTCACCATCGTATAAAATATTTATTGGGGAAGGTTTAAGTGTCTCAAAGATCTGCGGCAAAAGGCAGCTAAGCAGTGGCGATTTTAATTACATACATGCATACATACATACATACATTATAGCCTGTTATGCCTTTCAGCGTTCAGTCTGCAAGCCTCTGTGAATTTACTAACCGTCGCCACAATCCTCTATTTGCAACTAGTGCTGTAGTCTCATTTAGCTCTATACCTCTTATCTTTAAATCGTTAGAAACCGAGTCTAACCATCGTCGAATTGGTCTCCCTCTACTTCCCTTACCCTCCATAACAGAGTCCTGTATTCTCCTAGGTAACCTATCCTCCTCCATTCGCCTAACATGACCCCACCACCGAAGCCGGTTTACGCGTACAGCTTCATCCATCGAATTAATTCCTAAATTAGCCTTTATCTCCTCATTCCTAGTATCCTCCTGTCATTGTTCCCACCGGTTTGTACCAGCAATCATTCTCGCTACTTTCATGTCTGTTACTTCTAACTTAGGAATAAGATATCCTGAGTCCACCCAGCTTTCGCTCCCGTAAAGCAATGTTGGTCTGAAAACAGACCGATGTAAAGATAGTTTCGTCTGGGAGCTGACTTCCTTCTTACAGAATACTGTTGATCGCAACTGCGAGCTCACTGCATTAGCTTTACAACGGTACAGCTTGATTCAATCTCACTTACTATATTACCACCCTGGGAGAACACACAACCTAAATACTTGAAATTATCAACCTGTTCTAGCTTTGTATCACCTATCTGACATTCAATTCTGTTGAATTTCTTACCTACTGACATCAATTTAGTCTCGAAAGGCTAATTTTCATACCATACTCATTTCACCTATTTTCAAGCTCCATGATATTAGACTGCAGACTTTCGGCACAATCTGCCATTAAAAACAAGTCGTCAGCATAGGCCAGACTGCTTACTACATTTCCACCTAACTGAATCCATCCCTGCCATTTTATACCTTTCAGCAGATGATCCATGTAAACTACGAACAGCAAAGGTAAAAGATTACAGCCTTGTCTAACACCTGTAAGTACTCTGAACCAAGAACTCATTCTACCATCAATTCTCACTGATGCCCAATCGTCAACATAAATGCCTTCGATTGATGTTAACAATCTACCTTTAATTCCATAGTCCCCCAGTATGGTGAACATCTTTTCCCTCGGTACCCTGTCATGTGCTTTCTCTAGATCTACGAAACATGAACACAACTGCCTATTTCTCTCGTTGCATTTTTCAAATTACCTGGCGCGTACTGAAAATCTGATCCTGACAGCCCCTCTGTGGTCTGAAACCACACTGGTTTTCATCCAACTTTCTCTCAACGACTAATCAATGAGATACCTCGATAGTTGTTGCAATCCTTCCTGTTCCCTTGCTTATAGATAGGTGCAATTACGGCTTTTGTCCAATCTGAAGGTACCTTACCAACACTCCATGCTTATCTCCACTCTATGGAGCCATTTCATCCCTGCCTTTCCACTATACTTCAACATTTCAGGTCCAATTTCATCTATTCCTGCTGCTTTATGACAATGGGGTTTATTTACCATCCTTTCCACTTCCTCAAGCGTAATTTCACCATCATCATTTTCCTCCTCCCCATGAGCTTGGCTGTTCGCAACACCACCAGGAAGATTTCCTTTCATGTTGAGAAGATGTTCAAAATATTCCCTCCACCTCTCCAATGATTCCCTGGGATCTATTATGAGTTCACCTGAATTACTCAAATCACTGTTCATTTCCTTTTTCCCTCCCTTCCTAAGATTCTTGATTACTGTCCAGAAAGGTTTCTCTGCTGCTTGACCTAGCCTTTCCAGGTTATTACCAAAATCTTCCCATGACTTCTTTTTGGATTCAGCAACTATTAGTTTCGCTCTGTTTCTTTCATCTACGTTCAAATCCCTGTTTGCCTCGGCCCTTGTTTGAAGCCATTTCTGATAAGCCTTCTTTTTACGTTTACAAGCTGCTCTCACATCATCATTCCACCAAGATGTTCGCCTTTTCCCATCTTTACACACAGTTGTTCCTGGGCATGGTAGTAATAATATTGTGAGATTAATCACGCAATCCTTATTAAAATTATTTAATCGCCTCAATAATCGTATTAACATGAAAATATACTTTACAGTACAGGAAACCTGCCTAAGTGGTCATCTTCACTTAGTGGTCGACCATTTTTTTTGAACCGATTCATTTTCCCACTGAGCTTGTGTTAATATCCTCTCCTTCCTTAGGCGGCCAGCTCACTGCGCGGACAGCAACGACCGGTCATTACTCATTACCACTGCGAATATTTTGTTCATCCCTGAGACAGTCACACAGTAGTCACATCGACCTTTTTCAAATCTGACAGCCCGAATTGTAGTACATTTTCTCTTTTCGTATGTAGGCTTACCGTTCTTCTTCGTCGTCCTCTCTTCGCCCTATTCTACCAGTAAACAAAGTTGTAAATTATACGCGACAATGAATGGGGCACGAAATTCAACAAACCGACATCGAAATGTTGATTGTAATAATAATGTTCGAATATGATATGCTACCATTACGTTCATTGGTAGTTTGATGGTTGAGTTTAGTTGTTGAATATGAAAGGTACAATGTGTGGTATAACAAGGAATGTTTTAATATTGGAGGAGAGAAGAAAGGTGAATTTCGAAAGCGAGAAAGGAATTTCTGAAAGGAAACTTGAAAACATGTTGAAATGTGGCGGGACAAAAGTGGAAAACGCAATATACGGCCACTTTGCCACGTCTTAGATGAAGAGTATGGCGAGAATACTATCGCACATCTGAATAAAGTTATAGAATATTTTGAAATGTGTGCCATTAAAAATGAATGTGAAAATGCTACAAAACAATACATCACACCGATTTTTTAATTCATTGTAAATCAAATGAATAATGAAATATCATAATACAGTGGAGTATATTTAAAATTGCCTACTTCATATACGTAGTATTAAATACGTTCAATGTACTCGGTTGTTTTACTGTAATTTACATACATTAAATAAGCTGTTAACCATTCAGTGCACGTTCAGGTTAATTTTAACATATTTTAGTACCTACTGTAGCTACTCATGTGTTGAAATAGCCTTCTCCGATTCCAAAATTTCGTAAACCTAATACACAGTTCAAAAATTAGGGGAACATATTTTGTAACGTCAGGTTGTGAACATTAGTTTGGTAGGGGGGTTCCAATGGTCGTACAGCATACCTAGAGACCTTAGCTACCCAGGGTATGTCAAATCGAAGTTATACTATATCTGTAGGCGTAGCCATGCATTAAACTGTCAGGTGATCCCTCAAAACAAAGTGAATAGCGGTGTGTCCGTATGTCGTTGTGAGGTACACAGACTACTGCGGTCATCTGAGCACGTTGTACGTAAACCAGCACATCCCATGAGACATCTTCGAGGTTCAAGTCGCAAGGGCCGTCACTTTGATCCAGGAAGGATGGACTTTTCGTCGTGTTGCTGTAGATCTCAATGTCTCTCCGTCAGTTATTCAACGCTTGTGGAATCGCTACAGTGAGACAGGCCAGTTCACAAGGAGGGATGGACAATGTCGTGGACGCATGTCAACTCCACAGGATGACCGAAATATGACCATCTGTGCGTTGTGGGGTCGTTAAGCAACTACCAGAGAACTGCAGCAAGACCTCAGGAGGGTCACTGGAGTCACGGTGAGAAGTGTCCTTACGACCCAGATGTCATGTTCGAGTGTCCCGTTTAACGCAGCAACATCGCGCAGCTCGCCTTCTGTTTGCCCGTGTCCGGCTCCATGGCTAAGTAGTTAGCGTGCTGGCCTTTGGTCAGAGGGGTCCTGGGTTCGATTCCCGGCAGGGTCTGGAATTTAACCATCATTGGTTAATTTCGCTGGCACGGGGGTTGGGTGTATGTGTTGTCTTCATCATCATTTCATCCTCATCACGACGCGTAGGTCGCCTACGGGTGTCAAATCAAAAGACCTGCACCTGGCGAGCCGAACTTGTCCTTGGACACTCCCGGCACTAAAAGCCATACGTCATTTCCAGTTCCATGTTTGCCCGCACGCACGTCAACTGGCAACTTCGCCAACAATACACCACGCCGATTTATTTGTTGTAAATCAAGTGAATAAGAACATATAATACAGTGGCGGCTCGTTTGGGAGGCGCTAAGGCGCGCGCCCCCCACGGGGTTCCATTAAATTCGAGAATTTTAATCTTAAATGTTAACAAGGGAAATATTTTACTATAAGATTATTATCAAGGGCGCGAGTTGTACTGTGCTGCGGCGCGATGCGCTGCTGGCCCTACGCAGGAGGGCGCTCTCTCACAGCGGACCAAATACTCCCGAGTCTCGCTTGACTGGCCTTGAGGGAGCCAATCAGAGGTGCAGTAGAGATGTGCTGTTCTACGGAGATTCCGGCGCATTTCTGCCGCGGCCCATCGTTGCAGCCAACCTACCCGAAACATTGGTGATCTGATTTCTATTTAACAGGGGTCAGTTTATGCCATTTCTCTCCTAAAACTAGGAACTATTTTACTGAGGCACTTACCTGAGTTAAATGTGCCGGTATACATTTAAAATAGTCTTGTAATTTTTAGGATTATTAACTAACGAAACGAGTAACGACTGTAACTACTGGCTCCTCGCACTTGACTCATGTTGGCCATACTCACTGGAGAGCGCGATGTTTAACTTTGTGTTGGTGAATGACCGTGATGTGACTGTGACAAGGTGAAATTAGGAGAAAGGTTGTGATTTATATGTAGGCGTAGTGTTATGTATGCACTTCGTACAGTATGATTACCGTCGAACATATTAAAGAACTAACGTTTTCTTCTCTTTTTACCGAGAAGAAAGTCGAACTGAAGGAGTGTTTTAGGCCGACACCAGACTTCTTGTTGAAAAAACCGGAGACAAAGAAAAATGAAAATAGGGCTTTCCAAAGACAAATTAGTTCTCCTGACGTATATAACAAGAACTCGCGGATATGTGGAAGTGATATCTCAGAAACCTTTTACTGCTTTCCTTGCCCGCTATTCTCCCGTTCTAGGAAAGGAGATAAATGGATCACCACAGGGGTGATATCAATAGTACCATGGACTTTGAAATGCTTGGTGAAGTCAATGTCGTGTCTTGTGTAAGTGATCACTACAATGAAACTATTCGTAAACATAACTCGATGGTGGACAAGAACAGGCAATTATTATTATTATTATTATTATTATTATTATTATTATTATTATTATTATTATTATTATTATTATTATTATTATTATTATTATGTTCAGTCTTCAGCCCTAAGGCTGGTTGTATCCTCAACAGCTCTGCCATCAGCTATCATAGATGGCCTAGGCATCACTGAAGAGGCATACTAGGGAAATGAGGAGTGAGGTAGTTTCCCGTTGCTTTCCTCACTGAGCCAGAAGTTGCTGTTACATATCAGTCTGCGAAGCCCACTGAAATGCACGCACCAACCGACCCTATGAGCAACATTTTCACATCATTCATAGCAGGGACTGGCTGCAGAAGGAATGGAATTACTAGCATCGCTCATACCTCAGTCACATCCATATTGTCAAAGCCAAGGATAAGACAGAGACAGATCAATGAAAGTAACAAAATTGCTCTAGCCCATACCAGAAGACATAGTGCACTGTAAACACTAGGTCCTGCCAGTAAAGGCATATAATAATAATAATAATAATAATAATAATAATAATAATAATAATAATAATAATAATAATAATAATAACAACAACAACAATCAAAACAATTGCGTATGCATTGCACCGTATAGTGTTCGAATTGTGTATCTTGATAACATGTTTTGAAGAACTTGAGATATTTGTGGAATTATGAAACTAAGGTGCGCCCCCCACTGCTGATATCCACGAGCCGCCACTGATATAATAATACAGGGGAGTATATTTAAAATTGCCTACTCCGTTGACGGACTGAACATACATACAGTACATTTTCCTGTTGCTTTCCTCACCTACTCTATATACGTAGTACTAAATACACAGTACACTAATGTACGTTCAATATTTTTAATTTAATTTACATAAATCGTTCACAGACGAGTCCAGATTTCCCCTGACACAGCGTGATGGACGTCAACGTGTATGGAGACGCCATGGTGAGCAGTACATGCCAAATGTTGTCCAGGAAGGCGACTGATTCGTACAAGGTTCTGTGATGGTGTGGGGTGGCATCAGCATTGATAGCCGTACGGATCTTGTCGTCGTCCGTGGTAATCTTACCGCTGCTGAGTATATCGAGCAGATACTACTACAGTATGTGTTGGTTTCTGCATACGGTGTTGGCCCTGAATTCGTACTCCTGTAAGACAAGCTCATGTAGCGCGCATCACCATACTTAGCCGAGAGGTCGAGGCCCCCTACCAACTCCTTCACCAATACAAAGCTCCGTCCCTCTTTTCCAACTCCAGCAATCCCCCAAACCCGCCGAATCTCCTGGACAGAGAGAAGGCGTTACCTTCTAGGTGGCCCGCCCGGGGAATGAAAACTTCCCCCTTGGTCCTTGGCCAGCAGTGAGTCCCGACCTTAATCCAATCGAGCATTTGTGGGATGGGCTTGTCAGAAGTGTTCGTGGGCGTCCTGTTCCACCACAGACTCTCCGAGACCTCAAACAGGCACTCATTGAAGAATGGGACCAGATACCGCAACGTGACCTCCGTCGACTTATACGGAGCATGCTCCGTAGGTGCCAAGCTGTGATAAGTGCTCGTGGAGGACATAAACCATTCCGAAGCTTTCCAACTGTGATAACAATCAATCCTGGAGGACTGTTATCACTTTGTTTTCACCCCTATTTGGACATATCCATTTGTGTTCTGAAAATGAACGCGAACCCATCGATTTTCTTTTGTATACTCCAACGGTAAAGAATGAAGGTTTAGTTGGTAATATACCTGGGTGTGAGGTATTGTTTTACAGAACATGGATTACGTTCAAAACATGTTCCCCTAATTTTTTAGAGCTGTGGATATCGGATGGCGGAAACCAGTGCGTCTCTACAAGACATGGCAGTTAGAGAATTGGCAAAACATCAGCAGTTTGCCACTTAGAGAACTGGCGAAACCTTAGCAGTCTTGCAACTTGCAACCAATCTGGTCCGCTTCCACTGTCGGTAAAACTTCCATCATGCCAACAGCGATCTACGCCAGTGAAATATGGAAATTTTCGACGCAGACAGCATGGAAGCTAAACGTGTTCCACCTACTGTACATTGGTTAGGCAAGCTTTAGGGTGTTACTTGGTGTGATCGTTTCGCAAATGGGGACATTCTGCGGCAAAGTGGCTCCAGGAAATGACAAGATACTGCGATGGAACTTAGAACGCCCCTAGTCGGACATATTCTTCGCTTACCAGACAATCTATACGCTACTCGAATATTATGCGATGGCAGCCACAGGGGGCAGGTGGAGGCCGGGCTGTCACGCAAAACATGGCACCAAACTTTCAAAGAAGATAATAATAATGTTATTGGTTTTACATCCCACTAACTGCTTTCACGGTTTTCGGAAACGCCGAGGTGCCGGAATTTTGTCCCGTGAGAGTTCTTTCACGTGCCGGTAAATCTACCGACACGAGGCTGATATATCTGAGCACCTTCAAATATCACCGGACTGAACCAGGATCGAACCTGCCAACTTGAGCTCAGAAAGCTAGCGCCTTAATCGTCTGAGCCACTCAGCCCAGTCGTTCAAAGAACATCTACGAACAGTTAACATCAGGTGGGACGATATCGAGAACGTTGCTTTGAACAGGACTCGTTGGCGAAAGCTTGCTGTCCTCAAGCACTTCGCGGTCAGCTTTATCAACGGCCAATTTCGTAAAGAACTACTGGTGACCGCTTTAGGCAGGTTCCATATATAATTTGAATGAATGATTCAGGAGTTACCGTTGCTTTAGTGAAATCGCAGGAACAAATTTAAATATCGCATAAGAAAATTGGAGTGAGCTGACAGGCAGGCGCCTGAAAGGGTCTTGGAATAATGTCACAGTGAGCTACGAAAAAAAAAAAAGAAAAAAAGAATGAGGGCATGGTATTATAGAAGATCCTCATCTCAATTATTCCAAAAAAAAAAAAGTATATTCGAGGAACTTATACAATACTATATTCTCGATTATTTTTACTTTTGAGCGACTGTACATGAACATCTTCCTACTGAACCGATGATGTCCTATCGAGGGAAGAGAAGTTAATGAACTATTACTTTTGTACAATTGAATCATTCTGTGGTGTTATTTATTGAATACGTTGGAACATAATAGGTTATCCAACTGTGTATTCGAACAAATGAGGTTAGTTTATAACAGGTGTCTTCAGCAGTAGACTCCAGTCCGGATCCGGTACCCAAGGCCTTTTTTTTTTACAGAGCTTGATAGCTGCAGTCGCTTAAGTGCGGCTAGTATCCGGTGGATAGTGGATTCGAACTCCACTGTCGGTGATCTGAAGATGGTTTTCCGTGGTTTCCCATTTTCACACCAAGCAAATGTTGGGACTGTACTTTAACTAAGGCTACGGCCGCTTCCTTCCCACCCTTAGCCCTTTCCTGCCCCATCGTCGCCATAAGACCTATCTGTGTCGGTGCGACGTAAAGGAACTTGTAAAAAAAATAAACAAAGCCTTTATTTTTCCGGACCTGCACTGTTTGTACAATGTGAAGAGTAAAAACGAAAGAAAGAGAAAAGAAAGAAAGAAAAGAAACATACAGTTAAAAGAGTAAAAATATCTTAAATAATAATGTACGACTTTTACATATCCTGGTCTAAGACTATATTTATTCCACAAATAATAGTACCGAGTTTGGAACAAACGAGAATGAGCAGGTTTTCTATTTGCTCCACGTATGGCAGTGAGTGCCGGCCCCGTGGTGTAGGGGTAGCGTGCATGCCTCTTACCCAGAGGCCCCGGGTTCGATTCCCGCCCAGGTCAGGGATTTTTACTTGGACCTGAGGGCTGGTTCGAGGTCCACTCAGCCTACGTGATTAGAAATGAGGAGCTATCAGACGGTGAGATAGCGGCCCCGGTCTAGAAAGCCAAGAATAACGGCCGAGAGGATTCGTCGTGCTGACCACACGACACCTCGTAATCTGCAGGCCTTCGGGCTGAGCAGCGGTCGCTTGGCAGGCCAAGGCCCTTCAAGGGCTGTGTAGTGCCATGGGGTTTGGTTTAGTTCGGTTTTATGGGAGTGAGTGTTTGTTTGTTTATTTATTTAGTTTCTCTAGTCTGCTGCCTCTTCCCTGCCTTAGTAGTTAGGTGCTGCTTGCCCCGCAGCCGAATTTAAAAAAATTATGTGTTGTTTATACATCAGTATAAGTCTTCAGTTATTGGAGCGAACTTCAGCGACATGAGTGACTACAAGAGACGTAAAGTGAACTCTGAAAATTGCATCTTCAAACCTGAATGAGAATAGCAATTCTTCGATTGCCTGAATGGTTCAGACGCAAAACCTCCATGTTTAATATGCAATCAGACAGTTCCTTTCGTTAAGAGAGGGAATTTAAAGCTGCATTTCAACAGTAATAATTTCAGTTACGACCAATAATTTCCTCTCGGCAATGATGCAATAAACCGGAAGGTTAAACAGTTGAAATCTTCGAAAGCTTCACTACAGGTCGGTCAACAATGTATGAGACGAGTTGCCACAGAACTGGAAAAGGCAATACTGGCGTCTTTGGATATCAGATAGGGGAAAAAATTAATTTGTCAGTTCAGAAACTCTGATAGGGTGTCTTGTTGAAATGGGCAGTACGTCATTTCCATCTAATGCGACAGTGATTCAAGTTATGAAAATGTATACCTCTGTCTGCTGCTACAAATGTGCGCAGGGTAGAATTTGTTGTGAATGGAGATTCGTACTAAACTCAAGCGGGTAATTGGCGATACTTCTGTGTACTCTGTGACTATGGACTAATCTTCAGACAGGACTGACTACAGTCAACTGTGGTATATATTCGTTTGTGAAATGGTGTTCGATTTGTGGAAGAATTGTTTGGCCTCATTGCTATTGAACGAAGTCGTGGGGAAGACATATGTCGGACACTATACGCCATTATATCCGAGTGTAGTACAAAATGAAAAAAAAAATGTTATTGTATGGTTAATTTTTTTCGTGGGGTCGATGATCTAGATATTTAGAGCTTTTTAAACAACAAGCATCAAGCAATGTTTTTCGTGAGAGAGTGAAACAAGAACTTTTTAGAACCTACCTAAAGAAACTTCATGCCATGCAGACATCTTTTACTTCAGACCAGTGTTCACTGTCTTAGCAAATGAAACATATTCTTGGAACTGAAGGACAAAATCAGTTCTCAATGGGTGTGACTTTAAAGACAATATCCAAAAACTGCAATGCATCAGCTTCGTCGACGACGAAGTAACAATCCAGCAGGTTGGTTTCTTGAATTTCATATTTTATCACTACTTTAAAGGGACCGGCTAAATTGATACATGAAGTACATGATACTGTAAAACTCTTTCAAGCTACCTTAGATATCCTTATTCAAGACTTGAAGGAGCAAATAATTAATTTTCCCAAACGTTGTTCAGTATCTTGAAACGAATGTTTGTTGCGAAAATTGTCACTTTTTTGTATGAACTAAAGAGATAATTTGATGAACGATTTATGCAGTTCAACAAATTGGAATACATTTTTCAGGTTGTGATGAAAGCGTTTTTGCATCGACCCTGGAGGAGAATGGTGTCCCAAAGCAACCGAATTGCAGGACATTAACAAGACAAAAAGAATTGCAGATGAAAATGCTATGATAGAAGAAAGAGCAGAAATAATTGATCTGTCGTTTCGGCTCTCTCTAGACAGAGATTATCCTAACTTGATCAAGTTTTCGAAATATGTGCTGACAATGTTGGGGTCGACAAATGTGTGAAAAAGGTATGATTTCAAACTTGAATTTTGTGAAAAACTATTTTCTGATTCAGAATTACTCATGAATACTTGACGGCTGTTTGACAATTACTAGGACTTCGTACACTCCAGACTTAGAAAATATTTCACAAAACGAGACATGCCATTTCTCTCATTGGTGAGATTGGATGCGTGAGTTATATATTTCGAAGGTGCATATTGTCACTGTAGTTAAAATGTCATTGATATAAAATGTTGTCTCTATTTGAATGTGTTGTACGTAAACACTCCACTTATTATTTTTTTTAATTCATGGAATTTGCAGTGCTAAATGATATACTGGACCCTTCATTTTACATGTTTCTGTAATTATTATACGAAGTAACCAATCACCGTAAGGAACACCTGCCCCTGTCTTATTCAACTAGCCCCCTTTACTGCAATATTACCATCAATCCGGCCCCTAGGTAAAAATACGTTGAGACCCCTGGTCTATAACTTGTGTTTTGTACTTACACGGAATGTTCTTTGAACAATTCATTCCAAACCTTGGAGCGGAGGTGCTGTTCATAACAGTATGTATAATATTTATAATGTAATTCAATTGCTTTCAGCTAATCACTATAATCATGTCTAATTACCTGTGCGTGGTCCGAGCTTGACTGAGAGGAACAGGCCGCTGATGGAGAGTGAAGCGGTGCTGTACGGGACATTCCACGTCAAATCGGACCAAAAACTGTACGGAATGAACATGGTTTTGCTTAATTTCGAAAATGTTAATATAGATCTAGAAAAGCTTCAAAAACAATATTTTAAATACAATGCCAGACAAAAAGTTTAAGCACCCAGAAGGAGTAGTTGAAAGTGAATGAAACTAGATATGCTGAAAGACCATGTGCCTTTATTGAACTGATTGCAATATGGATGAAAGAGACAAGGTCGTTGGCAGTTACAGGTGGAATGTTGGTGCCAGGCCAGTAGGGTGTCACCCTCCCCCCCACCCCCCGACTGGCCGCATGCCCTTATGCGGTTCGAAATGGTCTCAAACAGCCTTTGGATCCTCTCTTGAGGCATGTTCGTCCACAGTTATTGCAGCTGTCCCTCTCGATCGCGCAGTTGGTACAGGGATGGAGACCCCTTCCAATGTCAACCCACACGTGTTCAATGATGGAGAGATCCGGGGATATTGCTAGCCACGGGAGGACCTCAACATGTTTTAGGCAGTCCATAGACACACGTGCTGTGTGTGGGCGTGCATTATCTTGTTGGGACACTGTCCCAGAGTGCTGTGCCATAAGATGTAGGTCGTGCGGACGCAGAATGTCTGTGACGTATCGCTGTGCCGTCAAAGTCTGCCGAAGCGCTATTAGAGGTGAACTGATCGCATATCCTATGTCTCCCCACACCTTGGTGCCAGGGGTTACGCCTGTGTGTCTTTGCACAATATGGGCAGGATCTGCCCTCTGCCCTCTACACCGCCAAACCCGCACACGATGGTCATCGGAGGTTATGGAGAAGCGGGGCTCTTCTCTGAACATGATGGGACGCCAGTCGTCCTCCGTCCATGCCTTCCGGGCAAGGAACCACTCCAAACTCAAGCGTTGGAATGGCAACTGACACATGGGGCGTTAGGACCCTATCTGGTGGATGCGAGTCGTTGAGACACTGTGCGGGAACTCATAGGATGTTGTAAAGTCTCCAGTACATGTTAACGGATGGCGGGAGTCGAAGTTATGGGATCCCGCGATGCTTGGCGCACAGTCCTTCCTCGGGGTGGTGTTTCTTGACCGACCCGAACCTGCACGACGTAATTGGGTGCCCTCATGCACCCACTGAGTCCAACATCGGGCCACTGTGACATCTGAATAGCCCACAAGCCTGGCAACCGCACGATCCGACCAACGAGCCTCATGCAGTCCCACAGTGCGGCCTCTGTCAAATGCTGCCAATTGGTGGATAGGCTGTGTACCGCGTCTGCGAGGCATCGCGGGTGCTTCGTACTGTAGCCTACTTAGTCCTCACTGCACGTCTTGCTTAACTGTCTAACTCACAGCAGTTGACTGGTTACAACTTATCAACAACAGGACGTTGGCATTATAAATACTCTGGTGGGCATCCTACACATTACAGATCCTTGTAAATCTAATAATTTGCTCACACATCAATGGTATGCAAGTATACCGAAATGGGGTAATATTGGACCACTCCTTCTGGGTGCTTAATTTTTTTGTCAGGCGGTGTATTTTCCTAGCTGTAAGATCGCTTACAGAAGAAAATCGTTAAATTTGTGGTATTGTATTATTTCCAGTGAATTCCTTGGCCCAGATTTCAGTTATCCTTCTAATTTTTAGAGGTTTTATTTTCACAGGCATAATATAGGCTTTTTAATAATGTGTAAATGAGGTGTTCACGGTTATTGAGATAATTATTACCGAGCAAGTTGGCCTTGCGGCTAGGGGCGCGCAGCCGTGAGCTTGCATTCGGGAGATAGTGGTTTCGAACCCCACTGTCGGCAGCCCTGAAGATGGTTTTACGTGGCTTCCCATTTTTACACCAGGCAAATGCTGGGGCTGTATCTTAATTAAGGCCACGGCCGCTTCCTTCCCACTCCTAGGCCTTTCTTATCTCATCGTCGTCATAAGACCTATCTGTGTCGGTGCGACGTAAAGCAAGCTGTAAGAAAATAGATAATTATTAAACTGTTACCGGTAATTTTATTTTTTATTCCACAATAAATATACATCTGATTTATAGATATTTTTAATAGATGTTTTTAATTTCGGCAGTTGAATAAATCTGCAGTATCAAATTGATGAGGCTTTGAATAACATACAATACAAAATGAATAAAGAATTATGATGGTAATGAAGAGCTCACGCAAGAAGCGTATAACTACTCAACAACAAGCGGGTAGCAGCACAGCGCGAATTTAAATGAAGTGCGCAGATTGCAGTTCGTTCAGTGTTGGTTCAGGCGTGGGTTTCAAAAACCGAACTAATAAATTTAATTCACTTCCATATAACAGCAGAGATATGCTTTAATTTTGTGAAAATTTTCCATTTCCAGCTTTGGGGAGGAAAGAGTACTGACTTTCAATATATTGTTTCAATGTGGGGAAGCCGGTCAAATTTAATAAATATGTTTTCAGAACATGTTAATAAATAACTGAATTCTCAATACAGATATTATTGTATTCTATGTAGTATTGTCTTTATATTTGTAAAGAAATGAAGGTTCTATCTTATAATAGTTCATTAAAAAACTCGAAGCCCACTGTCGGCAGCCCTGAAGATGGTTTTCCGTGGTTTCCCATTATCACACCAGGCACATGCTGGGGCTGTACCTTAATTAAGGCCACGGCCGCTTCCTTCCCATTCCTAGGCCTTTCCTGTCCCATAGTCGCCATAAGACCTATCTGTGTCCGTGCGACGTAAACAAAAAAACAAGAGCTCTTGTCCTCACCCCGAGGTGGTGCAGCTCTTTCCAGGCACACCCCCAATGGAAGTGAACTGCATGTACCATTTCAACCACATACCAGCCCTCCTGCCATTCTTAAATTTCTGGTAGTACTAGGAATCGAACGCGGGCCTCGGACGACGGTAGCTAATAACACTAACCGTTATTCTACGGAGGTTGACGAAGCCGATTCTTGAAAAATACGAAGTACGTATTCACTCACAGAGGAAATATATGAGAACCAATGATCGTATCTCCGAATATTTTATCTTTCTACGAAATGATGTCCTTAACGTTGATCATCAATAGATAACTTTCAAGCGAGAAGATTTTTATGACGAGAGTATTTCTAAATGCTGTTTCATAACTGCATAACTCCATTTTTAGGTCTAACTATTGTATGTAAAGACCGTCTGTTAAGCCACCAACCCGGAGGATAGTTGAATCCTAAAACAGTACCTCCGAAGGTTATTTGGTTATAGGGAAATAGCAAAAATCGATGGTGGCAAAGAATGATGAAGAGTAAGGTTGTTTGCCGTTGATTTGCTCACTTGGCCAGAAAGTGCTATTGCACTACGACTGGCCCTTTGGGTAGTACCTTTCACAATACCCAGTCGCGTTATCTGTTCTCCATTTACCCTTACCCAGCATCACCCATACCTCAGTAGCTTTCATGCTGTCACAGCCTTGCATGGGACTAAGACTTTGATAGAAGCTGCATGTTGTTCTGGAATACAAGAGTCTAACAGAACACCTGCTAATAAGTATCTTCATAATTGTTAGGCACATTCGTTGGCACAACACGACAAGAGCATTTTTCCTCCGCTTGTTTCATTTCAAAAAGGTATGAATATTCAATATGCATTGCCAGTTCTCGGCTGAGAGGCATTTAAAAAGCTTTCCTTGCTTACTTTTTTTAAAACTGATCGATATTAAAAGAAGAGAGAAGGTCTGTTTCAAACACCTTTTTTTGTATGAGCTGTAGCTATTACTGCCCCTAAAATTGCTATTATAACCAATACTAGTATTCTCTTTAACATAATTCACCCTTCATCATTTAATGTGTGAATTATTCCGTACATCCCCTGTTTTCATTTAAACGAGAATTGTTAAACACGTCTCTTTACGGGTAGTAAAATAAAACTGAATACCACAGATAATGGTATCATAAACAGGTTTCTATAGGTACTTTTATACTTTGCATTATTCGACGAACAGCCAATAATATCGATAGCGGATACACGTTCTACTGAGTAACATATTTCCATGCAAGAGCTGTGATGAAAGTGGAAGATGAGAGATGTATCTTTTTTTTTTTTTTTTTTTTTTTTTTTTTTTTTTTTTTTTTTTTTTTGCTTTACGTCGCACCGACACTGATAGGTCATATGGCGACGATGGGACAGGGAAGGGCTAGGAGTGGGAAGGAAGCGGCCGTGGCCTTAATTAAGGTACAGCTCCAGCATTTGCCTGGTGTGAAAATGGGAAACCACGGGAAACCATTTTCAGGGCTGCCGACAGTGGGGTTCGAACCTACTATCTCCCGAATACTGGATACTGGCCGCACTTAAGCGACTGCAGCTATCGAGCTCGGTGAGAGATGTATCGGGAACATAAAATACATATCAAAAACATAGGAGGACTTAAAGTACGAAGCTTGGATAATCAATATTTCTCTAGGAATGTAGTGATCTCCTGTAATGTTGCTTTTTCACACTTAGTAGTGTGATGTGTTGTGTGTAAATGAAGATGTGTATAAAGACAAAATCAAACACCCAGTCCCCGAACCAGAAGATATAACGTCACGCGATTAAAATCATCGGTCCGGTCGGAATCGAAGTCGGGGCATTGATAACATTTGACATTGGTTACCTCTATTTCATTTAATGGATTACAAAACTACGTTCTCCCCCAAAATCGCAAGCCTACTTAAGAATGTAGTGAAATAGTACAGAGTCTGTTGTTGTTGTTGTTGCGGAGATGGTTATCAATCCATAAACTGGTATTATACAGCCCACCATGCCACACTACCTGTCATTTCTACGACACCACTACAGCCCACATTACTCTAACCTGTTTGTCATATTCATGCCTTGGTCTACCCCTACTGCTCTTACCGCCTACACTCCTCAAGAACTAACTGAACATGTCATGGATATTGCAAGATGTGTCCTATCAATCGATCTCTCCTTCTGGTAAAATTTCACCAATACATTCACCGCTCAACAACTTGACCTTTAGCTTTCTTCTGTAACATTACATTTCGAAAGCTTCTACTCTTTCTGGACTAGTTATTGTCAATATTTCACTTCCGTACAATACCACGCTCCACGCGAAAGTCTTCAAGAACACATCTGTAACATGTACTATATCTCTGCTGGACGTGTGTAACTCTACGTAAATCTCGTATATATTAAAAGAGTTTACTAAAAACAGCTTTGTCAAATCCGTCCCTCTGTTCTGCTGGACTGATTTGCTTCATTTTTGTGTTATTCTCTTCGGAATTACCTGCGGTGAATCATCAGACATTGATAAGTCTCAGTTAACTTTGAATAATCATTAAATCAAATCATTAAATGATCACTCCAATAATTGCAGGTGAAGGCTTACTTTAACCCGCAATACATTCTGTACTTAGCAGGTTGCTAAGCGACTAACACTTCCAGTAATATTCTGATCTAATTATGTGATCATATTCTTCTTCTTCTGCTTCTTTTTCTTTATCTGTTTACCCTCCAGGGTCGGTTTTTCCCTCGAACTTGGTGAGGGGTCCCACCTCTACCGTCTCAAGGGCAGTGTCCTGGAGCGTGAGACATTGGGTCAAGGAATACAACTGGGGAGAATGACCAGTACCTCGCTGTCGTGATCCTAAGGACTCGGCAGGTTGAGGATTATGGGCTCGGGTTTTCGGGAGCTTGATCTTAAAATAGCAAGATTACCTTTTCAGACTCACTCTCTTCCCTTCACCTGTACTGAATAGAAAGACTTGCATTACATATATACATATACACAATTAAGAAACATAAAACCCTTTGTACAAATACACTTATAACCCTTGGTTAGATAGTCCTTTTCAAGTCTTTGAATAACCAGTTACATTGCATTCCCTAGTACAACAAGATCGTACCATACAAGCTTGATAGTTACTTAGCTTTTGGCTTGA
The DNA here is from genome assembly GCF_040414725.1 of Anabrus simplex. NCBI lineage: Eukaryota > Metazoa > Arthropoda > Insecta > Orthoptera > Tettigoniidae > Anabrus > Anabrus simplex. The sequence goes on along the minus strand of NC_090265.1, from coordinate 998,388,453 downwards.
AGATTTCTTCAATCTTCGGCGTCGTCTTGTCTCTTGAATTCTTCTCTGCGCCCGCGATTCCGTAGTCGCGTTGAATGATGCGATGTTTGGCTCACGCGGACGTGTAGCTCCAGGAATCGAATACAGCATCCTCAAACCCCGCCCCTGACCAGGTTAGTCTTTCTCCCAAACAGTACTGACCACTAGGTTAGGTTTACTGATAGGAAAGGCTCGCTATGAAGCTCGGCCTTCCTGTCAAACAGTTCGATGTTTTTGTTATTGCAGTTCAAGTCTTTACATTAGCAACCTGCTAATTATGCTGTACACAGTGTTTCCTTCACTGCCTCGCGGAACTCGTTACAGTTTCTAGACCGTTTGCTAGGCCATATTTAACTGATCCTGCGGCTCACTGCTACGTACATAACCTACAAGTTCTGTACTATTCTGTCTTACAACCACACACAATCTCCCTTATGGTGCTCAGCCACACACACACGTTGCTACAACGATGGTCAGTCAGATTCTCTTTGATCTCCGAAGTATCATTCCCTATACCTCACGTTCCAACGCTTGTCGAATCTTTTTCCTCTCTGCTCCCGTAGAATAAGACGTTGTTAAGTCTGATTGGTTCACGAGCTTCTCCCGCTAACTGAAGGGGAGTGTCATAGAATTCACTCGAAAATATTATCTTCTAGTTGTGTCAATAATCTACGCAATATTTACTTCTCGAAACATTTACAGAACTTTTTGCGTTCTCTGATTTACACTGACGCCGTATAGCTGACTATTGCACAACGTTACAAACTTGTGTTACACCAGCTTGCTTCAAGTAAAACATTTTTTTTTTTTTTTGCTAGTTGCTTTACGTCGCACCGACACAGATAGGTCTTACGTCGACGATGGGGACAGGAAAGGGCTAGGAGTTGGAAGGAAGCGGCCGTGGCCTTAATTAAGGTACAGCCCCAGCATTTGCCTGGTGTGAAAATGGGAAACCACGGAAAACCATTTTCAGGGCTGCCGACAGTGGGGTTCGAACCTACTATCTGACGAATACTGGATACTGGCCGCACTTAAGCGACTGCAGCTATTGAGCTCGGTTCAATGAAAACTTGTATGAAGTCTTATGCTTTGAATACCTATAACTCTCTTCCACTTAATAAAATTATTTAATATTTAAAACACTATAACTCTTTGTCACTGTTACATGACCATATTAACCTTACATCAGTACTCAATATCCTTAGTCTCGGAGGTCGCTGATTCGAGACTCGCTCGATTCCGTTCGCTCGGCACTGAGACACGAAAGGGGTGCGTCACGACACGCAGTTGTGACGTCGCCCAGGTGGCCTGAACTGCTATGCTGAACAGGGGCCTTGTGGGGGGATGGGAAGATTGGAATATAATAATAATGTTATTTGCTTTACGTCCCACTAACTACTTTTTAAGGTCTTCGGAGTCCGACTCGTTGGCTGAATGGTCAGCCTACTGGCCTTCGGTTCAGAGGGTCCCGGGTTCGATTCCCGGCCGGGTCGGGGATTTTAACCTTGATTGGTTAATTCCAATGGCCCGGGGGCTGGGTGTTTGTGCTGTCCCCAACATCTCTGCAACTCACACACCACACATAACACTATCCTCCACCACAATAACACGCAGTTACCTACAAATGGTAGATGCCGCCCACCCTCATCTGAGGGTCTGCCTTACAAGGGCTGCAATCGGCTAGTAATAGCCACACGAAATTAAAAAAGGTCTTCGGAGACGCCGAGGTGCCGGAATTTAGTCCCACAGGAGTTCTTTTACGTTCCAGTAAATCTACCGACACGGGGCTGTCGTATTTGAGCACCTTCAAATACCACTGGACTGAGCCAGGATCGAACCTGCCAAGTTGGGGTTAGAAGGCCAGCGCCTTAACCGTCTGAGCCACTCAGCCCGGCTGGGAAGATTGGAAGGGATAGACAAGGAAGAGGGAAGGAAGCGGCCGTGTCCTTAAGTTAGGTACTATCCCAGCATTTGCCTGGAGGAGAAGTGGAAAACCACGGAAAACCACTTCCAGGACGGCTGATGTGGGAATCGAACCCAGCTCTACTCAGTTGACCTCCCGAGGCTGAGTGGACCCCGTTCCAGCCCTCGCACCACTTTTCAAATTTCGTGGCAGAGCCGGGAATCGAACCCGGGCCTCCGGGGGTGGCAGCTCATCACACGTGAGTCCGAGGATAAAACAAACCCCGGAGGGTAAACAGATTAACAAGACGAAGAACATACCCGTAAATGTTTCAAAATCCTCAAACATATAAGAAATGACTCAAAAATTATAAAATAGTCTATTAAATTCCATACAATGACCAAATAATGACGTATAATTTTAGAAAATGGCCTAAAATACAAAATGACAAAAATTACCTAATAAATTAGCATTTCATCAACGTGGGAAGTGTGGTATTCTTTTTTGCTAGTGGCTTTACGTCGCACCGACACACATAGGTCTTATGGCGACGGTGGGATAGGAAAGGCCTAGGAGTTGGAAGGAAGCGGCCGTGGCGTTAATTAAGGCACAGCCCCAGCATTTGCCTGGCGTGAAAATGGGAAACGACGGAAAACTATCTTCAGGCCTGCCGACAGTGGGATTCGAACCCATCATCTCCCGGATGCAAGCTCACAGCCAAGCGCCTCTAACCGCACGGCCAACTCGCCCGATGCAGGAGGTATGATCAGAATTTCTGTACTGTAGCAATCCCTGTTATGATCCAATTAAAAGATGCCATGCCTGGTAATTGCCCATCCTCTGCCGCTGTCAGTTTGGTAGTATCTAACAGTTCCAACATTAGTCAAATTTTGCGCTACTTGTCAGGTGTATCGTTCACCTAGCTCACTGTACACAGACACGTGGTTAAATGTTATTTACAATTCATTATCTCACTGCTCGTGTAATGCAACTGGACAGAGCTAAGTTTAGGGTAAACACAGATAACGATGTGTATTCTTTGTATATCATAGCTCAGCAGCGGATCCCCTTCCTCCTACTTATGACAAAATGACGTTGTTTTCAATGAATCCTTTCAGCGTAAAAGAGATTCAGGATTATTCAGAGGCAAAAAACTACGTAGGTGATGCCTGGCCGAGGCGGTAAAGGCGTGCTCGCTTCGCCCGGAAGGACGTGGTTTTGAATCCCCATCAGGAAGTCGTATAATTTAAGAAACGAGATTTCCACTTCCGAAGGTACATGTGGCCCTGAGGTTCACTCAACTTACACCAAAAATGAGTACTAGGTCAATTGCTGGGGGGAAAGGCGAGCGGGCGTAGAGCTAACCACTCTACCCCATCACGTGCCGAGGTTAACAATGGTGGAAGCCTTTACCTTCCACTCCTCCAAGGCCTTTCATGGCCTGTACGGAGGTGACTCTGCTTTTTTTTTTTTTTAACTGCGTACTTTGAGAGGTATAGGTTCGATTAGTAGCTGTGCATATGTGGAAATTGTATGAGAGTGTGAAAGGAAGGGTAGACGCGTAGACGGATATATGACACATGATATATTTGAGGAGGGTCTGTTATTTCTACATTAGGAAAGTTGTGGTGAAAAGCGCAAGAAGCGTAAAATAAAAGGCACATGGAACGTACCCATGATAGGGTTTGGTACAACTTTTAAGGAATTACATCTTTCTGGTCTGGACTTCTCATGGCAATCGATAATATTCCACTACTCTAATGCATGTGGACGAAATACTGATTTTTTTTTTTTTTTGAAGTAGAAATAGCACCTTTTGAACAGACACCTCTCATTTACTTTATCCGGCAAGATTAGGTCCATTAGGCCCTGTCTACTACGTAACCATAATAACAAATACAATATTGCTATATAATTACTTTCATTGACCTATCTCAGTCTCATCCTTGGCTTTGACAATATGAAAGTGACCGAGGTATGAGCGATGCTAGTAATACCGTTCCTTATGCAGCCAGTCTCTGTTATGATTGGTGTGAAAATATCGCTCATGGGGTCGGTTGGTGCATGCATTTCAGTGGGTATGGCAGACTGATATGTAATAGCAACTTCTGACTCTGAGGAAAGCAACGGGAAACTACCTCACTCCTCACTTCCCTAGTATGCATCTTCAGTGACACCTAGGCTATCTATGACAGCTGTTGGTGGAGCTGTAGAGGATCAAACAAGCATTTGGGCTGAATACCTAACATACATACAAGATAATACGAATTCATTTTCTTACAATTATTGATATAATAGGCTACTACTGAATTATTATTATTATTATTATTATTATTATTATTTTAATACACCATCTTGTCATTCTATTCCATTAGGCTCACCTTGGAACACTATTTTTACTGCTCTTTCCTCTGGAATTCACACCAAGTATCCCAACCATTCCAGACTCACCGTCTTTGATATGGTGGCAATATAAGGTGAATTGTAAGTCCAAACCTTTGTCAGAATGGTCAGCGTACTGGTCTTCAGTTCAGAGGGTATAGGGGATTTTAACTACTTATGGTTAATTCATCTGGCTCGGGGACTGTGAATTTGTGTTCATCTTCATACATTTCCCTCGTTTACTCACAACACGCCACACTACCAGACATCACAGAAACACGCAATAGTTAATGCATTCGTTTACACAGTGCTGAGGTCAGGTAAGGCCACCAGTCGTAAAACCAGGCCGGATGTTTAACGTGCCGTCCCCAAGAGAAAAAGGTCAGGAGGAGAATAAGAAGAAGATGAATTATATTTACTGCACAAATTCTGATTCGTTCTTATACGTCATTCACTACTATTTGGAACTGATCCATATCTTAAGACTTTCCTCTCTCACATTCTGAGCAATAATAATAATAATAATAATAATAATAATAATAATAATAATAATAATAATAATAATAATAATAATAATAATAATAATAATAATAATGAAATGAAATGGCGTATGGCTTTTAGTGCCGAGAATGTCCGAGGACATGTTCGGCTCGCCAGGTGCAGGTCTTTTGATTTGACTCCCGTAGGCGACCTGCGCGTCGTGATGAAGATGAAATGATGATGAATACGACACATACACCCAGCCCTCGTGCCAGCGAAATTAACCAATGATGGTTAAAATTCCCGACCCTACCGGGAATCGAACCCGGGACCCCTGTGACCAAACGCCAGCACGCTAACCATTTAGCCATGGAGCCGGACATAATAATAATAATAATAATAATAATAATAATAATAATAATAATAATAATAATAATAATAATAATAATAATCGGCGTCATAACCGAGAGAGTTGACTACGCGGTTTGAATCAGGCAGTTGCCAGTTTGCATTCCGGAGATAGTGGGTTCGAATCACACTCTTGATAGCCCTGAAGATGGCTTTCCGTGGTTCTTCATTTTCATATCAGGTACCTTAATTAAGGTCATGGTCGTTTCTTTCCCAGTCCCATCTCATCGTCGCCATTTGAAGCGCCTGTGTCGGTGTGACGCACAACCAATAGCAAGAAAGGAAGAGAAAGCATCACCATCATCACGGTGATCCCCATAACCCACTGTCGATATTATTATGATTATTATTATTAACAAAAGCATTGGAACTGGGAGATCCCGATGGCTATGCTCACAGTAGTATGACAACAAAGTCAAATTAAAATATTAATTACTCAGCAACAAAAATATAACAAATAATTCCAATTAACTGGGTATACCACTTTTGAAAACCAACAGCAGCAATAATAATAATAATAATAATAATAATAATAATAATAATAATAATAATAATAAAGTCTGAATGTACAATTTCAGCATTCCAGTAACCATGGATCAACATAATTAACGTTTCCATACACACATGCATCTTAATTATAGACAATTCTGTCTTTCAGCGCTCAGTCTGCACGCCTCTGTGAATGTAATAAACTCCCCTTCAATCTTCTATTTGTAGCTGTTCTGTGGCCTCGTGGCCTCGCTTAATTCTATATCTCTTATCTTTAAATCGTCAGAAACTGAGCCTAACCACCGTCGTCTTCATCTCCCGCTACTTCGCTTACCCTCCATATCAGCATTATTCTCCTAGGGAGGCTATCCTCCTCCATTCGCCTCATATGACTCTACCACCGAAGCCGGTTTATGGGTACAGCTTCATCCATCGAATTAATTCCTAACTTGGCCTTCATCTCCTCATTCCGAGTACCCTCCTGCCATTGTTCCCACCTGTTTGTACCAGCAATCATTCTCGCTTTTTTCATGTCTGTTACTTCTAATTTATGAATAAGATATTCTGAGACCACCCCAGCTTCCACTCCGGAGAAGCAAAGTAGGTCTGAAAACAGACCGATGTAAAGATACTCGTAGTTTCGTCCGGGAGCTGACTTCTTAACAGAATACTGTTGATCGCAATTGCGAAATCAGGGCATTAGCTTTGCTGCACCTTGATTCAATGTCACAATACTACCATCCCGGGACAATACACATCCCAAACACTGTACTTGAAATTATCTATCTGTTCCAGTTTTGTATTCCCAACGTGACATTCTGTTCTCTTAGTTTTCTTACCTACTGACATCACTTTAGTTTTTGAAAGGCTAATTTTCATGTCATACTCATTGCACCTATTTTACATTTCCAAAATATTAGACTGCAGGTTTTAAGCACAATGTGCCATTAAGGTTTCCCTTATTACTAAAATTTCGCGACTGAAACTTTAGCCGGTCGTAAATGATGACCTCTTCACGTCACCTTAAGCTGATTTTAACTCACCACGAAATTTAGCACGTGATACCACGGCGCGTTCCATTTTCTAGGGAAAGACCATGAGTTTATGGGCGAATACTGCCATTTGGCATGTCATCTGGTACGTTGTTATGTACAACATTTTCAACGTGACTAAGTCGTTCCTTTGGCGAATGTAGTATCACCCAGGGGCGTAGCCACGGGGGGGGGGGGGGGGGGTAATTACTGGGGGTTAAAATACTCCCCCCCTGGAATTTTTATAAAATAAACAGAAAATGACAATCTATACTAATATTATAAAGAAGAAAAATTTGTTTGTTTGTAACGAATAGACTCAAAAACTACTGAACCGATTTTAAAAATGTCTTCACCTATTGAAAGCTACATTGTCAGAGAGTAACATGGGCTGTATTTTATTTTCAAAACAATTAGAGGTGGGGGCGCGGGGGGGGGAGAGATATAAAATTAATAGGCTAATAACTTATAGGCAAAATATCGAATTTGTCGTATAAGGACGAGACAAAGCTCAATTTAATCCCCTTGACGCAAAGAACAAACCTCGGTGAGCCCTACGGGCTCGAAAACCATGTTTTAAGGCCGTAAAACCAACCGTTACGGAGATATTGGCACCACACTGCCCCTGCTCTAGGAATCGGATAAAAAAAATGAACTGCCGTAACCATGTCAACGTCAGCTCCAGGATTCTAGAGCAGCGTGATTATGCATGTACGCTTGGGCATAGCTGCCAACCAAATTTGGTACACATAAGACTTACTATCTGGAAAAAGTATACTGTTGTGTCGGCAGCCCTGAAGATGGTTTTCCGTGGTTTCCCATTTTCACACCAGGCAAATGCTGGGGCTGTACCTTAATTAAGGCCACGGCCGCTTCCTTCCAACTCCTAGGCCTTTCCTATCCCATCGTCGCCATAAGACCTATCTGTGTCGGTGCGACGTAAAGCCCCTAGCAAAAAAAAAAAAATATATACTGTTGTGTAAGGCACTCATAGGACTCCTTTGGGCGGGGATGGAAAAGGGGCGCAGTATAAAAATCTTATCTTACTATATAAAAAAATGGATGTGTGTGTGTGTATAAATGACACATCTCCTAAACCACTGGAGCATTTTCAACCAAACTTGGTACACGTACTACTTACTATCGGGAGACGAGCACTGTGGGGGTAAGCAATCCCTAGCTCCTTAAGGGAGGGGGTTAGTTATAAAAATAATCGAGAATAGTGTCGAATTCATAGTTTTCGCGGTCACTGAGTTGAAAAGTAATACTCCAGAATTTTTTTAAGTCCAAGTTCAGTCCCCTTTTAGGTGGGGAGCGAATGGGGTGTCAGAGATAGAAATAATTAAAAATAGTTTCGAATCCATAGATTTCAGGGTCTCTGAGGTGAATAGTACTGTAATACTCCGAATTTTTTACAAGTCCAAGTGGGAGGCCAAGGGGGTGAGATATAAAAATAATCGAAAAACTATAATATATAAAATATTTTCTTCTTCTTCTTCTTACTATATATAAAAATGGATGGATGTGTGTGTGTGTGTGTGTGTGTGTGTGTGTGTGTGTGTGTGTGTGTGTGTGTGTGTGTGTGTGTGTGTGTGTGTGTGTGTGTGTGTGTGTGTGTGTGTGTGTGTGTGTGTGTGTGTGTGTGTGTGGGTGGGTGGGTGGGTGGGTGGGTGGGTGGGTGGGTGTTTAAATGACACATCTCCTAAACCACTGGAGCAATTTCACCAAACTTGGTACACTTATCAGTTAGTATCAGGAGACAAACCGCGTGTGGGGTAAGACACCCCTAGCACCCTTATGGAAGGGGGCGAGGGAGGTATAAAAATAATCTAGAATAGTATCGAATCCATAGTTTTCGTGGTCGCTGAAATGAATAGTGACACTCCGAATTTTTTAAAGTTCATGTTCCGCCTCCTTTGGAGTGAGGGTGAGGTGGAGTGAGAAATAAAAATAATCGAAAACAGTGTCGAATCTACAGTTTTCGGGGTTACTGAGGTGAATGGTGAAAATCCAGATTTTTTATCTCTTAGGGGTGGGGGCCAAGAGGGGGACAGTCTCATTGACAGTTGAAATCCTGTACATCGTATCCATAGTGCGATGGCTAAATACATATAGTTATCACTTATTAATTTTTGACAGGATCAAATACTTCCCAGTCGATTCGAGCTTCCATAAGAATGAAGTTTTACTCGAAAATTAAATAATCTAAAACTTGAAATTAAACACATCTAAATAATTCTTAAACTACATTATAGATCTTAACATATCAATCTGCAAGTCAAAAAGGAATTCTATAAAAATTCACTTCAAACTTAACTAACTGGTAATGCAAATCTTAAAGGGAAATATTCAGAAACTATCCGGGCAACGCCGGGTACTACAGCTAGTAAACAATAAACTAAATAAACATTCAGAGACATAATTGTAGAACCAACAGATCTGTAATTCTCTTATATCAGTGCCCTTGTAATAACAAGTCATGTATGCACTTTCATTGTGTCTTACCATCATTTTGTAACTATAAAAACACCTCCGACCGATCCTGGCTACGCTACTGATTCTGTGCATGTAGAGTCAAAACAAGCGTGCTGACTAACGATATGGATGAGAGAGAAAAAAAATGTATCGTTGCCTGTACCGTAATCGGAACTTTCGAGGACATTCCATTAGACTGTCTATACTGTCTGAAGGAATTTCATGCTTTCGAGTAAACAGTAGTTCGAAATACGACAGGCTTGGTACATATTGGTCTTTACTATAAGAATGACTTTTCTCTAAACTCTCATTTTTTAAGCTCTTTCCTGAAAGGGGCCCCTCATCAAATGAATATTCTTGGAAACAAAATCATTTTTTTCGCTAGTTGCTTTACGTCGCACCGACACAGATAGGTCTTATGGCGACGATGAACAGGGAAGGGCTATGAATGGGAAGGAAGCTGCCGTGGCCTTAATTAAGGTACAGCCCCAGCATTTGCCTGGTGTGAAAATGGGAAACCACAGAAAACCATTTTCAGGGCTGCCGACAGTGGGGTTCGACCCTACTGTCTTCCGAATACTGGATACTGGCCGCACTTAAGCGACTGCAGCTATCGAGCTCGGTGGAAACAAAATCACGATCAACGATTGGGTCAACTTACGGTGAAACTCAAGCTTATTCTTTAGATTTCTGTTCACATACTCCATCTATTTCACCTTTCAGAAAGCCGGATGAGAGCTATAAATCTCAATCAATTCAGTCAAAAATAACCTATTAGCACGACGAATGTCGGCTATTCTTCAACTTTATAGTACACGTCAACATAATGAACACTTAGCACGTGGTGTGGCGTGGCATGTAACTACTTAGCATCTGTACTCGCAGCAATCGCCATTCCCGGAAAGTGTGTCAGAGTAAGTTATCCCTTCGCGTTCTACAGAATCTTGGCGCGAGGCGATGCCCACTTACAGGCACTCTTTCCGCGTGATTCGAGACAGACCGCGATTTTACAGAGGAAAGAATGTGAGTGTCCGCCTCTGTGGTGTAGTGGTTAGTGTGATTAGCTGCCACCCCCGGAGGCCCGGGTTCGATTCCCGGCTCTGCCACGAAATTTGAAAGTGGTACGAGGGCTGGAAGGGGGTCCACACAGCCTCGGGAGGTCAACTGAGTAGAAAAGGGTTCAATTCCCACCTCAGCCATCCTGGAAGTGGTTTTCCGTGGGTTTCCCACTTCTCCTCCAGGCAAATACCGGGATGGTACCTAACTTAAGGCCACGGCCGCTTCCTTCCCTCTTCCTTGTCTATCCTTCCAATCTTCCCATCCCCCCGCAAGGCCCCTGTTCAGCATAGCAGGTGAGGCCGTCTGGGTGAGGTACTGGTCATCCTCCCCATTTGTATCCCCCGACCCAGAGTCTGAAGCTCCTGGACACTGCCCTTAAGGCGGTAGAGGTGGGATCCCTCGCTAAGTCCGAGGGAAAACCGACCCTGGAGGGTAAACAGATTAAAAAGAAGTAGAAGATGAAGAAGAAGAAGAAGAAGAAGAAGAAGAAGAATGTGAGTGTGTATGGCCACCCATTCATGGTCATGATGTAGAAGAGTGAAGTTTGTTGATTTCACGACTTTCATAGCTTTTCCAGAGCCTCCGTCGCTCAGGCGGCAGCCCGCCGGCCTCTCACCGCTGAGTTCCGTGGTCCAAATATCGGTAACTCCATGTGAGATTTGTGCTGGACCAAGTGGAGGCGGGACAGGTTTTTCTCCGGGTACCCTGGTTTTCCCTGTCATATTTCATCCCAACAACACTCTCCAATATCATTTCATTTTATCTTTCATTCATTAATGATTGCCCCAGAGGAGTGCGACAGGCTTCGGCAGCTGGCACAATTCCTATCCTCGCTGTTACATGGGGGTTTCATTGATTCCATCCCTGATCCGGTGGAATGACTGCAAACAGGCTGTGGATTTTCATATTTCATAGCTTTTCCCTTCCATTTATCGATATTCCCATTTCTCAATCAATCAGACCTCTTCCATTTTTCCTTTGATTAGTGTTAAAATGCGATGAGTGACCGATGGTATTTCCCCTTAAAGCAATAATCATCACCGCCAACAATTTGTAAGTTACCGTAATTCAGGTGACGATCAGAATCTTGTCACTCCTTTCCTAGGCCAGGGTCGCCGGAAACCTTCCTGTGTTAGTGTGACGTTGGGAGAAAAGAGAATATTTGGTGACTTTGGGCTGGGATGTGAGCAGTACGATATCTCTCACAGTGCTGATTGTTAGTCAGCTTCAGCGCCCCACGTCCCCTAGCAGGAGGGGAGAACCAGCCGCTTGGCACTGCCAATCTGCGCTCGGTGCAGCGCCACACGGTACCTGCATGAGTAAAACATAGGAAGAAAACAACAGCTTTAAATTTTGCTGAAGCATACGTTGATACATGGTAGTTAATTTGCATGTAACACACGTGAATTTAATTATTCCTCTGAGAACTGGACAACCATTGGTGTGTCTTCTAATTTTTCAGTACTTCCTAGTCGGTTAGATATTCGTCTTCTACTTTCCAGATGAGATCGGCGACATTTGCGGATATTTAACTCTTGATTTGTATGTCGGATAAGTTGCAGTATCCCGTTGTGCTCTGGATATATTCCGATATCGTGATTTCGTTCTGTGTTTCGGATATATTCCGACATCATGATCTTTTGTGCACCTAAGTCGGATATATTCGCCGGGCTGTGAAACTCAGGCGCTGGCCTCCTGAGCTCAAGTTGGCGAATTCTATCGCGGCTCTGTCCGGTGGTATGGTATTTGAAGGTGCTCAAATACGTTAGACTCGGCACCTCAGCATCTCCGACAACCGTAAAAGTAGTTAGTGGGATGTAAAGCCAATAACATTATTATTATTATTATTATTATTATTATTATTATTATTATTATTATTATTATTATTATTATTATTATTATTATTATTATTATTATTACTATCAGATATATTCTGATATGATCTCTTGTTTTGCTCTTATGTCGGGTATGTCCCAACATTTGCTTATTTTAAGAACAGAGCGAGTTAACGGCAGTGTTTAACCTTTGGAGAACTCTTGGGCAATATCACGTCTACAAAATGTTAGTTAATGGTGTATGGAATATTTTCTCATGTCAGGATGAGGAGCTACTGAACAAAAAGCTACACTTCATCTAGTCGTACACTTACAAGTGTACAAGGGACTGTGCTGAGTTTAGTTACAGACAGAACAAAGAAAGACGAAGGCGAACCCTATTCTTCAGGAAAACTTTTTCAATGGAACTAGACTTTCATCTAAATGTTGGCTTTGAGACGTGCTGTACAGAGAGTTAAATTAAGTAAGGGAAGCATACCTGCAAATTCAGCATTTCCAGCATCCAAGTAATCATGCTCCAAAATAGTTGGTTATTTTAGGAATTTCCTATACCGTGTAACTTCTTCCCTAATTTTCCCAAATCTATCGCAATAGTACTGTTACGTAGGGCATAAGAATATCTATTCAGTGATTAAAAAAAACCATTATGGGCCGGAATTTACATTCCAAAGCCGATATAAATCAAGTTCGCAATTTAAAAATCCAGCTACAAATTATGAGTCCTTTTCTTGTCGTTACATTCTTTTTGGATTCAGATCGTTTTATTATGCGAATGTGAGGCGTTAAACGTTCGATCCTCAGACATCTTAAGAACCATCGTATGTTTTTCAGAGTTATTAATCGCAAATCACATCATATACTACCGAGCTCGATAGCTGCAGTCGCTTAAGTGCGGCCAGTATCCAGCAATCGGGAGACAGTGGTTTCGAACCCCACTGTCGGCAGCCCTGAAGATGGTTTTCCCTGGTTTCTGATTTTCATACAAGGCAAAACACCAGGCTGTACCTTAATTAAGGCCACGACCGCTTCCTTCCCACTTCTTTCCTATCCCATCGTCACCACAAGACCTCTCTGTGTCGGTGGGAGGTAAAACAAATTCTTAAAAAAATGTTCATCTGTTAATACTATTTTCTAATTACATATTAATTATAGCACATTATTTAGCAGTACGGTATGATCTCTATCCAGAGGCAGATTTTATAATACGGTATAGGCCCATTAGGGACGGCAAATTTTGGGTAACTCTATCCTTTGTTAATACTGTACCTCCAACAATACATTTGCACCCTTTGAACGAGTTATTGCCTTAACGTTTCGCTATTTACTCTTAGAATAACACACAGTGCAAGTGTATGGTCTTACTTTTCTAATGGGCCGATGACCTTCGATGTTAGGCCCCTTAAAACAACAAGCAAGCATCATTACTTTTCTAACACTAGGAAACCTCATTATCAACCCCTTTCGATATGAAAATTCGTTTTTGAGATATTCAACTGGCTAACAGTGTGTCGGTGTCCCCTTCCTCGTTTTCCATAATCTCGAAAGAGGAGTGGCTTGTCTGTCGTCTATTAGCGAAAGCAAAACGAGTACTACGAAGAGATTGCTACCGTCAAATTGAGACGAAAACCTCTGTGATTGGTGAAAGTATTCTCAACTTTATAAGTTATAAGGTTCTGAATACGTTGGTTTTATTAAATTTTAAATATTACTTGTACAGTGTACCATATTCTGTAGTTATTTCAAATACTTAACTATTGTTGCTTTTGGTGGGCGCTTACTATAATAATTATGCCATTATTAGAGTTGATCAGAAATGTTAAATACGCCACCATCTCTAAACTTTGCCAACTACTTCTTCCTGACTGCCTAACCATCCCAGCTCGAGTGGGTTACATAGAAAGAAGTTCAAACTAAATGCTTTAAATTAATTTACAAATAAAATGTTGTTTATTATGTTATACAGACAGCAGCAATTCCACTGTTTTTTATTAGGTAATGAATTCAGTTTTGATGTGAAGTATTTGTAAATAAATCGAACTTTCAAAAGGACACAGGAAGTTTTAGTGGGGTTCTGGACCCTTTCAAATTCGTTCTGTGAACATAATTTGTTTAATTAAGATCATTACCTTAATATGTTATATACAGCTCTTCCAATGGCTTCATGTAATTGATAATAAATCATTTTAAAAGTTTCCCTGTAGAACCATGAATTCTATAAGTCACTGTCGGGGTTCGAAATGGGGCCTCTCGTTCATTGAGTTTGGCGGCTAACTTTAAAACTCTGGTGATTGATACAGCCGAAGCTATAATACTTCACGTAATCTGTCGAGGCACCTTCAGAATCAGTTGTTGTTGTTGGAGTCATCAGTCCATAGACTGGTTTGATGCAGCTCTCCATGCCACCCTATCCTGTGCTAACCTTTTCATTTCTACGTAACTATTGCATCCTACATCTGCTCTAATCTGTTTGTCATATTCATACCTTGGTCTACCCCTACCGTTCTTGCCACCTACACTTCCTTCAAAAACCAACTGAACAAGTCCTCGGTGTCTTAAGATGTGTCCTATCATTCTATCCCTTCTTCTCGTCAAATTTAGCCAAATCGATCTCCTCTCACCAATTCGATTCAGTATCTCTTCATTCGTGATTCGATCTATCCATCTCACCTTCAGCATTCTTCTGTAACACCACATTTCAAAAGCTTCTATTCTCTTTCTTTCTGAGCTAGTTATTGCCCATGTTTCACTTCCATACAATGCCACGCTCCACACAAAAGTCTTCAAAAACATCTTTCTAATTCCGATATCAATGTTTGAAGTGAGCAAATTTCTTTTCTTAAGAAAGCTCTTCCTTGCTTGTGCTAGTCTGCATTTTATGTCCTCCTTACTTCTGCCATCGTTGGTTATTTTACTACCCAAGTAACAATATTCATCTACTTCCTTTAAGACTTCGTTTCCTAATCTAATATTTCCTACATCACCTGCCTTCGTTCGACTGCACTCCATTACTTTTGTTTTGGACTTATTTATTTTCATCTTGTACTCCTTACCTAAGACTTCATCCATACCATTCAGCAACTTCTCGAGATCTTCTGCAGTCTCAGATAAAATAACAATATCATCCGCAAATCTCAAGGTTTTGATTTCCTCTCCTTGGACTGTGATTCCATTTCCAAATTTCTCTTTGATTTCCTTTACTGCCTGTTCTATGTAAACATTGAAAAGGAGAGGGGACAAACTGCAGCCTTGCCTCACTCCTTTCTGGATTGCTGCTTCTTTTTCAAAGCCCTCGATTCTTATCACTGCAGACTGATTTTTATACAGACTGTAGATAATTCTTCGTTCCCGGTATCTGATCCCTATCATCTTCAGAATCATAAATAGCCTGGTCCAATCAACATTATCGAATGCCTTTTCTAGATCTACGAATGCCATGTACGTGGGCTTGTCCTTCTTGATTCGATCCTCTAAGATCAGACGTAAAGTCAGGATTGCTTCACGTGTTCCTACATTTCTTCTGAAGCCAAATTGATCTTCCCCCAACTCAGCTTCAACTTGTTTTTCCATTCTTCTGTAAATAATACGTGTTAAAATTTTGCAGGCATGAGATACTAAACTAATAGTGCGGTAGTTTTCACACCTGTCAGCACCGGCTTTCTTGGGAATAGGTATAACAACATTCTGCCGAAAATCGGATGGGACTTCTCCTGTCTCATACATCTTGCACACTAAATGAAATAACCTTGCCATGCTGGCTTCTCCTAAGGCAGTCAGTAATTCAGAGGGAATATCATCAATTCCAGGTGCCTTGTTCCTATTTAGGTCACTCACAGCTCTGTCAAACTCTGACCTCAAAATTGGGTCTCCCATTTCATCAGCATCAACAGCCCCTTCATGTTCCAGAACGAAATTATCTACATCGTTACCTTGATACAACTGTTGGATATGCTCCTGCCATCTTTCTGCTTTGTCTTCTTTCCCTAGAAGTGGCTTTCCATCTGAGCTCTTAATATTCATACACCTAGATTTCCTTTCTCCAAAGTTTTCCTTGATTTTCCTGTATGCAGCATCTACCTTTCCCAGGACCATACAGCCTTCGACATCCTTGCTTTTCTCCTTCAGCCATTCTTCCTTAGCTACCTTGCACTTTCTATCCACTTCATTCTTTAATCGCCTGTATTCTTTTCAGAATCAGTACACCATTAAAAGAAACTCCATTGTGACACAAGAGCATGTTTTGGTGGTGGTGAGAAAGCGAACGAATTGAGATTCTGTGAAACCTTTACGAGGATGGGTCTCATACTTGACACCTGGATCTCCCTGCCCTGCAAAACTATAAGGGGCCGGAAGAAGAGAGGATCTTTTGCGACCCTTATTTCCTGTTGCACAAAGGTAACCTTCTAGGGAAAGATCTCAAATTAATACAATCCTTTCAGAAAGACGTCTTTGAATAGAGGATTTACCCGGCGAGGTCAAACTGTAAACACATTCTGGCAATACAACCAGCTATATAATTATGGAGGGATGTTACCATAGAACTTAAAACAGAATAGTCAGGAAATGAGGTAAAGAATATTCTCATAAACGTGAGCTACGAATTTAGATTCGAATTCGCTCTGACCAAGGAATAAAGCCCAAAAAGCAATGGAATAAGTATAATACACAAAATTAATATATTGATATCCATTTCGTAGATACTAGCGTCTGCAGTTCGTAACAGCCTGCTTTAAAGGAGAGTGTAATGAAGGAAGGAAGGAAGGAAGGAAGGAAGGAAGGAAGGAAGGAAGGAAGGAAGGAAGGAAGGTCCTTACCCCAGAGAAACAGACAACGGAAGATGAGGGGAAGTTATTCTGTTTATTTAAAATAATAATAATAATAATAATAATAATAATAATAATAATAATAATAATAATAATAATAATAATAATAATTGTACCGGGAGGTACACCTCAACGCCGCGCATTCCAAATTAGCGCCTAAATGAACTCCTCTATTGGTCAAACAGTGAAACTGAAACTACACGAACTTGGAAATTTAATCAGAAGATGTCACCACTGAAAAATTAAGTAATTGTTTTGTTGTGAAGTTTCCTAAACTGACTGAATTTCTCCTTGTTTTGTTTGCCATTCATCAAGAAGTTCGGACATTTTCCCACAGAAGACACTACCAAAAATCTATGATCTTGCACCCTGGTGCAAGGTGTAAGAACTTATTACTTAAAGAAGTTTTGTATTCCTAGGTTTTCCATAACTGATCTCTGTTCATTTATTTTTGGGTTGGCAACCCTCCTTTCTTCTTTCCGCCAGTTTTGAATCTGGCCAATCAAAACTTTCTGTAATTAATTTTCAACCTATCACAGGCTTCTTGTTCGATTCTGAGTGTAACTTTCAGATTAACCAATTAAATTGAGAGGGTGTGGCTGTTTTAGTCTTGAATGGTCTCGAACCTACCCTGAGGGTTTATAAACTGCGGCTTTTGACGTTTCTTGGCCAATTGTTCGTCGTCTTAGTGTGTGTGTTTAAGCAGGAGGCGGGCGGCCTCTTTCGTTGGCAGCAGAACATCTATAAGGTAATGGCCACATAAATTACATCTTTCTTTTTGTAGCTACATCCGCAGATTAATCCGAGGGGAAAGGTCCGAATCTTTAGTGAAGTAACCTACTTTTCTAAAATGTAACTTTCTTCCGGCTAATGTAAAAATTTTCATAAAATCTTTAACTGTAAACCGGGGATAGGGATTGATGTACCCTCTCGAGCTCCCCTTCGTCTTGGTTTGAGTTGACTACGTTTTGTAACTGTTTTTCTTCCTTTCCGTAATGCATTAATTGAACATTGATTCGTGTCACCTCAGTAGCTTGGGATTAGCCCCTGCATCTCTGGGCCAAGAGCCCCGCTAGGATTTTATTCTTCATTATCTGGAAGTGCAGTGTACGCCTCCTTTCAGTTTGTGTTCGGGCCGTTTACTTCACCTGTTCTTTTTCGCAAAGGCCCTGTAGGTTGGGTACGAGATACCCCTGTTTCAATTTGTAAGTTGGGCCATGGAAGGCCAGAGAGTGTTAGAATAATTGTGTGTGTAATGTTGCCTTAAGCGGGCGGTTAAAATTGGGTGAGCCGGGCTGAGTGACTCAGACGGTTAAGGCGCTGGCCTTCTAACCCCAACTTGGCAGGTTCGATCCTGGCTCAGTCATTTGGGGGTATTTGAAGGTGCTCAAATACGACAGCCTCGTATCGATAGATTTACTGGCACGTAAAAGAACTCCTGCGGGACTAAATTCCGGCACCTCGGCGTCTCCGAAGACCGTAAAAGTAGTTAATGGGACGTAAAGCAAATAGCATTATTATTATTATTAAAATTGGATGAATGTTGGAGAGCCTGTTAGTTCTTTTTCCAAGTTTTGATTATTGTAAAGAGTGCCTCTGGAAGGCCAGATATTGTATTTAAGGAACAAGTGCTCTTGATTTAGGGGATTTCTGCCCCTGACTTAATGGTTCCTAAATTTTAACTTAAATGGTGTAAACTGGATCCGGTATCTCTAGAATTGTAAAACTACGGGCTTGAAGCCCATCAAATTGTAAAATTCACTAATCTTGTATTTTCCTAGTCTTGTTTCAAGATTGCTTTTGTACCTAACATATTGTTATTTGTTGAGTTGTTGTCTTTTTGAAGAAATATAACCTTCCGTTCTAGTTTTAAATTAATTTTGATATTGTAGTTAGACCCATTCACCGCGGCACCTTCTTTAACCTCTTTCTGCTCCACGGGTATCCCCGTAATAATAATAATAATAATAATAATAATAATAATAATAATAATAATAATAATAATAATAATAATAATAATAATAATAATAATAATAATTTCAAGTCCCACTAACTACTTAAATGGTTTTCACAGATACCGAAGTGCAGAAATTTTGTCCTATAGGTATGTATTATTTTACGTGCTAGTAAATTTACTAACAAGTTGCAGCATGTTTGAGCACCTTCGAATAACACTAGACTGAGTCAGGATCGAACCCGTCATCTTGGGCTTAAGAAGCCAGCGCTCTACCGTTTGAACCATTCAGACCGACAATCGAAATTCTTAATTATTTATTAATCTAGTCTACTAAATGCATTAATTAAATAAACATCTCTTCATCAAAGGATGAAATCAAACAAATATTATGAAGAACAAATCCTCGCTGCACCAGCAATACCGCGTATGTGATAATGTTCTTCCTATCCATTATTTTCCTTAAGACTGGTCACGCCTCCTAGCCGCATATGGATATGCAGTCCATCAAAACAATTTTCGTGTGCTTATTTTCCTATGCTACTGTGTAAAGGAAAATTGACCTTAAATATATTATGGTGTAGGAGTGCTTAAATACGTCATGCAAACACACATTCCTACACTGCATACGGTATTTTAAATATTATCCAATTTTCATGCGCCTTAAGGTGATTTAAAGTCAACTTTCCATGTTTTTTTTCTGTAAGATGGGAATTTTCTTTACCTCCTTTTAAGGTACTCCCACACGAGACACATTAGCCGTTTCCATTTTTGTCGTGTTGGTATGTGATATTCTCAATACTCACTTAACAATCAAATGTGTTTATACTGTGCTTCCAAATGTTGCTGCCTGCGTGAGGAGTTGAACTAGAAACCAACAAGAAATGGGCTGTACTCGATATTCATATATAAGTACATGTTATGGCTCACAAAGCGAGGTTTAATGTTACACCCATAGCACGTTCGTTTCTGCAACGAAAAAGAGTAACTTCGAATTCCTCGATGAATTTATATGCGGTGCAGTTTACACGATTCAGAATGCGCATTTGAATGAAAAGCATCCAATTTGAATTACATAAAAAGTCTATAATTTATGGCGTACATTACCATTTGGTTAATTGAACTGCTCTGTTTTGTTATGGACTTCATTATATGGCACACGAACTTCTGCTCTGATTTCAGTTCCAACTCGAACCTTTGCCAATGGATTTTTGAAATGTAAGCTTCGTGATCGAGTTAGACTCTAATTAGTACCAGTCTCATAATTTATTTCGATCCGTCATTTGTCAAAAGTGCTGGGTCAGGTCTGAATCGATAAGACCCCCCCCCCCCCAATTGCCACTATTTTACTTGTTTTTCTTTCTTACAATTTGCTTCACGTTACACCGACACAAATTCTTGTGGCGACGAAGGGATGGTAAAGGGCTAGGATGGGAAAGAAGTGACAGTGGCCTTGATTAAGGTACAGCCCGAGCATTTATCTGGTATGAACGTGGGAAACCACAGAAAATCATCGTCAGGGCTGCCGACAGTGGGGTTCGAACCCACTATCTCCAGAATGAAAGCTGAGACCTACGTGACCCAGCCACTCACTCGGTCATTGTTATTGTACTTGTTAGTTAGGTCGGGGTGCAGTTAGGAGATGGCTATCCACTGAAGGAGTCCTGGTGGGATTCAGGGGGGAATTTTCACTTAAATAAAAATGGGGTACCTAGGCTGTGCAAGTTTTCATTTTAAGGAGAATACCTCGTGCGAATGGAGGTATCAATGACCGTGGATTCATCTCTGAAATTCATATCGATATCTGTCTGGCTCAATGGCTAAATGGTTAGCGTGCTGGCCTTTGGTCACAGGGGTCCCGGGTTCGATTCCCGGCAGGGTCGGGAATTTTAACCTTCATTGGTTAATTTCGCTGGCACGGGTGCTGGGTGTATGTGTCGTTTTCATCATTATTTCATCCTCATCACGACGCGCAGGTCGCCTACAGCTGTCAAATCAAAAGACCTGCATCTAGCGAGCCGAACTTGTCCTAGGACACTTCCGGCACTAAAAACATTACGCCATTATTATTATATCAATATCTATAATATACTGTGCATCTACTGGCGAATAACTATCCCTATGCCTGCACTGGTACGTGACCGGCGCTTACGTTACCTCCCTTCCCTGTAGAGTGTATCCCGTCCGCTACTGGCAAGTGGGATCCCACGAGCTGCTTACTTACCTTACCCCGTGGCGCTACAGTCCTTTGTCTGCTCCACCACAGTCTTCCAGTCTCTCCTGTCCTGAGCCCGCCTTCTCCAAGATCTAACATAAAGCATCCTGAGAACCTCCTCGAAGTCGCGACGACGCGTCGTCCAGCCAGCGCTTGTTCGGTCCCCTTTGATTTCTCTTTCCAGCAGATCGCCCATGGAACACTTGACGTACCATCCTTGAATCAGGTATTCGCTCGATATGTCCAATAGGGTCTCCATACAGATCGTAGATCTCCTTGTTAGTACGGAGGTGCCACTCTCCACGTTCACAAACAGGCCCATAGATCTTACGGAGTACATTCCTCTCCCACATGTTTAACAACTCCTCACTCCTCCTGGTCATTACTCACGTCTCACATCCGTATGTGACAACAGGTCGAATTATTGTCTTATGGTTTTCTTACAGGTGCGTGATAGTGATCTTGATCGCAACAGATGGGAGAGACTGAAGTAGCTTCGGTTCCCGGAGCGCAGTCTCTCATTTATTTCCTCTACACAGTAATTTCCCTCTGTGATAATTGAACCCAGGTATTTGAAGGTCCCACGCGCTGCTTCTTCTTCTTCTAAATGTCGTTTACTGAAGTTCCTTTTGTATAAAGTCACCATATACCTCAACATTGTCACATTTTTGCACAATTTCTTTGTAATTCTTGTAATTTCATCACCGTTATATAATTATTTAATCCATACATACATCTTCATTCGAGTTCATTCCCAACTCACCTTTTATCTCCTCATTCCGTGCACCCTCTTGTCATTGTTCGCAACTGTCTTTACCAATAATCATTCTCGCTAGTTTCATGTCTGTTACTTCTAATTTATGATTAAGATATCCTCAGTCTTCCCAGCTTTCCCTCCCGAAGAGCAAAGTTGGTCTGAAAACAGACCGGTGGTACAACCATAGTTTAGTACGGGAGCCGACTTCCTTCTTGCAGAGTACGGTTGATCGCAATTGCGAGCTTATGGAATTGCCTTTGCTGCACCTTATTCACTCTCACTCATCCTGGGAGAATACACATCCTAAATACTTGAAATGATTTACCTGTTCCACCTTCGTAATCCCAACTGGCATTCAATTCCCTTAGGTTTGTTACCTACTGACGGAACTTTAGTCTTGGAAAGGCTAATTTTCATATCGTACTCATTGCACCTATTATCAAGATCTAAGATATTAGATTGCAGACTTTCAGCACAATCTGCCATTAAGACTGTATAGGTCAAATTGCTTAGTACATCTCCTCCTTACTGAATCCCTCCCTGCCACTATATACCTTTCAGTAGATGATCCATGTAAACTATGAACAACAAAGATTACAACCTTGTCGAACCCCAGAAAATACTTTGAACCAAGAACTGACTCTACCATCAATTCTTACTGCACCCAATTGACAGCATACATTTCCTTGATTCTCCTTTAAATAATCTGCCCTTAATCCCGTAGTCCCCCAGTACGGCTAACAATTTTTCCTTCGGTACTCTGCCATATGCCTTCTCTAGATCTTTCTTTCTTAATCTGTTTACCATCCAGGGTTGGTTTTTCCCTCGGACTCAGCGTGGGATCTCACATCTACCACCTCAAGGGCAGTGACCTTGAGCTTCAGACTCTGAGTCCGTGGATACAACTGCGGAGGATGACCAGTATCTCGCCCAGGCGGCCTCACCTGCTATGCTGAACAGGGGCCTTGCGGGGGGGGGGATGGGAAGGTTGGAAGGGAGAGACAAGGAAGAGGGAAGGAAACGGCCGTGGCCTTAAGTTAGGTACCATCCCGGCATTTGCCTGGAGGAGAAGTGGAAAACCACGAAAAACCACTTCCAGGATGCTTGAGGTGGGAATCGAACCCACCTCTACTCAGCTGACCTCCCAAGGCTGAGTGGACCCCGTTCTAGCCCTTGTACCACTTTTCAAATTTCGTGGCATAGCCGGGAATCGAACCCGGGTCTCCGGGGGTGGCAGCTAATCACACTAACCACTACACCAGAGAGGTGGACCCTTCTCTAAGGTCTACGAAACACAAACTCTCTACCAGGTGTATGCATAAGTATTTTCCAGTTTCACTAAGAGATGGCGCCAGCGAACAGTACGTAGCGTATGAATTTAACACATCCGTCAGTTTGTTCGTCTGACATTAACCTGCCAATACAAACAAGTAGAGTCCGCCAAACACTAGCGTCTGTGGTGTATAGTTTGGCTGTGGAAAGTCAGCACTTGCTGGTGGAAACATATGGTGAACACGCTCCATCGATTAGAACATGTGAGACGTGGTTTCGACGAGTTAAACGTGGTGATTTCAACGTGAAAGACAGTGCGCTCTGGTAGACTACAAAAATGTGAAGAAGAGCAAGCACGGCGAAACCGTTAATGCACAACGCTTATCGCCAACAAATTTTTAATTGATCGAAAGACGACCAGAATGTGCTAGAGTACTTGGCAAAGTGATTTTGTTTACGAAAGTGCGCCGTCTCACACAGCAAATCGCTTGGATGGGACATCCTTCCGCACCCGCCGTACCTCCCCGACCTGGCGCGATCTATCACCTATTCACATCAATGGGACACGCGCTCGCAGATCAGCACTTCAGCAATTTCTAGGAAGTTGGAAAATACCTCGACAAATGGTTTGCCGCAAAAGACAAGCAGTTTTTCTGGTATGGTATTTATAACTTATTTGAAAGATGGGCGGAGTGAGTAGAAGCGGATGTCCAATATTTTGAATGAACTTTCCTTGAAAATTACGTGTTTTCTTTAACACAAAAACTGGCAAAAACGTATGCATACACCTGGTATTCCTCTCGTAGCATTTATCAGTTACCTGGTGCATACTGAAAATCTGATCCTGACCACCCCTCTGAGGTCTGAGACCACACTGGTTTTCATCCAACTTACTCTCAACCATTGATCGCACCCACGCTTCCAAAATGTCAGTGAACATCTTGCCTGGTATATTGATCATTGAAATACCTCGATAGGTGTTGCAATTCCTTCTGCTCCCGTGCTTATAGATGGGTGCAATTACTGTTTTCGTCCAATTACAAGGTACCTTACTAACATTCCACTCTATGAAGCCATTTAATCCCCGACTTCCAACTATATTTCACCATTTCAGGTCTAATCTATATATATAAAATAACTTGTCCTGACTGACTGACTGACTGACTGACTGACTGACTGACTGACTGACTGACTGACTGACTGATTCATCATGGCCGAGCCAAAACTACTGGACATAAAGAAATGACATTTTGGGGATACATTCAAATTAACATATACTGTAGGTGCTCGCTAAGAGAGGAGTTTTGGATATTCCGTCGGTAAGGGGGAGAAAAGGGGGGTGAAATTTTAAAATGAGTGTATCTATAATTATCTCAAAACTTCAAAAGTTTACAGAAGTAAAAATTGGTATTTAGAATCTTCTTTAAAAATAAGGAAATACGTATTTTTTTTGTTTTCGGAAAATCCCAATAGGAGGGGTGAAAAAGGGTGAAAAATGGGTTGAATGTCTTTAATGAGGATACTTATATCTCAGAAACTGAAGATATTACAGACCTGAAAAATTGGTATTTGGGATATCCTTTAAAAATAAACACGTTTTTTTTTTTTTGTTTTCGGAGAATCCAATTAACGGGAGGGTGAAAAGGGGAATGAATTTTTAAAATGAGTGTATCTATATCTCAAAACTTTGAAAGTTTACAGATGTAAAAATTGGTATTTAGAATCTCCTTTAAAAATAAAAAAAACACTTATTTTTTGTTTTCGGAAAATCCAAATAGGAAGGGTGAAAAAAGGGTAAAAAAGGGTGAAAAAGGGGTTGAATGTCTTTAATGAGGATACTTATATCTCAGAAACTGAAGATATTACGGACCTGAAAATTGGTATTTTTGTTCTCCTTTAAAAATAAGGGAACACGTTTTTTAAATCCAATTAAAGGGGGGTGAAAAGGGGGCTAAATTTTTAATATGAGTGTATATATATCTCAAAACTCTTAGTGTATAGATGTAAAAATTGGTAGGACCTATTTAGAATCTCCTTTAAAAATAAAGAAACACGCATTTTTTGTTTTCGGAAAATCTCAATAAGAGGGGTGAAAGAGGGTAAAAAAAAAGATGAATGGCTTAAATGAGGATACTTAATCTCAGAAACAGAAGATATTACAGACCTGAAAATTGGTATTTGGGATCTCCTTTGAAAATAAAGAAACACGTCATTTTTGTTTTTGGAAAATCCAATTATTTGGGGTTAAACAGGAGTGAGAAATTGGGGTGAATTTTTAGAAAGGTCATATCTACAGTATACCTCAGAAACGTAAAATATTACAGACGTAAACACGGGTATTTGGAATCTCCATTAAAACTAAAGGAACATAGGTGATTTGTTTTTGGAAACTCCACTTAAGGGGAACTAAAAGGGGGGTAAAATTTTAAAATGAGCATTTCCACATCATATCTCAAAAACTTAACCTGTTACCGAAGTGAAAAATAGTATTTTTATCTCTATTGAAAATAAAGAAACATGTAATGAACCCATGACCTTTGTGCCCTAAGAATATTATGTATTAAACTGTCAATTGGATAAGAAGTTCGATTCTTGATAGCACGGAATTGACACGTGGCGAGGGGATGGCTGCCATCTGTCCCACCCTCTGGGATACGTGACGTCATTCGTACGTGTCAACGGCGGAAGAATCTTAAGTCATTTTGTGAACTATTTCAGAAGAGCGCGTGTGTGTGGCGTGCCCAAGCCAAGTCGAAAAAAATAGTGCCTATCAAATGAGGTCATTTATTCAACTAATTGAAAATGTATAAATCTTAAATGTCCATGAACACTACCGCTGGAAATGTAGCAAGTATGTAGTCACCTTCAAAACTCTTGTAATTACAGTTTAGTCAAGTCAGAAAAGTTACAGAAATTTTCTTGGCGGCAAAGGGAAAATGCCTGGAGAGAGGGGGTACTGTCTATAAATATAGAAGGGACGCCATGTTGGAACCCCTGCATTTTGTATCACGAGGCTGAAGACAGAGGGCTGAGCTGTTCTGTGAAATCGAACGACAAAAGTAGACTAAGTCCAACCCGCAGATTTTAGCCATTGTGGCTGGGGTCTTGACTCCAAGTGGAGATAGTTTTTCTTGAGCGGAAATAATTGTACCAAAAGGACGGTCAAGGGAACGAATAAATTTGTAGTGGATGAAGAAAGTAATTCGTGTGCGGAAATAATTACAGTCCACCGTGCGCGCTCAACAAAAGCAAGTGAAGGGCATTTTCTTTGTTTAATGCTTTACTTCCAGGAAACCGGCAGAATAAAATGATCTGTACAGCCAAAAATGTAAAAATAGCTAAATAAAAATGCCAGGGTCCCAGGTGAGCCCAAAGATGAACGATGGCGTAATATAAGGTATGTGACTTACCATCTTACCAGCTATTACATCTTGTTTCATGATGTCTAAAATATGTGTAATTGAAGGGATTATATACGACGCAGTTGGTCGCCCCTATGTGGTTTTTGTAAATGTCAGAATACGACGAAGAAAGGGTCATTTGTTTTATTTTCCACTTGGATAAATTTTTGAAGTCTTACGAGTGCCGTATGATGTTGTAAAAAGTTATTAAATCGGGTTTCAAAGTGATATCACGTCCAATGTAGATCGTCATTTCCGTGTGTTTATTGCCTATATTTTGTGATGTCAAATTAAGATGTTCATTCGACGTAAAATTTTCCTGTCTGAAATTTTGACGTAAATAATATGAGAAATCCATGGTTACTCATTTTCAATCGAGTGGAAGCGCGCTGTCGGGTGAGATTATAGTGTGATGAATTTGGTCACGGAGTGAAACGTTTTTCCAGGCCCATTTAAACTGTGTCCGACTGGCAATAAAAAAGATTTAGTAGAAATTTTCAGTCCTTTTCGTGAAAATCCAGTTATTAAAATACGATATCATTTTATGCGAAGTTATTCATTATTAAAGCACTGTGCGTTATTAGACGTCGTGGATTCTAGTAAGGATTTTATTCCAGTTCTTTTGTCGGTGATAGTCGTGAGTTGGGAAACAGAGGTTAGTTTTGTCGTGTGAGTCGAGATTAGATTTATGAATCAGGTTGGAGACCTGTCAATGAAGCCGAGACTTGTGGAAGCCCGAGGAAGATTTTATAATGTTGGGAATGGAAAGCAATATGCAAGAATCCGCGCCGGTATTAATTTGCGACGTGTATAATTATTGTGGACATTTTGAAGTATAATCTATGTGCGTTTTGTTGGTTAGAAATATCGCATTTGTTTAATTATGTCGGCATGCAATCTCATGTTGCATTTTGAGAGGCCAGTCAGGTAGAACTACCAGATGTCACATATCACTGCCAAGCGAGCTTGGGGCGAAATGCCGTCAGCTGATAGGGGTTCCCCGCTGAGATAACGGGACATGCAGAGTGTGTTACGCATGGAATTGAGATTGCATTTCTCGGTAGGGGATAATGTTAAATGTTGGATTTAGTTGAAATTTTCGTCCGGGAATAACGTGTGTGTTATTAGATACTGTAACATTTGTTTAATTGGGAACGTAACGTGCATTTGATACCACGGACTTAGAGTATAATGAACAGGATTAGCCAAATTCAGGGTTGTCCAAAATATAGAACGATGGTAGTGATGATTGTTTATCTGTGAAGGGTGCGCAAACTTTATAAAATGTTATGACGAGATATGACATCGTAATTATATGGCGAGTTGCTTTTGGTTTGTACGTCATTATTAGGGTTATCCAAGTGTTAATAATGGCTAGGGTTAGATTAGATTTAAAGTGTGAGGTCGTGAAACAAGATATAAACTGGACATGAATGATGTAATAGTTCTTTTCCAGCTATCGGAATCAACAGATAAATATCACAGGATTAAAAAATTTACGTCACAACTGCGTAGGAATTTGTGAAGAAACCATTAGTCCGCGGAGATAGAATTTGTTGTTCATTTAGATTTCAATAAATCATTTAAATTTATTTAATTATTAAATTCAGTGAAACGCATTTTGAAATAACTTTAAATCAAGCGAATAACTTGGAGATGCATTCTAGAAATCTTAGTTTGTTTTCTGGGCAATGTGTAAATGTTAACGTAACGATTAAGGGGACATATCCGAAGGTAATGGATTTTACTGCCACAAAGTATTGTGAGCATTGCTATTGTTGTATTATTTAACTTTGATTGATCGAGCAGTAAATATGCTGGGGATAGTAAAGTGGAAACTTTGGTCATCAACCGATGTAACTTAATTGTGTTTAGCCTTCAGCTTAGAAACTTGGATGGTCAGGGGTCATCAACCTCAGTGACTTAGATTAGGGCCATATGCCACTGTAGCATCATTTTCTTTGCGGTCATCATCCACAATGACTTTAAAGTAACTTAGAAGTTTAGATGTTGGTCCATGACATAGTCGCAGGTCACATCGATTCAATTAAGGGTCCATGCCGTATAACCACTGTGTGGCACACACCGATTGGACTGCCTTAATTATACCCAGAGTCCAGAGTTCGTGTTACGAGGGCTGTACCATAAAGAATCACTATGATGGTACATGTTGTCTCACATGGAAGCCGAATTTAAGGATTTCCAGACTTTCCTTTCTTTAATTAATAATTGAGACAATGGTTTCTAGTAAGAATGCCCATCAGGCAGTTACGTCAAAGGCTCATACCAGTGTTCTGACCCTCTATGTAAAATAATTGTGGTGTCCAGTGGGCACAGTTGAGTTAAATGATACCGTTGATAAAGCAGAAATGCTACATGAGCTAACTGAATAAATAGGAACATTTTTTAAACAAACCTTTCATTTGAGTAGATAGATTAGAATTACTGTACCTTACCTTTACCTCAGCAAGTGACGAAGAACCCGATACGACACAAGAGACAGATCTCATGTACTTTGCTGGTAGGTAAGAAAGGTAGGTATCCTTCGATATGGACCAAAGGGTTCAGTATTTTTTGTTTTCTAAATAACCACTTGGGTGGAGGGGTAAAAGTGACTGAAAATGGGGTTGTATTATTTTAATTAGGATACTGATATCTCAAAAGCTGAAGATGTTGCAGACGTGAAATTTGGTATTTGGAATTTCCTTTAAAAATAAAGGAATACGTAATTTTTGTTTTCGGAAATCCACCTAAAAGGTGGGGGAGGGGGGAAATTGAAAACTTAATTGAATTATTTGTATGTGTATAATATTATCTCAAAAACGAAAGATTTTGCAGACGTGAAAATTGGTATTTGGAATCTGCTTTAAAATTAAAGAAACACGTATTGTCGGAAAATCCAATTAAGGGGGTGGGAGATGAAAGAATTGAAAAATTAATTGAATTAATTGTATGAGGATACTTACATCTAATAAAAACTAAAGTTGTTACAGACGTGAAAATTGGTAATTGGATCTCCTTTAAAAACAAAGAAATAAGCGCTTTGGGGGGGGGGGAAATCATCTTGGGGGGCGAGAGTGAAAAGGAGTTGAATTCCTTTTATGAGGACACATATCTCAAAACCTGAAGTTGTTAGGGTCGTGATAATTGGTATTTGGAAAATCCTTTACTATTAAACAAACAAGTATTTTTAACGGGAAATTCACTTAAAGGAAGGGGGGGGGGGATGAAAGAAAGTGAAAAATTTCTTTTATGGGGATACTTATATCTCAGAACTGAAGGTAACAGACGGGAACATTGGTATTTGGAATCTCCTTTAAACATAAGGAAACACCCCTTCTTTGTTTGGTGGGTGGGGGTGGGGGCGTAAATCAACGGCGGTGAGGTGAAAAAGGAGTTGAGACCAATTGATTTTACTGTTCATAATGTACTTATTCTGGTCTTAAACTGATCATTATTAATCTTTCCTGGGTTCGTTTTCGAAAACCATATTTTCCTTCGGAGAAAAAGTTAGATTACAGTAGATTCTACTGGCATATAAATAAAAATTTAAACACATTTGAAATAAACGATAGGAATGACATTGACCGTGCAATTGTTCACCTGTATAATAAGGTCAATAATGCACGGAAGTATATCATTCGTGTAGCCAGAAATCTCGCGCACTTGCCTACGCGCGACGATGGTGCTGGTCACATTTTCAGCAATGACAATGACAGCAGATGTAATTTACCGCCAAGTAGCGGTCTTGCATCTTGCTTTGGGTTCCAGACCATCAATAATAATAATAATAATAATAATAATAATAATAATAATAATAATAATAATAATAATGTTCTGGACCGTCGTCAAAATGTGCGGACCGCGCTGGAATCGCGTCCTGGCCGGGTAATGACTACGATTGCAGTCCAGCCACGGGTTTAGTACCGCCAAGGCACCCAAGACGACACCACGCCGGATCTCCTCAAGGATTTGATCCATATTAAAAATGCGTATAGGAAAAGATGGCAAAGATTTAGGGACCCAACTGGCCGGGTGGAATACCTGGACCTAGCCTGGGAAGTACGAAATCGATTGCTGGAGAGAAAGATTGAAAAATGGGAGGAACTTTGCCGTAATCTCTCAGAAAAAGAGTCAGATCACGAATTTTGGCGGATTCTCTCAGAAAACGAGTTAGGTCTTGAATTTCGGCGGATTATATATAAAACGTTAAGGGGGAGACCCGGCTTAACAAAGGAAAAAATAAGGTTAATATTCATTCGATTGTTAAATATGCTACAATTGTTGTTGACAATTGCTGCATATATTTCAGTATGCTTCCTGGCAACCAGAAGCAACTTCAATAATGTCAAAATTCAAATTATAACATTTTAAAATAAAATGTTCAAAATTTCCCGCCTGTTTAACAATATATCACTGTTACCCTTATAAACTCCATGTTTATAAGAATTTTCATACTTTTCCTTTTTTAAAGTGTGTGTCAAACCTCCACCTACAAAATGAACCTCAATCATTAGTATAGACTGTGATTTAGATATTTTTGTAGAGTTTTTATTCCAAGCACCTGAAAATATTTATATTTTTGTAAATTAATATGTTATGTAAAATTTAATATAAATCCTATTGATCTGAATGAGGTACAGATTATAGTACAGTACTGTGGGAGGAAACCCTGAAATAAATCATAATTATCTGTGAAACAGCAAGAGAGTTATGAAAGAAACCGTGATATATTGTTAAAAAGGCGGGAAATTTTGAACATTTTGTTTCAAAATGTTATAATTTGAATTTTGACATTATTGAAGTTGCTTCTGATTGCTCTGAAGCATGCCAATACTGGGATGTGTGCAGTATTTGTCAACAAAGTTAGTAGCATACATAACAATCGAATGAATATTGGTCTATTTTCCCCATGATAAGCTGGGTCTCTCCCCTTAAGCATTCAATTATAAATTTCATTAAAATACCGTAGCGAAGCACGGGTATCTTGCTAGTTTCATACATTCCTGCTGCTTTGTGACAATGCAGTTTATTTGCCATTCTCTTCTCATCTTCAAGCGTAATTTCACCAACATCAACATCATTGTTCTTCTCCTCATGAGCTCAGTTGTTCGCGACGTCACCAGACTTTCAAAATATTCCTTCCACATGTCCAGTGAGTCCCAAGGGATATTTTATGAGTTCACCTGATTTACCCAAAACACTATTCATTTCCGTTTTCCTCCATTTCCTTCTTTATTACTGTCCAGAATGGTTTCCCTGCTGGTTGACCTAGCCTTTCCAGATTAATACCGAAATCTTCCAACGACTTCTACTTGGATTCAATAATTATTTATTTCGCTCTGTTTCGTTCATCTACGTACAACTCCGTGTCTGCATCAGTCCTTGTTTTGAGCCATTTCTGACACACCCACCTTTTACGTTTGCAAGATTTTCTCACTTCATCATTCCACCAAGATGTTCGCTTTTTCCCGCCTTTACACACAGTTGTCCCTAGGCATTCTCTTGCTGTTTTTACTACAATATCCCTGTATGCCACCTATTCTCTTTCTATATCCTGAATTTCGTACAATCTATTGTTTGGTACTTTTCACTAATCATATCAATGCACTTGTGTTTAATTTCGTTTCCTAGAGATTTTCTACCCTTATTCATCTGCTAATAGATTTCACTTTCTCTGTCTTAACTTTATAGATACTTAGTTGAATACACATCAGATAGTGGTCTGTATCATCAAAAAAAAAATCCCCGAAAGACCCGCCCATTCCTAATAGTCTATTGTGGATCTGATGACCCTACCTTCCCACGTGTAGCGGTGAACAGCTTTATGCTTAAAGAATTCGTAACTGTTAATTCCATACTACCACAAAAATCTAGTAAACGGTTCCCATTCCTATTAGTTTCCATATCTTTCCCAAATTAACCCGTCACCTTCAGTTCCTTTTCCAACTCTGGCACTGAAATCGCCCATTAACACTACTCTATCCTTGCTATCGACCATGACAATGATGACACTCAGTGCTTCATAAAAGTCAACTTCATCCTCACCTGCAACCTTACATGGTGAATACACTGAAGCATTTTTCGTCCTAATTCCTCCAACAGCCAAACCTATCCATATCATTCGCTCATTTACGGGATTAACAGAAGCTACGTTGCGTGCAACAGTATTTCTGACGAACAGTCCTACCCCACACTCTGAGTCTCTCTTTTTACCATCTGTTCAGTATACTTTCCTATCTCTTTTCTCCCCCTACCCGAATATCACCAACCTCCAACAGATCCAGGTGAATCCTCTTTGCTGACAGAGCCAGTTCTGCTTCCTTTCTTCCATAAGCCCTATTGATATTAATAGCTCTGTATCAAATTCCATTTCGTTCGCCAAGTTGTTTCCAAGGCGATACTCGCCTGTCGAATGGGAGAGGGACTCCATTATTCGCATAGGTCCGCGGCATGTGTTCTGAGCGTGCTAGGTGAAAATTCTGTGAAGCAGGTTGCTACCCAACTTACACGTAGTTCCAGCGAGAATCTCTCATCTAACGGGTTAGGGACCATCGGTGGATTATTTAGTCCCAGCCGTCTGAGCACAAGGTGGGCCATGACTCAGAATATGTCCTAGATGCCCATTCACAGTCCATAGTTATTAACATCCCGTTTTTCAGGATCACTTACTAGGCCATTCAAGTGTTGCCCGTGGTTCACGAACTACTGTAGGACGTGACTACAGTAAACCACATCACGAACCATATAATCCTGCTAAGTTTTATCTAAGTATAGTTCACTATATTGTGCACAAAATGACTTTTATTTCAGTTAAATCGGCAAACTTATTAGTTCACTGTGCCATGGTTCTTCGTCGCGACCGTGAATATTTTCGAGAAACTTTCTTATTGGCGTACGCGTGAACTCTTGGCCTTCGAATACGCAACTTGAATGTACTATGCTCCGTTTATATTTTACATTTTTTTTAATGTTTCCTATTTTCGTATCGCTCTTTTTTCCTATCACACATGCTCAGACAGGTCTTACGGCGACGGTGGAATTTTACAGGACTATGACTGGGAATGGTCTTAAATAAGGTATCGTACATACCAGCATTTACTCGTTCTGAAAATTGGAAAGTACTGAAAACTAATATTCAGGGCTGCCAACTATGAGATTCGAACCCAAGCTAACAGCTGCACGGCCCGAATCGTTCAGTCAAGTTGCTCGGTGCATCAGGAAGAGCGTGCAGCTTTGAACTCCCGACAAACCCCTAAATGATCTAGAGACAGTGTCGGATTTAAAATTTCTATGCCCCTAGGCACAATTTTAGCCTGTGTTTTTTCCACCCTACCGTACAAATAATATTTAAAACTACACAAGAACAGAGTGTTCAGAATTTGATAACTTAAAGATGAAAATTAACTCAACTACATGAAAGTTTTCGTCTTTAGCCGCGAGTCAAACAATGCGGGGGTTGTCATTTATGACAGAACTAAGCCTTTTTTTTTCCACAGCCAAGGTCCCCGAACTCTCCCAGAAAATGTAGCCCACAGCTTGTAAATGCCAGGCACGCCGCTCCTCTTTAGTAGGAGGGAAGAGGACACCGGACGTACCGTTAGGCAGTAGCCTATTGATATATCGGGAAACTAAACTGTCATGTTGAAAGAGGTTGGTTTATTGCTGTAAGACCATTTCGGTGCTAAAAATAACTAGCTAAAAATTAAGCAAATAGCTTCTAAACGTAATTATTCAGAGCACAGAAAAAGTATTACTGTAGAAATTAACTAAAGAGAGAAGTAACATGATCGGTTGTGCTAGGTACAACCATTCGAGTTGTGTACGTGAAACGTCTTTCGTGTGTTGTAATAATTAGAAATGATAAACAAGCTGAAATTCATTTTTTATTTGTCCACTTAAATTTTCGTTTGCACAATTTTTTGGAATCATCAGAATTTCGTTGAACAATGGTGAATAATCTGAGCAGTCAAAGCTGTAAAATATCGTTCTGCAGATGTACTTTTGGTTTAATTCGATCCCTTATTGAATCTAATTCGTTCCGTCATACGTTTTCTAACTTATAGGCTTTATTCCCGTTAATGGTCAAATATTTGAACATTATTGAAAAAATTCGTGGTCGCCATTTGTTTATACTCCCTTAAAATTTAAAATAATATATAAACCAGTCCCGCATATATAACACTTTTTGAGTTATAATCAGTCCGCCTCTGTGGTATAGTGTTTAGCGTGATTAGCTGCCACCCCCGGAGGTCCGGATTCGCTTCCCGGCTCTGCCACGAAATTTGAAAAGTGGTACGAGGGCTGGAACGGGGTCCACTCAGCCTCGGGAGGTCAACTGAGTAGAGGTGGGTTCGATTCCCACCTCAGCCACCCTCGAAGTGGTTTTCCGTGGTTTCCCACTTCTCCCGGCAAATGCTGGGATGGTACCTAACTTAAGGCCACGACGGCTTCCTTCCCTCTTCCTTGCCTATCCCTTCCAATCTTCCCATCCCTCCACAAGGCCCTTGTTCAGCATAGCAGGTGAGGCCGCCTGGGCGAGGTACTGGTCATTCTCCCCAGTTGTATCCCCGACCAAGAGTCTGAAGCTCCAGGACACTCCCTTGAGGCGGTAGAGATGGGATCCCTCGCTGAGTCCGAGGGAAAAGCCGAACCTGGAGGGTAAACAGATGATGGTGATGATGATGAGTTATAACCGCGAAAAATAGATTTTCTTCGGAAAAACCCGACCCCAATTTGGAAAACATTGACCACCACCTAAAGTCTTTACGTACCCACTGCAACTACATTACAAATCTGCCTCTGACTGGGGTAGCACCTGCACTCCCAGAAATAACTGGCGGGAGTCGAAATATGTTAAAATTCCCAAATTGATATCCTTGTATCCCTGAAATCTCTGTAGAGTGAGCTTTGAAATAGGCCCTACGTATTTGTATTTAGCATATATTTTAAGTTCATCGAAATTGAAGTATGTGACCTCTCTGGTTTGTTTAGAAGATATGACATGACTTACATGTAGAATTTTCTAGGGAGACATACATTGTATAAATAAGTTTAATTCACGCAGTAATTTTTTAAATATGATTTTGGTGCAATAGCTTAATTATCTTAAACCTTGACGAATATTATATCATCATCTCTTCAATAGTTGCAAATGTGCTCAAACTAATTCACCGAGCGAGTTGGCCGTGCGGTTGGGGGCGTGCAGCTGTGAGCTTGCATCCGCGAGATCGTGGGTTCGAACTCCATTGTCGGTAGCCCTGAATATGGTTTTCCGTGGTTTTCCATTTTCACACCAGGCAAAACACCAGGCTGTATCTTAATTAAATCCACGGCCGCTTCCGTCCCGTTCCTAGCTCTTTCCCGTCCCATCGTCGCCATAAAACCTATCTGTGTCGGTGCGACTGAAAGTAAATTGTTAAAAATAAGTAATTCAGTACGAATATGCACCAAAACCAAACACTTAAGTATAATCAAATGCGATACACTACGCAGCCATACACGTTACGGCAATGCTACCATCGTAACGTACGGTAGAGCTATGATATCCATCATATCCAAGGCTCATTTCTATCTTGTCAAAAGCAAAAAGGGTACATTCTCCTATATTGTTCAGGGCAAGAAAACAGCACAAATACCAGAGAAGAGTTTTATTTACTTCACACACAATCGGGTTTCAGTTCAATACTCAATATTATTCTAGATCCGATTTCGTAGTCGTTAAATCGTGTAACACATCACACAACAGAACAGTATAAAACTAATATTTTGTTAATTTGCAATGTGAAATGTGTACCTATCATAAATAAGTTCCGTCGTGTTGAGTGGCTCAGACGGTTGAGGCGCTAGGCTTCAACCCCTACTTGGCAGGTTCGATCTTGGCTCAGTCCGGTGGTATTTGAATGTGCTCAAATACGTCAGCCTTGTGTCGGTAGATTTACTGGCACGTAAAATAACCCCTGTGGCACCAAATGTCGGCATATCGGCGTCTCCGAAAACCGTGAAGGTAGTTAGTGGGGCGTCAAGCCAATAACATTATTAAATAATAAAGTTTTATTAACAATGTACTTCGGCAATATGAACGAGGAAGATGGTACATATTTCACACAGAGGGAATGGATGTCATATATGGCACTGATAATTTTGATACTGGACTATTATGTGTATGTTTTTATATGTAAGACGTGCTGGAGTTGTGTTACTGAAACTTTAAAGGAAAATGGCAGACTAATTATATTTTAGTAACTATGTTTGGTCATTTGATACATTCGGATGGTATGATAGAGGTCACTAACTGACAACGGGTACTATTGTGTGACGTGTGACAGTCAAATTAAGGCGCAGTCTGTTGCTTATAAAGATAAAAATCGCATGCTTCTTTAGATGAGGCATTTGTTCCGAACTAATTCTTAGGTAATAATCCATGGAGTAAACCATGTCGATGATGATGATGATGATGTTAGTTGTTTACAGGGGCCTAACATCGAAGATCATCGGCCCCAACAAACCATGTCTTTTTTTTCTATTTGTTTT
Source organism: Anabrus simplex (assembly GCF_040414725.1). Classification (NCBI taxonomy): domain Eukaryota; kingdom Metazoa; phylum Arthropoda; class Insecta; order Orthoptera; family Tettigoniidae; genus Anabrus; species Anabrus simplex. The sequence goes on along the minus strand of NC_090265.1, from coordinate 998,351,421 downwards.
AAGTCGTATCGACACAGACAGGTCTTATGGCGACGATGGGATAGGAAAGGCCTAGGAATAGGAAGGAAGCGGCCGTGGCCTTAATTAAGGTAGAGTCCCAGCATTTGCCTGGTGTAAAAATTGGAAACCACGGAAAACTACCTTCAGGGCTGCCGACAGTGGGGTTCGAACCTACTATCACCCGAATACTGGATACTGGCCGCACTTAAGCGACTGCAGCTATCGAGCTCGGTACAAACCATGTCAGAAGGAAGTTTCTATGAATACGCATTCTGATTTGAGCTCAGACTGCTGTCCAAAAAGTGTTATTATTACTGAATTCAATAAATATCTTGATATTAATAGAGGGAGTTCGCTACGTAATCCGAATGCGTACTGCATTCGGGAGATAATGAGTAGAACCTTTTTCACACCAGGTAAATTTGGACTGAGGCCACAACCGCTTTCTTCCCCATCTCAACGAAGCCAACCAAGTAAGTGTTTATGCGGTCCGGCCGCGCGGTGTAGGGGGCAACGCTTTCGCTTGTCACCCGGTGGCCACGGGTTTGATTCCTGGCGGGGTCAGGGGTTTTTAGTCGTAAATTATTAATATCCCTGGCCTGGGGACTGGGTGTTTGCGTCGTCCTTAACGTTCCTCTCCTCATATTCAACACTTTACCCTTCCGCCATTTACAACGTACACGCAGGTTCCTCACATGTGTTCCCAGTAGGGGCAAAAGATCTTCATAGGTCGACGCCCCGAACAAATAGCATTTATAAAATAAATAAAAAAGTATTGTGCGACTTTTAATGGCCAACAAAAAAATTGACGGCCTGAAGTTTTGACGTAGAATGCGTACAGCAGAGGAAGATTAATACCTGATGGCAAAAACCTGCGCGAAGCCATGAGCTTGGAGAGGAAAGGAAGGGAAGGAAGGTAGTGGAACAGATAACTAATGCTGTGCTGCCAGCTTGATGTCTTAACCCTCAATACAGTTACCATTACGAGGAGCCGACGTGAACACTTCCGAAGCAACTAGCGAAGGGTTTGTTTTTTGAGTCATCAGTCCATAGGGTGGTTTGATGCAGCTCTCTCTGCCACCTTATCCTGTGCTAAACTTTTCATTTCTACGGAACTACTGCATCCTACATCGGCTCTAATCTGCTTGTCGTATTCATACTTTGGTGTACCCCCACCGTTCCGACCACCCACACTTCCCTCAAAAACAAACTGAACAAGTTCTCGGTGTCTTAAGACGTGTCCCTTCATTCTACCTCTTTCTCTCGTCAAATTTAGCCAATGTACCAATTCGATTCAGTAACTCTATCTATCCATCTTACCTTGGCAAAACTTTTTCGTTACAGATAGTACAATGCCATCTCTAACAGTATTGAGTAAGCCGAAACGCTTCCTAAATTCCTCAAATAATTTTGAAATAGTTCCCCGAGCCCCCACAAGGATACTCAACACTTCGATGTGAGACAGATTTAACTTCTCCTTGAAGTATGGAATGGTGGGATTATAAATGATCATTTTACTCTTCACATAAAAGAGCTTGATTACCAGCCAATTGGAAACGAACTGTTGGATAGATAATAAACCCCGCCTAGTTTTGGTAAAATGTCAACACGTAGTAGTGTTGCATTCTCAACAACACAGAAGCATTCCTCAACAACTTCCCAACCTTTGGTATTCAGAGCTGTGTTCTTAACGTGTGCAAAATATTGACGGAGATATTCACTGATTTAGATTCGATTTACGCCATTTACGGTGAGCATCGCTGACGTGGAAGTATTGACTAGTCGTCATTGTAACGAACTAACCCACTGGTAGTTGGTAGGTGATTGTTTCTATAAGCTGCAAAACCACGTGGTAATTAGCTTCCATTAATCAGGAAGATATAATGAAGATGACTGTGGAAATGAGAAGAAAACCGTGGAAGAATTATCGTTCGAAGAATGAGGGGGAAAAGGAATCGTAGACTACAAGAAAGCAGAGGGGGTGGGATTAAAGGCTTAGGTTTCGAATGCTATAATATCGCCGGGGCGAAAGGAAATAAACCCGGCCCTGTGGAGTAGGGGTAACGTGCCCGCCTCTTGTACGAAGGGCCTAGGTTCGATTCCCCTTCAGATCAGGGAATTTTACCTGGATCTGAGGACCGATTCAATTACCACTCAGCCCACGTGATTCTTGTTGAGGATCTATCTGACGGTGAGATAGCAGCCCCGATCTAGAAAGCCAATGAAAACGGCAGAGAGGATTCGTCGTGTAGCTACGTGACACTACGTGATCTGCAGGCCTTCGGGCTGACGAACGGTCGCTTGGCAGGCCAAAACCATTCGGGTTTCTTGCGTCATGGGGTTTGTTTGGAAGGAAAAAAGAATGGGGTGGCCTGTAATGTCCTAAGTCGCTAAATCTAACAACAATAACGTTACACTGACTGACTATTGTTGTACCGAGCTCGATAGCTGCAGTCGCTTATGTGCGGCCAGTATCCAGTATTCGGGAGATAGTAGGTCCGAACCCCACTGTCGGCCGGTTCCTTCCCACTCCTAGCTCTTCCCTGTCCCATCGTCGCTATAAGATCTATCTGTGTCGGTGCGACGTAAAGAAAAAAAAAAAGTAGACTATTGTTGTTAGTAGAGACATCTAGCACTCATCTCCACGCTAACACTGTTATTAGGAAACCTAACCCATCAACGACGAGTACACAACAGCTCCAACCATCCATAGTGTATACAGTATCAACCATATGGCTGGTTTGCTCCTCTGATGACAGCCCTCCATTTCTCACGACAGAGAGCCCTCTTCTTTAACTGTCGAAAAATGCGAACTTCCACTTCTCTAATTGGTCTGTGAATGTGTCCGTGGGCTTCCTCGCTGTTTCTTATTGTATGTCCCCTAGTAATCCTCCATGTCACATTCCAGGTGAGTCACCTTTCGTGCCGGTGTCCAACAAGTACTCTGTCTTCACCAATTCGATTGAGTACATCCGTATTTGCGACTCGATCTGTCCACGGAATTTTAGTCGGCGCCTCCAACACAATATTTCAATTGACTGTAGGTTAGAGTTCAGTGTCCAAATTTCTCCACAGTCTAACCCTACTAACCAAACAAATACCTTGACAAATCTTCTCCTGAGTTCTAGGTTCAGTGTTATGTCAATCAGCCGGGTTGAGTGGCTCAGACGGTTGAGGCACTGGCCTTCTGACCCCTACTTGACAGGTTCGACCCTGGCTCAGTCCGATGGTATTTCAGCACGTCAGCCTCGTGTCGGTAAATTTATTGGCACGAAAAATTACTCCCGAGAGACAAAATTCCGGCACCTCGGCGTCTCAGAAAACTAAAGTGAAATAAACGCTAGGAGGAGAAGATACGTATCCCTACCTATGTTCACTTTTAGCCACAGTTAACAGATGAGATTACACTAGGGTTGCTATACTGAAATGGTCAAATTCGAGGACATGTAAAACAATATTTTTAAAACAATGAGAAATATATAATTAAACTGATTGGTATCCCACATACCACAAATAATTTGAATACCTTTCTACTTTAGCCTTTAAAATGTACATAATAATAATAATAATAATAATAATAATAATAATAATAATAATAATAATAATAATAATCCGTGTCCGGTCAGCTTACGTGGGGGTCTGGTTCTGAAATGAGTAGGAGCTAGGCATAACCCTGCGTAAGACACTGGGGTGGGGGCCCTCAACCCCGACACGGCGCCTCCCATATGGCTGATAGGGGAAGCTCCTGTAGATATGCAGGACAGGTGTGAATAAGGCTTAGCCAAATAACCACCCGCGGATCAACTGAGGTAAACAGAGAAATGGTCAACGACCTCGACGGCAGAAAAGGACATATCCCAATGGCAGAGAGAGCGGAAGAACCGAATCAAATCCACTTCGCGTCAGACTTGTAGGAAGCGGCAAGTGGTCAGCGTCTGATCGCCAGAGGTGCGGCTGTAAATATGCTCCAGGAACTAACAATCCCTGGTTCTACACCATTAGCGAAAGCTAGAAGATTGCTTACAAGCAGACATGACTCGTACAAGTAAAGACAAAATTACCTCAGGTGGACAATCCACCCACTCTAAAGTGGCAACCAAGCATTCGGATTCTGGGGAGCTTTGGGCGAATACGAGAGAGCAAGTCGGAGTGCTCTGATAAACTTCCACGAAAGACTCACACTTTCATTGGCACATTCAACATTCAGACACTGATTCAAACAGGAAAACTGCACAATCTCACAACAGAACTTACAAAGCAGAAAATCCAAATTCTGGCCCTACAAGAAACACGCTTCAGCGATTCAGAAACGATGGATTACAATAATTACAGGATCTTCAAAAGTGGAACAAACAAGAAAATTGGTAAAGGAGCAGCATTGTTAGGAATGGCCTTCTGTGTAGACAAAAAGTTTTGGATTCAGTAATAGAGGTGAAACCCATCAACAATAGGCTTATGACCTTAAGAATCAGGCATACAAACAAAAAATACACCTTTATTAATGTGCATGCACCAACAAATGGAGACAATAAAAAGGAGCCTGAAAAAAACAGAAAGATTCTGGGAAGAACTTGAAACAGAAATGGCCAAAATCCCTAAAAATGATGTGAAAATTCTACTCGGTGATTTCAATGCACAGCTTGGCAGGGAATACAAATACAGGAGGACAATGGGAGACTATCCAGCCCACAGATTCACCAATAAAAATGGTACACGCCTCATTGAGTTATGCCAACAAAATAACCTCAAAATTATGTCAACATCACTCCGGAAGAATCCCAAAAAGCAAAAACCTTGGCGATCACCCATCCATCATTTAGGAGAATTTCAGATTGATCATGTGGCAATATCATATGATTACCAAAAGGAAATTCATGATGTGCAAGTGCGCAGAGGTGCTAACATCGATTCGGATCATTATTTAAGCAGAATCAAAATTAAATTCACACACAAAGGGAAAAACAACAGGAAAACATCGGTGATTCCAAAATTTGATCTACACAAAATCAAGGACTCCAAAATTTAGAAGAATGGGAAAAACGACCTGCAGAGAGTTGGGAGAATTTCCAGACTAAAATCATCGAAACGGCGAAGGACCTAATCCCTCTTCACAAGAAACCAAAACATCCTTGGTGGAATCAAGAATGTGAGACCGCACTAGAAGAAAGGAAAAAGGCATTTCAAAACTACAATTGTAACAAATCAGAAGAAACACAGAAGAAATTCTTCGAAGTTCGCAAGCATGTATCCAAGATTTTAAGACAAAATAAACGGAAATACGTCAATGTCCAACTGAAGTCAATTGAAGACAACTTCAAAAATTACAACACACACGATTTCTACAAGACCTTTGCGAACCAAATTAAAGGATATTCCCCACAGAACCTTTGCTTTCGAAAGCAAGATGGTAAACTAGCCTTGACAAATAAGGAAAACTGCCAAGAATTAGCTACATATTTTTCACAGCTTTTAAATTGTCCAGAACCCAAAAAGAGATTCCCGAAAGTACAGCCAGAAATCATACCGGAAAATTCGTCACCACCAACTCAAGAAGAAATTTATTCACATATCAAGAAACTTAAAGACAACAAAGCATCAGGGGAAGACGGAATTGTAGCTGAACTTCTGAAAAATTTAGGCCCAAATTCACTCAAAGAAATTACACAAATAATCCAAAACATTTGGCAAACCGAAAAGCTACCGGATGACTGGAAGAGTGCTCTAATCCATCCACTACATAAAAAAGGCAGCAAGTTAGACGTAAACAATTACAGAGGAATCTCACTTGTATCAGTCACATACAAAATACTATCAGCCTGTCTCTTGCATAGAACACAACAACAATTAGAACCCAAATTATCAGAATTTCAAGCAGGATTCAGACCAAACAGGTCATGCCCAGAACAAATTTTCAACCTCAAAACCATACTTAAACTACGAGCCCTCAGAAAAAAGCCTACAGTATGCACATTTGTAGATTTCAAAAAGGCATATGATTCGATAGACAGACCCTCACTATTCCAAATTCTAGAAGAGAGAGGACTATATCCCAAAACCCTAGAACTCATAAAACAAACACTAACGGGCACAAAATCTAAAGTGAAATTTATGGGAGAAATTTCAGAACCCTTCGACATTCAAACAGGTGTGAGACAAGGTGATGGACTCTCTCGTATTCTGTTCAACGTCGTCCTAGACAAGGTTATGGAAGAATGGGAGAAGGGACTCAAGAAACGTGAATCTTGGAAACCGATCCGATTGGGCTTTCCCAAAAACAACCTCTACGTACCATACCTCGCATTTGCGGACGATCTGGCGATTTTAACAGAGGATGAGGAGACTGCCATCAAGCAGCTTGAGATACTTAAGGAATCTGCAGAAAAAGTGGGACTACAGATTTCATTTGAGAAAACCAAATTCTTCTGTTCAAAGACAGATATCACGAGCCTGAGAACAAAATACGGTAAAATTGACCGGGTCTCGTACTTTAAATACCTCGGAGAATTCATCGAACCGACAGGCCTTGAGAAGATCTCACAGCAAAACCGTCTCCAAAAAGTCAAGAAGGCATTAGGGTTAGTTCAAGACATCTACAACAAAAAATGCATGTCAAGACAGACAAAAATTCGGCATTACAACACAGTCATAAAACCAACAGTCCTTTACGCAAGTGAAACATTGTCACTTAACAGTAAACAAGAATTAGAAGAAATAAAAAAGCAAGCGAGGAAGATCATCAGGAAAATCCTAGGAGCAAGATATACCCAAGATGGTTACAGGCTACAATCAATCAAAACAACAGAAAAAGTTTCAAACATTGAAATTGGCATTAAGAAAAGACGAATGAAATTCTTTGGACACCTCATAAGATTACCAGAAAATCGACTGTCAAAAAGAATATTCAATTATGTTAGCTCACTTAAGAATTCAACACCTTGGCTGGACGAACTTCAAAAGGACCTCAAAAACGCAAACATATGTGCAACAGACATTTTAGAAAGAGACACTTTCAGACACAAAGTCAACAAGTGGGAAGTTACATCAGAGCAACCAAAGCAAAAACAGTGCAGACCGAAATGGTCGGAAGAACGTAAGCAAGCCTTCTCAGAGAGAATGAAAGCCTATTGGAAGAACAAGAAGAACCCAAAGAAAGCTTGATTGAGTTGTTTGCTTAACGTCTTCCATTATTGGGAGAGTACGCTAATAATAATAATAATAATAATAATAATAATAATAATAATAATAATAATAATAATAATAATAATAATAATAATAATAATAATAATAATAAATAGCATATTGTCAGGAAGAACTTACATTCTGTTGATCACAGTGAGGAAGAACCGGAATTCTTTTTATTTTGTTTTATATAATCTCGTGTTTAAATTCCTCTCATGAAAAGGTTGTAAAGGGGCGTTTAAGTATTAAATTCACGTTAAGTCCGTCGATACCTTTTCTACTTCGTTCATCAAAAAAAAAAATTCAACAGCGAAAAATAGCAATTAATATTATTGTTGTTACGTTCTACTAACTACTTTTGACGGTTTTTGGAGATGCCGAGGTACCGAACTTTTGCCCCTCAGGAGTTCTTTTTCGCGCCACGAGGCTAACGTATTTGAGCACATTCAAATACCACCGGACTGAGCCAGGTTCGAACCGGCCAAGTTGGGGTCAGAAGGCCAGCGCCTCAACTGTCTGAGCCACTCAGCCAGGCCATCAGCGAAAACACAACAGTCGAAAAAGCTGACAGACCTTCATCAAAAGTTCTAAAACGTGTATCCACGTATCCTCGATTGTAAAATTATTCTCAGTATAGGGAATTTCGATATACAGTATATAAGAGACAGGTGCATAAACGTTGTATTTTTTGTCCCGTTGCATGAAGAAAAACTCAGTATTTATTTTTCAATTTTGATCAAATCCGGAGGTCCGCCTCTGTGGTGTAGTGGTTAGTGTGATTAGCTGCCACCCCCGGAGGCCCGAGTTCGATTCCCGGCTCTACCACAAAATTTGAAAAGCAGTACAAGGGCTGGAACGGGGTCCACTCAGCCTAGGGAGGTCAACTGAGTAGAGGTGGGTTCGATTCCCACCTGAGCCATCCTGGAAGTGGTTTTCCGTGGTTTCCCACTTCTCCTCCAGGCAAATGCCGGGATGGTACCTAATTTAAGGCCACGGCCGCTTCCTTGTCTATCCCTTCCAATCTTCCCATTGCCCACAAGACCCCTGTTCAGCATAGCAGGTGACGGCACCTGGGCGAGGTACTGGTCCTCCTCCCCAGTTTTATCTCCGACCCAGAGTCTGTAGCTCCAGCACACTGCCCTTGAGGCGGTAGAGGTGGGATCCCTCGCTGAGTCCGAGAGAAAAACCGACCCTGGAGGGTAAACAGATAAGGAACAAGACCAGATCCGGGACATTCTCATCCGAAAAGCAACGGGGCAGTTTACTTTAATCCAGCACTGTCCCGGAAAATTTGGGACGTACAGCATCCTAGATTAAATACTTATTGAAAACAATTTATTGTTTACTTTCTCTGAAATCTGAAAAGCATTAATTAAAAGATTCAGTTCCTGTACACACGAATTCTTGAGCGGGAACTGACTCCACCTTTTCGAATTGTCGGCAATATCCATCATGACACCGCTGTCGAGGATCGTGGCTACCCCTCAGTACCACTTTCTCGGTGTAAGAAAACCGTTACTTTTGGAGTAAGAGGTGCTGTTGTAAGAGTACACAAGGACACTTCCCAACGAGCCAGGACTGTGTTAGTCCGTTGTAAAGAAGACTAGATTGTTTCCTCCTGAATTCAGGTTACTTACTGTACAGAGTGATCACAAAGTCCCTCTTTTTTCTTTCTTGCTAGTTGCTTTACGTCGCACCGACTCAGCTAGGTCTTATGGCGACGATGGGACAGGAAAGGTGTAGGAAATGGGAAGGAAGCGGCCGTGGCCTTAATTAAGGTACAGCCCCAGCACTTGCCTGGTGTGTAAATGGAAAACCATCTTCAGGGCTGCCGACAGTGGGGTTCGAACACACTATCTCCCGGATGCGAGCTCACAGCTGCGCGCTCCTAACCGCACGGCCAACTCGCCCGGTCAAAGTCCCATTATCCTATGTATTACACTGATGTTAATGAATTGTTGTTTCTTATTGTTGTAGGTGTTGATATACATCTAAATCACGGCGGATAAGTCCACTTACACCATGGAGGAACGGATCGTAATGAGCACGAGCAACTACCGCATACAGGAAAGTCAATGAGAGATATTCAGCATGATTTCACTGTAAGGTTTCAGAAACCTTCCCCACCAAAACCAACAGTTCTACGGTGGGAGAGAAAGCTCTTTGCAACTGGTTCCATGAAAGATAGCCTCGCTCAGGACGACCTTCAACCCTGAAGTCCTGATTTCTCATCCTGCAATAATGCATTATGAGGGCTCGTTAAACAGGAGGTTGCTGCCACACGTTACGAGACTGTTCGACGTGCATTTACTACCATCACGCCAGCAATGCTGAGAAGAATTTCACATCGTACATGGAGGAGAATCATACTCTGTTATGAAAACGATGGTGTACACACAGACACCCTGGAATAAATAATAACGAATAGTCACACTACCTTGTGATCACCATGTAGGCCTACATTGTAATCCCTATTTATTTTTTAAAAATAGTTTACGTCCGCCTCTGTGGTGTAGTGGTTAGCGTGATTAGCTGCCACCCCCGGAGATCCGGGTTTGTTTCCCGGCTCTGACACGAAATTTGAAAAGTGGTACGAGGGCTGGAACGGGGTTCACTCAGCCTCGGGAGGTCAACTGAGTAGAGGTGGGTTCGATTCCCTCCTCGTCCATCCTCGAAGTGGTTTTCCGTGGTTTCTCACTTCTCCTCCAGGCAAATGCCGGGATGGTACCTAACTTAGGGCCACGGCCGCTTCCTTCCCTCGTCCTTGTCTATCCCTTGCTATCTTCCCATCCCCCGACAAGGCCCCTGTTCAGCATAGCAGGTGAGGCCGTCTGGGAGAGGTACTGGTCATCCTCCCCAGTTGTATCCCCGAGCCAAGAGTCTCACGTTGCAGGACACTGCCCTTGAGACGGTACAGGTGGGATCCCTCGCTGAGTCCGAGGGAAAAGCCGACCCTGGAGGGTAAGCAGATTAAGAAAGAAAGAAAAATAGTTTACATTCTGTTTGTGCATAATGAAAAGTGCTAAGATAAATATTTATCTATCGAATCTTAGAAAGCACCAATTCAGTTTCAATCTGTTGTTTGTTCTAGTACTACATGAAAACGGCAAAAACTCGACATATATTTTACAATTACAATGCCTAAGAACATCGGTACAGATGACTGTAATGGAACACTGGCCGAGAATCTGGGACATACAGCAAACCTAGAGACTGAGCCTGCCCGTGGCCTTGGAATAAGGAGTCCGGTTTCGATTTCCAGCCAGGTCGGGAGTTTTATCTGGGTCTATGGTCTGGGCCGAAGCCCACTCAGCACACGTGAGAGCAATTGAGCTAGCGACCCCGGTCTAGAAAGCCAAGAATAATGGCCGAGACGATTCGTAATGCTGACCACGCGTCACCTCGTAATCTGTAGGACTTCGAGTTGAGCAGTGGTTAGTTGTTGGGTCAAGGTCCAACAGGGCTAACGCCATGGAGGTTGTTTATTTTATATACTGTGATATTCAGAGGAGAAATGGTCGCACATAGATATGCAAATTTTCGTTACAGAGTTCTTGTTATATCTTACAGCATTCAGTCTTCAAACCTCTGTTTGCAACTAGTTTTCTGGCTTCGTCTACTTCCATACACTCAGTCTAACCGTCGTCACCTTCTCTTGCACTACATTCCCGAGTCCTAGGTAACCTATCCTACGCCATTCACCTTACATGACTCCACCACCGAAGCCGGTTTATGCGTACAGCTTCATCCACCGAGTTAATTCTTAGCAACTTTTATCTCCTCAATACTGGTACTCTCCTGCCATTATCCCACCTCTTTGTACCAGCAATCATTCACGCTACTTTCATGTCTGTTACTTCTAACTTATGCATAAGATATCCTGAGTGCACACAGCTTTCACTCCCGTACAGCAAAGTCGGTCTGAAAACAGACCGGTGTAAGGATGGTTTCATCCTGGAGCTGACTTCTTTCTTACAGAATACTGTTGATTGCAACTGCGAACTCGCTGCATTAGCTTTGCTGCAACTTGATTCAATTTCACTTACTACTGTATACTACCATCCTAGGAGAATACACATCCTAAATTCTCGAAATGTTCTTGAAATGTTCCAATTTTGCACTCCTGACTTGCCCTTCAGTCTTCTTCTTCTTCTTCTTCTTCTTTAGCTGTTTACCCTCCAGGATGTGTTATTCCCTCCGACCCAGCGAGGTATCCCATCTCTACCGCCTCAAGGGCAGCGTCCAGGAGCTTCAGACTCTGGGTCTTGGATACAACTGGGGAGGATGACCAGTACCTCGCCCAGGCGGCCTCACCTGCGATATTGAACAGGGGCCTTGCAGGGGGATGGGAAGATTGGAAGGGATAGACAAGGATGAGGGAAGGAAGCGGCCGTGGCCTTAAGTTAGGTACCATCCCGGCATTTGCCTGGAGGAGATGTGGGAAACCACGGAAATAAACTTCCAAGATGTCCGAGGTAGGAATCGAACCCACCTCTACTCAGTTTGCCTCCCGAGACTGAGTGGACCCCGTTCCAGCCTTCATTCCACATTTCAAGTTTCGTGGCAGAGCCGCGAATCGAACCCGGGCCTCCGGGGGTGGCAGCTAATCACACTAACCACTACATCACAGAGGCCATTCAGTCCCGTTATGTTTCTTCCCTATTGACATCACTTTAGTTTTGGAAATGCTAATGTTCATATCATACTCACTACACCGTCACCTCCGTGGCTCAGGTGGCAGTGCACCGGCAACTCACCGCTGCGTTCCGTGGTTCAAATCCCGGTCATTGTCCGGCCCCATGGCTAAACGGTTAGCGTGCTGGCCTTTGGTCACAGGGGTCCCGGGTTCGATTCCCTGCAGGGACGGTAATTTTAACCATAATTGGTTAATTTCACTGGCATGGGGGTTGGGTGTATGTGTCGTCTACATGATCATTTCATCCTCATCACGACGCGCAGGTCGCCTGCGGGAGTCCAGTCAAGAGACCTGCATCTGGTGATCCGAACTTGTCCTCGGACACTCCCGGCACTAAAAGCCATACGCCATTTCATTTCATCCCGGTCATTCCATGTGAGATTTGTGCTGGACAAAGCGGAGGCGGGACAGGTTTTTCCCTGCCATCTTTCATTCCAGCAACACTCTCCACTATCATTTCATTTCATCTATTTTTCATTAATAATTGCCCCAGAGGAGTGCGACGGGCTTCAGCAGCCGGCACAATTCCTATCTTCGCCGCTAGATGGGGGCTTCATTCATTCCATTCCTGAACCGGTGCAATGACTCGAAACAGGCTGTGGATTTTCATCTTTTAAATCACTGAACCATATTTTATGCACGGTCGCAATTAACTAAGTTATTACCGTGCTCGATGGCTGCAGTCGCTCAAGTGCGGCCAGTAACCAGTATTCGGGAGATAGTGGGTACGAACCCCACTGTCCACACCCTGAACATGGTTGTCTGTGGTTTCCCGTTTTCACACCAGGCTCTGCCTTAATTAAGGCCACGGCCGCTTCCTTCCCACTTCTAGCCCTATCCTATCCATCGTCTCCATAAGGCCTGTCTTTGTCGATGTAACACGAAGCAAAGTGAAAAAAGGATCTAACTAACATGCCTTTGCTGGAGAGACGTTGTGTTTACAGTGTTCTAAGTCTTCTGGTATGGGCTAGAATAAATTTGTTACTTTTCTTTGATCTATCTCAGTCTCATCCTTGGCTTTGACAATATGAAAATGACCGAGGTATAAGCGATGCTAGTAATACAATTCCTTATGCAGCCAGTCCCTCTTATGAACGGTGTGAAAATATCACTCATGGGATCGGTTGGTGCATGCATTTCAGTGGGCTTGGCAGACTGATATGTAATAGCAACTTCTGGCTCAGTGTTGAAAGCAACGGGAAACTACCTCACTCGTCTTTTCCCTAGTATGCCTCTGCAGTGACACCTAGGCTATCATTACAGCTGTTGGCAGTAAGGGTAGAGGGTAAGAAATTGTTTTATTTTATGCTACACGTGCATTCTGGCATAAGTCATAAAATAAAAATAGGGTTTGCCTAGTAGCTCTCAGCATATGTAGCAAGCTGTACGCACTTTACATGCAAATGGAGCATCTTTCTTTTTTATCTTCCTCTACCTTAAATAAATCTGTGCCGCAAAAATGAATCCACAATCACACAAGTTTTACGTGATGGTCTCTAGATGTCTTTTTCACTAATACACACTGAGTAAACTATATGAGGCTGTTGATGGCCAAATCCAAAGCCTCCTTGTGTGGAGATGTAACATGTACAGTAGAACCCCGCTTAACCGAAACCAGGCTTAACCGAAATGCTCTGGCAAAATTTTATTTTAAAATTTTGTTTTTACCTTCTCGTTTTTAACCGCCGATATTAGTAATCTCTTGCTACATATGCTGAGAGCTACTAGGCAAACCCTATTTTTATATTATGACTTATGCCAGAATGCATGTGTAGCATAAAATAAAACAATTTCTTACCCTCTACTTCGTTCCATGATACATATTTTCTTGAACAAGCAGGAATTATTATTACTGTATTATTATTATTAAGGTTACTATTACTGGATTATTCGTCATGAATATTAAGCAGAAGACTCCGACTTTGACAATAGCAGTTCTGAGAATCGAGTTGCAGCACTTGATGGATTTAATGCACTGGAGGTAAGATTGATTTAGAATTTTTATTAAAATACAGTACCACGCTTTAATTACACTACTGTAATAAAATTACTGTATACATTATCCAGTTCAGAAGTAACAAAAAACTGTTTCATTATTTCACATCGCTTTGCGCTTTGTTGAACAAAGCATTGAATCTACACCAGCTGATGTATTGTTGATGAAACGGTGGCGCGATGTAGCTGCACGACAGTACTGCACCAAGAAAATTCAGAAGAAAATCACTGATTTTATACAATGAGTGACATTATGTAAACATTTTAATGTTAATATACAGTATGCACCTTTGATTAACAAAGTTTATGCATTTTTATTTTGACATTTAATTTTCGAAAATATTTGCCATGTGTCATCCGAAGAAAACGCGTCAACCGAAATGGGTCCGCCTCCTTTATTTCGGATAAACGGGGTTCTACTGTAGTTACAATATTGTAACCTTATCATCGGCGACTCTACGTCTCCCTACATTTCAAGGAATTGAGACACTGTCCTATATTAATTATGTGGGTCATTATTGTTATTCACTACACCATTCCAACCATTCTTCCCTTTTCTCGAAGAGCTTACGGTACTTCATCGGAATCCTCTAAAAGAAACAATCCTCCTGTTTACGTTCCTGAAGGTTTAAAATTGTCTGCTTAATTGCTGGATGTTTTGCAAGTAACCTGCTCCACACAATACAGGGTGGAGAAGACTTCCCTGATTCACGGAATGTCTTTAGCAACAGAGGCTTATGGAATGGACCTGTACTTTCTCTCTGCCACAGCAGCTTAGTCCCCGCAGTGAGGGGTCACCCCCCATGGGGCGGCGTGATGCTGCGCTCTCAAACACCTCACAATTAGCCTGACTCCAATTATCCAGGAACAAGGGTGAGAGGTTTTGTATATTTAGAAGGGATATTCGAAGCCATACAGTACTTTCAAATAGCATATGGGAAACTCGTAACACTTTGAGAATCAAAAATGTATTACCCCGTCTAGCTGTTTTGGACCTCGTTAATTTTCTCATCGGCCAGTTATTTAATTTTTTATTGTTATGACTATAAATCATGATCATGCTTAAGTTGATTCACCTACTCCCAGAGGATGGAAAGCGTGATTCTTTTGATTACTAGAATACTTAAATATGAATGGACAGTGCGCTGTTTCGTTGATTGTAATGAGAGCTATGCCATGGTGTCTCGTTTTAAAGTTCGAATATGGGCACATGTTTCACGAGACCGACTTCCATAGGAATTTGTCTAAACTCATGAAATGCATACCTCGATATTATTTCCCTTGCAGACGACTATGTCGTGCAGTTATATGGAGTTCGAATGCCTTAGACTGCGGGAATGAATATTGCTATATTTAATGAGATGGATGATAAATTGAGGGACACTTGTATCTTTTTAGGAAATTAAAGAATTCTATTCAGAGCAAACATCCAGCATCATACTATGTAATTTTAACATTAAAATCAATTAATGGGATAATGAACGGAAAACATTAAGTTGCATTCCCTTCTGTAATGATTATACACATTAACCCAACTTCCTCAGTATGACATACATACATACATACATACATACATACATACATACATACATACATACATACATACATACCCTACGTTCCACTAACTATTTTTACGGGTTTTAGAGAAGCCGACGTGCCGGAATTTATATTTTGTGCCAGTTAATCTACCGACGTCCGCCTCTGCGGTGTAGTGGTTAGTGTGATTGGCTGCCACCCGCGGAGGTCCGGGTTCGATTCCCGGCTCTACCACGAAATTTGAAAAGTGGTACGAGGGCTGGAACGGGCTCCACTCAGCCTCGGGAGGTCAACTGAGTAGAGGTGGGTTCGATTCCCACCTCAGCCATCCTGGAAGTGGTTTTCAGTGGTTTCCCACTTCTCCTCCAGGCAAATGCCGGGGTGAGGATGGTACCTAACTTAAGGCCACGGCCGTCTCCTTGCTTCTTCCTTGTCCATCCCTTCCAAACTTCCATCTCCCACCAAGGCCCCTGTTCAGCACAGCAGGTGACGCCGCCTGGGCGAGGTACTGGTCATCCTCCTCAGTTGTATCCCAGACCCAGAGTCTGAAGCTCCAGGACACTGCTCTTGAGGCGGTAGAGGTGGGATCCCTCGCTGAGTCCGAGGGAAAAACCAACCCTGGAGGGTAAGCAGATTAAGTAATTAAGTAATTAAGTAAGTAAGTAAGTTAAGTAATCTACTGACAATATAATAGGCATTTGAGTATCTTGAAATACCACTGGGCTGAACAGACATGAAAATGGTATGTGAAGAACACCCATTTCATTCTTGGTGTATATTATATACAATTTTGTACATCAGTGTCAAAACGCCAATATACCTACGACTTAAATTCTCACTCGTCCAATATTTATGTACTGTATACCGGATTTATTATCCTTGAAGACCGGTAAACCAGTATTTTTAAATATCTCTGGGAACGGCAACCAGCCTACTGCGGTACTTGAATATGATCCTGCGCAAATGGAAGCGACATTAACTGGGATTAACCCCGTTCCCATGGTTAATGAAGGACAATGCTAAATCGACTGTGGCACTGAGACCGATGACGAACATTGGTAGGCTATGGCTGACAATCCAAGTAAAAATTGTGTAACGTTGGTTGAATGGCCAGTGTACTAGCCTACGGTTCAGAGGACCCCGGGTTCGATTCATGGCCGAGTCGGGGATTTTAACTTCGTCTTGTTAATTACTCCGGAGATGGGTGTCAGTTTTAATACACATATTCTATTTCCCATAACACACCACTCTACAAATCACACATACTAGTAAATTCATCCCTCCGTCAGTAAATGCATTCGGGCGTAAAACTGGGCTTAATCAATGCGAAGTGCCGACCACAGGTAACAGAAAATGTCAAGAAGATCAGCTCGATGGTAAATCTCTCGAAATATATCATTATCATCAAATTGTGCTCGGATATCTACTGTGCCCAAGAAATAAATTGACAAAGGAAATCGCCAAGAAATTAAATATTGCTCAATATTTACATACAGAGAGCCTCCGAAGCTCAGGCGGCAGCGCGCCGGCCTCTCACCGCTGGATACCGTGGTTCAAATCCCGGTCACTCCATGTGAGATTTATGCTGGACAAAGCGGAGGTGGGACAGGTTCTCCGGGTACTCCGGTGTTCCCTGGCATATTTCATTCCAGCAACACTCTCCACTATCATTTCATTTCATCTGTCAGGCATTAATCATTGCCGCAGAGAAATGCGACAGGCCTCGGCAGCCGGCACAATTCCTATCCTCGCCGCTAGATCTTCATTCATCCCATTCCTGACCCGGTCATTGACTGGAAAACCGGTTGTAGGTTTTTCATTTACGTAGAAAAATCAGCTGCAAACTGGCCACATTCCTAACTTTCTTTTGTCCTTTCTACTTTGTCAACTTACTGGTCATGAAACTTCATTTAACCACAAAATATTTCTAAGAAAATACAAAATAATTGAACACAAACAAAATCGCATAATCTTATCGGCACAAAATTAATATTTGAATAACATTTGGAGAACGCCTACAACTATTATAATGTGACCAAAAATATACTTCTTTATTGTTTTGGTCGAATATAACAATGATAAAACATAGTAATGTATTTATATAATCAATAAAAACCGTGCCATAGTAGTAAGAAAAGCTAGAAATATGCGCAAACGGAAGGCCAGCAAAAAAAAAATTACATGTAGAAATACAAGCCGTTATAATCATTATCATCAGCAGCAGAAGCAGCAGCATCGAATAATGTAATACTAACTGCGTGTGGTTTTAGTTCTAATTGTATAGAGCTGTACTGGGACTAGTGGGAAGGGCTGGTTTTATTGCAGGTGATTGTACGCGTAACTAGCCATCAAGACCTGTTTTACTTCAGCTCAGAGGGTGACCACAACGCAATCCTATTATTCTATTTTTCGAGGGGCTGGAACTTCAAGAATGGTCTCTTTTCCAGCCTGTGCACCTGATTTGTGACATTACCATTCCTGTTTGTTCATGCAGTAAAGGGTTCAGAGACCCCAGTAACACTAAGGAAGAAGTGACGAGAAACTTTTAGAAACACAAACATGTATAGTCCTTTATGTCCCACCGTGAGAGAGGTCGGAACAAAATACCCTTTTATAGATACTTGTAGAATGGTTGGCGCCAGAGTTTTTTTTTTTGAAACATTCGATACCGTATACACCTAGCACAGACGGAGAGGCAGAGTGATATGTGTTTTATTTCCCGTGAGGATGATGAGACGCTTTGAGATGACACTTGCGCGTGGAGAGGTTAACTAATTAGAAAAAAAATGTTCTTCTCTAGCAGAACTGAGAGGCAAACCTGTGAGGTTCACTCAGCCTATAAAATAAATGAGTAACACTTTACCAGGGGCAAATGTGACGGAACATTCTATTTCATTTACACCCGAGAACCTAAGTGATCTTTTGGAGACTTTTACACGTGTGACTTTACGTGGTCCACGAAAGCACGAAAAGAAAACAAAATACTGTATGTTCAAAATGTATTTTCTTTGCAATTTTTCTTTGGAAATAATATTTTTTTAAAAATATTTATAAGGAAAAACTTTATTCAAGATTTTAAAGATACACATTAGCGCACATTATTGTCTGTATAAACATAAACCGTAGAGGAGATTGTCCCACTCAACAGGCCATGCGATTTCAATGAGGGTTAAAGAGAGCCTCTTCCTTTCAGCCTTTTAGTCATTTACTGCCCTTCTCCTTGGCTAAATGGTCAGCGTAGCGGTCTTCGGTTTAGACGGTCCTCGGTGCGATTCCCGGTCCGGTCGGGGATTTTAAACTTAAATGGCTAATTTCCTTAGCTCGAGGACTGGGTGTTTGTGCTGTCTCCAACATCCCTGCAGCTCATTTACTTATTTAATCCGTTTACACTCAAGGATTGGCGTTTCCTCCCGGACTCAGCGAGGGATCACACCTCTACCGCCTTAAGGGCAGCGTCCTGGAGGGTGAGACATTTGGTCGAGGATACAACTGGGGAGGACGACCAGTACCTTGCCCAGGCGGCCTCGCTTGTTATGCTGAATAGGGACCGTGTAGAGGATGGGAAAATTGGAAGGGATGGAAGAGGGAAGGAAGCTGTCGTGGCCGTAAGTTAGGGTACCATCCCAGCATTTTCCTGGAGAAGAAGTGGGGAAACAAGGAAAACTATTTCGAGGATGGCTGAGATGGGAATCGAATTCCCTCACCTCAGTTGACCTCCCGAGGCTGAGTTGACCCCGTTGCTGGTAGAGTCAGGAATCGAACCCGGGCCTTCTGGGGTGGCAGCTAATCACACTAACCACTACACCACAGCCTGCAGCTCACTTACCACACACAATATTATTCTTCACCACAAAACTCCCAGTTTCCCATACACGGCAGATGCCACCAGCCCTCGACGGAGGGTCTGCTTTACAAGGGCTGCACCTGCACTAGGTCAGCAATAGCCATACGAAATTATAATTAGTTACTTACCTAAACTTACATAAACTGATACTTGTCCATCTCATCCGTTGGGACAGTTGCTAAGTTCTTAAGCCACATTCTTTCCTCTAGGGGAGTCAGCAAAGCATCCAGACTCTGCGGGGAGTTTAAGGCTAAGTGCTATTCCCATTAGCAGTTGCTGGTTTGTCCCTTGGACAACTTTACACATTAACCACGTGTTACACCCTGTGATTTAATTAACGAGAAAACAAACTACCCACCGGTACGCCATACTGACTACCGAAATATTCTGAGTGTATGCCTACTTGCTCAATAAATTAGGTTCATAATAATAGGTTTGTTCGCAGAACGAATCCGTGATAGTTCGATTTATCGTCGATATGCGCATGCGCGGTTGGCAACTAGTTTGAAATGTGACGAGCTAATTTCCACTACGAACGGAAGTGGTTGGAAACGTCTGCTGTTTTGAACCAACGTGTTTTGTATTCTGTAAGCTTCAGAAATTAATTAGGATTTTATTCGTAACTTCAGGTTTAAAAATTGATGAACACGGTATGATAACGTGAATGACTACATAGTACTAGTAATATTAGTTGAAAGTCTGAATATATATACTTAGACATAAATACAGAAGTGGGTTGTATTTATTATTTTCATATTTGGTAAATTTTACTTATTTTGTAAGGTTACTTCAGCAACTAATCACGACCGTGAAGTAATTCTCAGGTCAGTTATGAAACGAACATAGATGGCAGTGGATATGCGCGCGCATATTCTGACTCGCTGACTGAAAGAGTTTTCGTCCAGGATCAGAAACTGTTCCAACGGTTTGCTGATGGCTTCCAACAGTTTGAAAAGTTTGTACGAACAACACATTAGTGGTCAGCAACTCTGATGATCGCTACTACGAACGCAAATTTGAATGTGCGCATGCATGTGATAGATGGCAACAGTTTCTGACTGTACTACGAACAAAGCTAATATATTTTCAAAAATATTCAAAATACTCACTGAAGACAACCTCATTTCTCTCTTCTTTTATCTGTGCTGACGACGCACGGAGAAAAAAGAATCAATAGGCTTTTCACCGACTTCCCCAATGATACTGAATTATAAGAATGGAATGTTTTGAGTGTGAGCAAAGTTTGGATAGTAACTTTAGCTGAGCAAGTATCATCGATCACTTTCCTGAGGAAAATTTGGATTCATTGTTTCAGGGAATTAATTGACGCAAACAATAAAAACGAAGACCTGGAAATATTACAAGTAATTCATACAATTCTGTTCATGCGTCAGAATCCGAGAGGTCGTTCATCGTGACGATTGAAGTACTGACGAAAATCAGGAACTATCTTCAGTAATCTAGTGTATGTCCTGTATCGGGCCACCTGTTATCCAGCAGGTGATATTTTGAAGGGAAGAAGGTCAGCAGGTGAAACGGAAACTGTACACAGGAAATGTGGAGAGTGAGCCTCATGTCGGTAGATTTACTGGCACGTTAATGAACTCCTGCGGGACAAAATTCCGACACCTCGGCGACCCAGGAAACCGTATACGTAATTAATGGGATGAAAATCAATAACATTATTAGTATTATTATTTACTTATGATATCCAGCCACTGTCCGACTCGTTGGCTGAACGGTCAGCGTACTGGCCTTCGGTTCATAGGGTCCCGGGTTCGATTCCCGGCCGAGTCGGGGATTTTAACCTTAATTGGTTAATTCCAATGGCACGGGGGCTGGGTGTATGTGTTGTCTTCATCATCATTTCATCCTCATCACGACACGCAGGTCACCTATAGGTGTCAAATAGAAAGACCTGCACCTGGCGAGCCGAACCCTTCCTGGGATATCCCGGCACTAAAAGCCATACGACATTTCATTTTTTCCAGCCACTTTCTGAAACATAAATAATACACCTAGCACACACAATCACAGCTTATAAAATGAAATAAAGCACTACCGGTACATCCTACCTTACTGTTATTTCTACTTACTTTTCAAACTCCTCGGTAGTTTGTTCCCTTCTTTTGTGTCGAGTAAACTACGAAACTAAGCATGGAAATGAATAGCTCGTCTTCACTATCGGTTCAGCACCTAATGTTGCCATAGACATATGGTTTCTCTCACTCGTCAAGTGATCCTGTATTATGTTCTTACATTGATTGACAGGGAACTGATATCACCGACTACAGACTCGCCACTGATTGGAGTGTAGGGAAATAAACACCTCCGCGGAACTTAAGGAAGTGCCATATTGCGAGCAAAGTTTTCATATAATCGTTAAATATGTTGTCTTAACAATAGATTACAGCCTTTTAATTTAAAACCTCACATTCTTCTAATAGACAATAATTAATAGCGTATAGCCTCCGGAGATGTCAGGCGCAGTTCTTTGGAACTGACGCCAACAGGTGAGAGGAGGAATTGATGATGATGATGATGATGATGATGATGATGATGATGACGAATTCTAATGTTAAAGGCGTCACACACGTCCCCAAGCTATAGGAATTAACCACTTAAGGTTAAAATGCCCGACACTGCTAGGAATCAAACGCTGGATCCCTTGAACCGAAGGCCAGCACGTTAACGATTTAGCCATGGAGCTAGACAAAAAGACTGTATGGAGATGAGAAGAATGCAAGAATGAGGAATGTAGTCTGCAAGCACGAACTTCCTGTTCTGCCCAGACAGATCGTTTTTTTTTTTTTTTTTTTTTATCGGGGGGGCCCCCGAAGCCCGCTCCCCCCGCGTGACCAACGACTCAATCTACATGGCCTCCGACATGCTATTATTTCTAAGAAGAAGAAAGAGATAGCAGGGAAGAGTGGGAAGTGATACAAGGAGTATCTGCCTGTTTCCATGTCAAACACGCTACCAGGCGATATTGTATTAGGTATATGGTATTGGAGTTTGGTATTGAAGGGTCAGGGAAAAACCACATAGGCAGAAAGAAGAAAGAGCCTACATGTAAAACCTGACATCTTTTGATAGCACATGCAAGGATGTGGGCTGGAAAAAGACCAGAGGTTGTGTTAGTTAGGAACAGGTAACATGCACAAAACATAAACCAGTTCCTCGCCATTCCATCGCCTGGGGATCAGTCCGTCTGGGCACTGCTGGGACTAGCGCGGTCCTTGCCGGCTGCGGAGCCATGCGTCAAGTACCACTAGGGCCTGTCGCACGACTCCACCTCCTTGGGGTACCTCGTACCCAGTCTCCGATCCCGGAGAATGAGGCCAAGCCCGCCGAGGCGGGGGCCTCCTGGAATGGGGTGGGTCATGGCGCCGGGCCTCCCTCCTCTCTGCCCGCGCCATGGCCCTGTAGACTGGGCAACTGCGGTGGGAGGCCGGGTGGCCCCCCGCGCAATTGGCGCACACCGGCGCCTCCTTAAGTGTTGCGCAGGCCGTGTAGTGGTGATCACCACCACAGCGGTTGCACTTCACTTGGAGTCCACAGCTAACTTGGCGGTGGCCCCACCTCAGACAGCGGAAACACTGCAAGAGCTGCTGAGGGGGACGTTTTACTCTCACCTGACTGCCGCTACCCGCTGAGGTCCTCTCCTGATTGGCTCCTCGGTTGACTGCTGTCCTGGGAGCAGTCCTGGGTTGCGGCTTGGCGGTCCTCTCCTGGTGAGCCAGCGACGCCTTCTGCTTCCTGGTGCGGCGTCTTCTTCTTCTTCTTCCCGGGGGTTGCTTCTCGGCGGGGGAAGAGGCCTCTTCCTGGTGGCCCTCCTCCCGGCCTGGTGACCCCAGGGTAGTTGATGGCTCCGCTGCGTCGCCGTCTTCTTCCTTCTCCTGGCTGGCGGTGGCGTCGGTCGGTGCTAACGCCTGGGTGCATTCCCTGTCCTGTGGGGCGCACATCGAGGTCTGCAGCTCGACAGACGTGCTGTCAGGCTGGGCCTGTACAGCAGCCTCAGAACGCCAGGGGGCGTCCTCCTCCACTGAAGTCGCACCGTCGCGGCGCCAGGGGGCGTCATGCCCCACCTCCGTGATGGCGTCGCTGGTCGCCGGCTGGGTGGCCAGGACTAGGTCGGTATTAACCGCCCTATTCCTTAGCCTCCTCGGCGTCTCCCTGGTCTCCGTCGCGGCCCTGACTGCGCCGGTGTTCATCCCTGGCACGCCGTCCCTCCCTGGTAGACGGATGACCTGGAACAGAGTAGAAAGCTCCTTCTCTGCGTCGCGCATCCGCTCCTGGTCGTGATGCCGGATAATGAGGCCTCCTGGTAGGAAGCTCTCGACGGCCATGGTTGTCGAGATGATCCTGCCTCCTCGGCGAGGGCGCCGCATTCTGTCCAGGACGAGGCCCCGTTCAGAAGTTACAGGGCGCCCTGGCCTGTAGTACACGAGCAGCGCCTCGTACTCCGGGTCGGTGTGGCCTTCAGAGAAGAGAAAGCCGTCAGGGGGGTCGCACCCGTCCCTGTACGGCTCCGTCTCCACCTCGGTCTCCGGCTCCGGCTCGGGTGCAGGCGGCTCGTTCTCCTCCGATGCCCAGCAGTAGTCTGCTGCTCGCCACACGTCCGTATTCTTCTTCATCCTGGTACTCCTGAAAGAGAATAAGAATAAGCGAGCACTGAGAAGTGCTCAGCTCAGACAAAAGCCCTTTCGAAGTCGTACTAATAAGTACAGCTGCCTGGTTAGCACTTGAAAGTACTGAGCGCCTGGCAAGGAGAGAGACAACGGAGCGACAGGCACGTACGACCTCTCGCTACGACAGCCAGCTGCTCCTTCCAGACAGATCGGCTCTTATCTGCTCTTATCTGCTACTCGGAAACATTGACTCACACTTTACAGTTTGCTGGATTACAACTGACAAGAGCCAATAGACCTCGTGCGCATGATGGGTGCTACGCTCTGGCGGCAAGCCACTTAAACAATTAGGGGGAGTCGCAGTCGAGTGCCTGTGCCTGTGTTTGTCTTGTTTATACTGTTTGTGCTGTTCTCGAAACAGTAGAAAAACTGTTCTGTGGTTGATTGCAACTTTACATATATTAACTGTCCTCCTGACACTAAATTTTTTGTTTCCAAATAAAAAGCAGCATGAAATTAGAAGAAATGCCTGATTACAGCACTGAAACGAGGGACTAGTGATGGTAAACCATGAGAACCCACGAATAACTTGCGTGTTTGTAGTCGGCGTTTTGTGAATGGAATGCCCTCGAGAGATCCTGACAGTCCTGGTTATGTGCCGAGATTGTTTATAAAACCGTTTGTTTCGATCGAACGTCAGGAAGAAGAGGAGCACCGAGTGACGACCAGATACAAGAGGTGAAAACGGAGACGTGAAAATACTGAAACTAGTACCACGGAAGATTTTTCAAAATCATACAGCGATTCAAGCACGCAGACTGAAGTAATGGCCACCAATGTAACAAGACCAGTGTGAACGTGTTATTTTCTGCTCAAAAATAATTGTGAAGTGGAAGTTCAAACAAATTTTCCAATTCCTCGAGTGAATATACAGACGACGACTGACACTTATTTTAAGTGAGATTGTGGTATTCACGTGGACTTCGTGGACACCAAATATACATTTCATGGATACAGGCCAGTGAAAGACAAGGCACAACATCTTCTTGAAATAGAAGGTTGTTAAGTTTGCAGTGTTTCATATTCTCTTATCCTTGTTACCTCCGTTCATCAGAACTGTACATTTACCGAAGAAAACATGCTGCTTCTACTGCTAATGAAATGTAAACTCGGTATTAGTTTCGCCACTCTAGGCGCAATTTTTAACTGTCATACGACTACAGCATCTGCTATTGCTATTTTTAAATTCGCTCTCCATCATATTTTTGAGAAAACAAAGGAGTGGATTTTCTGACCACAATGATCCACTATCAAAAGCACAATGCCTAATGCTCTTAAAAACACTTGAAAGTTGCACGTGCATTATAGAATGCAGTGAGGTGCCCTGTGAAAGACCTAACAGTGCTCGTCAAAGAATTGTAATGTTTTCTCATTATAAGTGTACCGGGCGGTACACCTCCACTCCGCTAATTTAAAATGTGCGCCAGTTGAAACTCCTCTGCTGGAGGAAGTCTGAACTTTATTGATGATATTAATTTTCTACTTTCACAGAAGATGTCACTACCTGTAAATTTCGGAGTTTTAGAACTGTGTCATTTTTGATGTGGTTTTGTTTCGCTTGAAGTCAGAAGTGTGAACTTTCTCTTCTAGAGGACACTACTGAAGATCAACAATAGTGCAACCTAGTGCGAAGTCAAAGAACTATTTTGTTGGAGAAATTTTTATTTCAAATGTTTGTCTTTGCTAAAAAATTTTTTTCAGTTATTGTTTAAGTTGGCTGTATAACCCTCTCTTTCCCCTTGTTTTGCATTTGACCAATCTCGAATTTCTGTTATTAATTTCTGACCAATCATAGGTATCTTCCCCCAACTTGAATATGTTTCTGTACCCTAGGCAATAAAAAGTTTGTGGGAGGGTGTTTTCTTTCCCCTAACACCTAGAACCTTCCGCGAGAGGATATAAACTGCTGATTTTTGGGTCTCCGGGCCACTTCTGTTCCATCTTTCAGTGTATAAAGTACATAGCAGGAGGCGGGAAGCGCCTCTTTCCTCGGCAGCGGTCAGCAATAAGGTAATGGCCGATTAATAAATTCTTTCTTTGCTAGCTCAGCAGTTTAACTTTCGGGGCGGGTTCGAAGCGTTCCACTATGTAACCTTTTCCTAAAATGTAACTACTCTTTTCATCTATTCTCTTGTAAAGCTACATTCTGGGATAGAGAGTGCTAACCCTCTCGAGCTCCCACTCATATTGTTTTGAGGTGAACTTACTTTTCTCAACCTATTCTTCGTTAATGTAAAACAAATCGTTCTCTTCTTAAGTCACCTCTTTAGTACGGGATCAGCCCTTGTATTAACGGCCTAGCGCCAAGTAGGTCTTAATCAAAGTGTATTAGGAGTGCAAGTTCGCCTCCTCTCAAATTGTTATTTTAGAGGTCATTTAATTAACATTCTTTTCGTTTAATAGACCTCAGTTGATTGGGTATTTTACCCCTGTGTTTATGTCCGTTGAGGACAGCTTGAAGGTGGAGTTTGGTGTGGCCTGGGAGAGGCTTAAATTTGAGAGCGAGTGGCTCTTCTGAGTGTGGTATGCCTCGAGGAGGCTTTTCAGTGTAATTTGGAGCAAGGGCTCCTAGGTATGAATGGGGTTTTCTGCCCCTCTGTTAAAACTTGTGTTTGGGGTAAAACTGAGCTGATTGCCCAAACATTGTGAATTCGGGGCGCGAAGCCCAAATCCTGTAAATATTGTAACTACCTTATTTGACTTGCTACTCTGTATCTGCCATGCTTGTTACTTATTTATTTTGAAAGGAAAATATAACCTTATTAAATTTTAAATTTAGTTTACATGCACTATAATTTCGTAGCTTGAGATCCATTCACACCCGCACCTTCTTTCACCTCTACCTACCGCTAAAACACGGTAACAATAAGAATTAATTTACAGTCAAATTTTTTGTTGTCATTACTCCATCAGGGTACATTTCTTTTATAAGCAGTATTTCTCATTAGCTTTGCCATATCTCACTGCAGGAGTGTTTAAATTCTTAGGTAATCTCGTAATCTCCATTCTGTAGGGTTTTGATCTGGTGTACATTCTGGCTGGCCGAAATGCTTAACTTCCTTTGCTGGAACCAGGAAGGACATAAATATTGTTCCCCTGTCTCAACTGCAATTGCACGCTTCTGTCAATTTGTTACTTTAACATTTTCACAACAAAATTTAAATATATTATTTGGAAACATGCACTCATAATTTGTCGAAGCTAGTGATATATTACCTCCAGGCAAATTATTCACAAGATAGCATCTTAATAGTTTATTAACTGTTTGTTTGCCCAGTTGGTTAAGACACTGAAATAAGTCCATTAGCTCTACGACGCTTTCAACGATGTTTTGAACTATGCAAGTAGAGGTACAGAAAGATTCACCTTCACACTCTGCTTTCAAGATTTTCGAGAAAGCACAGTCTATGACCTTAACTTTTACTTAAGGATTTAACATTTTTACTTTCCGACGCGTAATAAATTGGCCGCTTATTTGATGATCCGTTTAGTATTTTTTCTGCATTTCCTTCTTTAAAATACTCCGCAATAATGTTTTAAGGTTCCTCCCATTGTTGCAGAGAGGAAGTCGGGGAAGAATCTCTCTCAGTATTTATATAAATACACGATGCAGCAATATCTTTACAGCATTGTGAAAGCCCGGTTTTGCAATCGCACTCATCTGATTTAACCTTTCTGCCGCAATCAATCTGTAAAAATATTAATCTTGTGTACATTAATTGTAAAAACATTTAAAACTGCAATAGATACAAATACTGTGCTACGTTATTATATAGAAACAGAAAACATATGCTTACTTTAATTTTAACAGCATAAGGCGGCTGATGAATGTTTGTTTCTCTCAAACACAAGCAGGTTATTTCTTCTCCCAACGCTTCCCTTGTTTGTATTATGCGATGACTGTCACAGTTTTTTTTTTTTTTTGCACCCTTCTTTAAAGTAGCTCTGAAATACGATGCATCCCACTGAACTTAACGAAATTCTACACAAATATCTAGAAACGACATCTAAACATTCAATTCTTCCCTGCGCTCGTAGTTGCGCAAGCTACTACCGTCCCCCTGAAAGACTACACAAGTCACCGCTACGAGCGCCAGCAACTAAAATCACATGATGCGCACGAGCTCTATAGCTACCAGTAGAAGATAATATAAAGTCACCTGGGTAGTAGTGGAGTTACTATGGTAACCCTTGCGTCACGGGCTCTGCTGGTGAAAACCTCTTCGCCCCGTGCCTCACCGGGCATGTGCATTTTTCTGATCTCCCAACAATACGTCTTATGGCGACGATGGGATAGGAAATGCCTAGGAATGGGAAGGAAGCGGCCGTGGCCTTAGTTAAGGTACAGCCCCAGCATTTGCCTGGTGTGAAAATGGGAAACCACGGAAAACCATCTTCAGGGCCGCCGACAGTGGGATTCGAACCTACTATCTCCCGGATGCAAACTCACAGCTGCGCGCCCCTAACCGCACGGCTAACTAGGCCGGTCCAGTGGCTTTATTTAGGAGTCGGATTTCACCAGGAAATTCGGGAGAACCCCCCCCTAAATCGGGATCCTTGGCAAACCTGATCGTCGTAGTGGTCATCTTATTTATCGTCGTCGCCGCCGTCATTGTTACTACTGGTGCTGTTGTTCTTATTCTTGCTGCTGCAGAGAACTTTCTTCGTTCGCTTGAAATTGTAACGAAAGAAAAAGAAAAAAACATCAGTGATTCATCAGTGTGAATGTGAGTAGTAACTTGGTAGATTATGTGTGAAACTATGAAGGGAGGAAGTGCGGAGAGGTTGCATCATCGCACGGGGTGGCAAAACTCGTGGAGCCCAGCCATGTCTCTTACTTGTGTCAACTCTACCGCTAGAATTATCGGTCTCAAAGAAATTAAACCCCATCGGTATGATGATTGTAGCAATACCGACTAAGTTGGCCGTGCGGTTACGATCACGTAGCTGTGAGCTATACATTCGGGAGATAGTGGGTTTGAACCCCCACAGATCGTAGCCCTGAAGATGGTTTTCCGTGGTTTTCCATTTTCACACCAGGCAATTATTGCTGAGGCTGTGCCTTAATTAAGACCACGGTCGCTTCCTTCCCACTCCTAGCCCTTCCCTGTCCCATTGTAGCCTTAAGACCTATCTGTGTTGGTGTGGCCTAAAGCAAAATTTAAAAACAAAGATGGTAGCAATAATAGCATTATCAGGATTGGCGGTCTCTTTGTTCTGTGTAGTTCGGTGGTGTCAGATGATCCACGGAGGGGGGAGAGGTTACATCTAGGCAAGGGTGCTCGATCAGCGTTCCTCGGCAGGAAGAGTTGAGTGCCAATGTGTTGTCTCAGCACGTAAAGTAACTATTACAGGAGTGGAACAAAGACAGGACTAGTATCTCCATGTTTAATCCATAACATAACCAGGTATAATTCTTTGCATTTTATGTTCTTACTAAGTGATTATTATTTACAATGCAGGTAAAAAAGAGAAATAAAATCATTAAAATTTTAATTTTTAGCTAATTGATATGACGGTTCGTCCGCCTCTGTGGTGTAGTGGTTAGCGTGATTACCTGCCACCCCCCGAGGCCCGGGTTCAATTCCCGGCTCTGCCACGAAATTTGAAAAGTGGTACGAGGGCTAGAACGGGGTCCACTCAGCCTCGAGAGGTCAAGTAAGTAGAGGTGGGTTCGATTCCAACCTCAGCCATTCTGGAAGTGGTTTTCCGTGGTTTCCCACTTCTCCAGGCAAATACCGGGATGGTACCTAACTTAAGGCCATGGCCGCTTCCTTCCCCCTTCCTTTTCTACCCCTTCCAATCCTCCCATCGCCCCCCAAACACGGAAGGCCCCTGTTCAGCATAGCAGGTGCGGCCGCCTGGGCGAAGTACTGGTCATCCTCCCCAGTTGTATCCCCCGACGCAGAGTCTGAAGCTCCAGGACACTGCCCTTGAGGCGGTAGAAGTGGGAACCCTCGCTGAGTCCGAGCGAAAAGCTGACCCTGCAGGGTAAACAGATAAAGAAGAAGAAAATATGACGGTTCATTGTAGGATATGACCGGATGCGTGGCTGTATAGGTAGTGTGCTAGCCATTGGTCCAAAGAGTCACGGGTTCGATTTCCGGCTGGATCGGGGAGTTTAATCTTCACTGGCTGATTCCCTTGATTCGGGAACTGGGAGTGTGCCATTTTCAGCATTAAAATTCATCATAGCTAGGACGCCTTTCTCACAAGCGCGCAGGTCGCCTATAAGCCGTCAACTCGAAAGACCTGCACAAGGAGACCATGCACCAGGATATTAGGTCCTGTGTACTTCTATGCAATAATAATGCTATTTCAATGGGAGCTGTCTACCCGAGGAGAAAAAGGAGTGTTCCGTTCACTTGGAGAGATATGGATTCGATTCCCCCGTCTGGAGTGCCATTAGTACTGGGGCCCACTAACTCTGCTCCATAAATCAGTACCAGATTATTTACCGAGGGCAAGTGAGGCCGGTCATAGAGCTAATCACTCTCCCACTAACAAGTAAAAGTTTACAGATAAAGGGAGACTTCGCATTCCATTCTTCTAAGAACCTTCATGGCCTGTATACACATGGCATTGCTTTCTTTGTTTAACATCCTTCCAATTGCTTTAGACTCCAGGGTGTCTGAATGTTAACCCGGAGGAGTTCTCCAACGAATCAAGACATGACATTGTGTTCTCACATTATAACATCCTCAAATGTACCGACTGCAGTCAGTCTCGAGCTTGGTATCTTCTGCTGTGTAGGAAGCCTCTAATGTTCTGTGTTACTGCAATATCTTTCTTTGTGCACGTGGTTGTGGTGAAAGTCATTGTTTTTAAGGAGTAGGCCTAAACCACAGTGAATGTAATCGTGATTGTTTCGGTCTACGATAGAAAGGCGTGTCATGGAAGTTGCAATAATTGGCTATACCCTTATTTTATATTACTGAAATAAGTATGCATGGTGAGTGCTCAGCCCGGAGGATGGTTTGGACCTCAACAGGTCCGCCATCAGGCGTCACTGAAGAGGCGTACTAGGGAAATGAGCAGTGATGTATTTTCCCGTTGCTTTCCTCACGGAGCCAGAAGTTGCTATTACAAATATAAGTCTGACAAGCCCACTGAAATGCCCGCACCAATCGACCCTATGAGCAACATTTTCGCACGATTCATAACAAGGACTGGCTGCATAAGGAATGACATTAAAAAATGTATATTTGTTCGTGGCGTCGACCTCTGCAGATCTTTTGCCCCTACTTTCACCATGTGAGAGGAACCTGCGAGTAAGTGTAATTGCGGAAGTGTTAAGTGTTGAATGTGAGAAGCAGTCCCAGGCCAGAGATATTAATAATTTACAATTAAAAGCCCCTGATCCGACCGGGAATCCAACCCGGGGCCACCGGGTGACAGGCGGACGCGTTGCCCCCTACACAGCGAGGGCGGACAAGGTATGCCATTACTAGCATCGCTCACACCTCGGTCTCTTTCATACTGTCAAAGCCAAGGATGGGACTGAGACAGGTCAATGAAAGCAACAAATTTGTTCTAGCCCGCACCAGAAGACACTAGATCTTGCCAGTAAGGAAACTGAAATAAGTATGGACTGTCGATACAGTCACTGTTCTCCATTTGGAGGTGCGGGAAGTAGAATACTTCCACGGTAGAACCGACCAGTCGTAAGAGGTGACAAAGAGGACACCATAGGGGACTTTCAATTTAGGAGTGTGTGATGGTGACCACGGGACCCATAGCCGAGTCTGGCATTGGTTCTACCTACTCGTGTCAGGCTCCCACAATCAGCCTGTCTCCGTAATCGCATGAAACTCCTCTCCACAGACCATAACAAGATAACTTACCGGAACCTGCAGCACCAGGTGTTTATCCCTTCCTGTACACACAACGACAATTTACACAAAACCATTGACAAACTTGACAATGCAGTCTCCTGCCAGTGGAAATCAGAAACATGTCTAGCAACTCAGCTTTTAAACAAGCCTGTGTCGGAATACTAGTTAAAACATGAATGAATCATCTAGATGTGACCTCAAAACTACTCCTGTACTCTCTCTTCTTTTCACAGATCATTTCCTTCCTCTTCTTCTTACTATTTCTTCTCTTCACCTGTTCACTGAAAGCGATATTTCGGAATCTGCTTGAAATGTGTATTTTTTTTATATAGTTATTTCAATAATTGATCATTTAATAAATCTAGCAAGCTGCTCTTAGACTAAGTTATTTTAACATTACTGACATTTACATTGACTCGAATTTAATATGTACTAGCTGATATATCTGTGCTTCGCTATGGGATTCTCCAGAAAGACTGACTTTGTGGTTTTCCTAACTGAGGTGAACATAAGTCAAAAACGTCAGTAGAAAAGTACCGGTAGCGATTAAAAGCAATGCTATAATATAAAATTCTCGATCAAATGAAAAACCGCACATTTTCTCAATTCTAACGAACAGACAGCCGTGAACACTCTTCTGTCATTATTCCGTTAAATATGCACAATGCTCATTCCAATAAGTGCCTCAGAGTAGCGACTGAATAGCTCAAACGCTATGATGAACCAGTGTGTTACGTACTAGTAGTATCAGAAAATGTATGAACCAGAGGAATGGCATGCTAAAGAAGAAAGTTATCTAACTCCCCAGCTACTTCCCGCCAATATTCAGACAGGCTGTTACACTCGGTA
Source organism: Anabrus simplex (assembly GCF_040414725.1). Taxonomy (NCBI): domain Eukaryota; kingdom Metazoa; phylum Arthropoda; class Insecta; order Orthoptera; family Tettigoniidae; genus Anabrus; species Anabrus simplex. The sequence continues at coordinate 998,318,796 of NC_090265.1, read as the reverse complement.
CGACCGGGCGAGTTGGCCGTGTGGTTAGGGGCGCGCAACTGTTAGCTTGCATCCGGGAGAGTGGATTTGAACCCCACTGTCGGCAGCTCTGAAGATGGTATTCCGTGGTTTCCCCATTTTCACACCAGGCAAATGCTGGGACTGTACCTTAATTAAGGCCATGGCCGCTTCTTTCGTACTCCTAGCCCTTTCCTATCCATCGTCGCCATAAGACCTATCTGTGTCGGTGTGACGTAAGGAAATTTAAAAAGATACTCGATACCCAGCAGTAATCCTATCTATCGGAGATGAGTATCAACACAAGACACAAAAGCACATCACAACAAACAATTGTGAATGAAATGTTATTGTTGATAAATGTTATGAGCTTTCTATATCGCACACCTTCACATCTAGTTTTCCTTCGACTCTGTGATATTAGGGCGTCTTATAAAATTATTTATAGCGTAGACTGTAGTTCCTTATTCTCCGACTTTACATACCGATTTTCATTAAATTCTGTTTACCCATTTTCTCGTGACTCAGCGCTGATATGAACTTAGTAACAAAAATCCAAATTCATGAATCATAGCCGGTAAATTTAATACTGTATAACTTTAGTTATGCGGTATTTATCGATACGACCACTAATAACATAAATATTTCAGAATTCAATGTTAGGCTTTCCCCTAAACTACCATTTCGCTCAGCGTGAAAAAAATGGCCTAGATTATAGCGACTTATTCCCCAACTTTGCATACCGATTTTTATTAAGATAGGACCACTAATAACATAAATATTTGAGAATTACAATTTACGCCTTCCCCTAAACTACCATTTTTATCAGCGTGAATACAATTATTTATGTCCTAGATTGTAACGACTTATTCTCCGACTTTGCATTCCGAGTTTCATTAAGATACGACCACTAATAACATAAATATTTGAGAATTACATTTTAGGCCTTCCCCTAAACTACCATTTTTCTCAGCGTGAGTTCAATTTTTAATGGCCTGGATTATAGCGACTTATTCTCTGATTTCGCCTACCGATTTTCGTCAAGATAGACCATTAATAACATAAATATTTACGAATTACACTTTAAGCCTTCCCTTAAACTACCATTTCACTCAGAGTGAATACAATTATTTATAGCCTAGATTATAGCGACTTATTCCCCGACTTTGCATACCGATTTTAATTAAGATACGACCTCTAATAACATAAATATTTGAGAATTACATTTCAGGCCTTCCCCTATACTACCATTTCAGTCAGCGTGAATAAAATCATGTATATCCTAGAGAGTAGCGACTTAATTCCCGACTTTTAGCACCGATTTTCATTAAATTCTGTTGAGCCGTTTTCTCGTGATGCGTGTACAGACAGGCAGGCAGACAGACAGACATTACGGTAAATTAAAAAGTGCATTTCCTTGTTACTGTGGATACGACTGATACAGAAATACCATCCTTTTTAAATTCTGACAAAACTCTTTTTATATATATATATATATGTTTATTATATACGTACAGTATGTGTTTTGTATATATGATACTATGTCCGCCTCTGTGGTGTAGTGGTTAGTGTGATTAGCTGTCACCCCCGGAGGCCCGGGTTCGATTCCCGGCTCTGCCACGAAATTTGAAATGTGCTACGAGGGCTGGAACCGGGTCCACTCATCCTTGAAAGGTCAATTCAGTAGGGAGTGTTCGATTTCCCACTCAGACATCCTCGAAATGGTTTTCCGTAGTTTCCCACTTCTCCTCCACGTAAATGCCGGGATGGTACCTAACTTACGGCCACAGCCACCTCCTTCCCTCTTCATTCCCCATCCCCCACAACGCCCCTGTTCAGCACAGCAGGTGAGGCCGCCTGGACGAGGTACTGGTCCTCCTCCCAGTTGTATCCCCGACCCAAAGTCCAAACTCTCACGCTCCAGGACACTGCCCTTGGGGCGTTGGAAGTGTGATACCTCGCTGAGTCCGAGGGAAAACACGACCCTGGAAGGTAAACGGATTAAGAAAGAGAAAGAAGTAAAAATATTCTCTGGTCTCGGTTCCTGATTGCAAGTATGTTTATATGACTCCATGTAGGTGACTTGCAGGTCAGTTTCTTTTAGTTCGCTCTGCTACAGTGCGAGTCTCACAAGGAATATTGTGGCGAGAGTGAGAAAAGAATTCCGCGAACAGTTTCCCGGAGCGCGAGTGCCAACGCGTCACACAATTAAGAAATAGTGAATAAATTCAAAACTTTGGATTTAGTGCCGAACGAGGAACGAGTTAACCAACAGACTGTCGTAATTGACGAAACATATTAAAAATATTTGGGAAAGGTTTTGAGGAAACTGGCTTAGCAGTGTGAGGTTTCATACTCTTTTAAGCCTTACAACGTCATAGAAGTGCAAAGATTAAGCCCAAGATATCGAACCACAAGAAAGTCTTAGCGCAATTGTTTTTTTCAGTGGTGAATTAAATCCTGAATTTGTACTGTATTCTGATGAGGAGTGGTTTAATTTGCATGGACGTGTAAATTCGAAAAGTAACAGGTATTGGTCACGCGAGAATCCAAGAATAATTCATAACATCCCATTTCATTATTTAAAATAGAAATTTGGTGCGCTATTAGTGCTAAAAGGGTCGCGTGGTAGGCCATGGCCCTTCGGGGCTGTTGTGCCATGGGGGGATTAGTGCTAAAAGAATTGTAGATTCAATATTTTTAACAATACCATTAATTCTGACCGAAACAGACAATTAATACTAAACGAGCTTTTTCCTCAACTGACTGATCAGGAAAGATCGCTCGGATATTTCCAGGAAGACGGACCTGCAATACATACCACTCGTAATTCAATGAATACAGTGCGTAATGTTTTCGGGGACAGAATAATTAGTGCAGGATTATGGCCAGCTCACTCTCCAGATTTAACTCCTTGCAATAATAATAATAATAATAATAATAATAATAATAAATCATGTTTTTATATAGCGTTTATTCCACAGCTATCATTTTAAGAGACGTCGGATTTTTCTTCTCTGAAGAGAATCTGGTACGAATCAAACTCGGAGCCTTAAGCAGAATAAGCGAGCCGCGAAATAATTACATTACGCAGTCGATCAAACACTTGGACAGTGCATGCCAGAAAAGGTAGAATTTTAATTAAATAACCGAATACTACTTTGTTGATAAGGGAGACATTTCCAAATCAAAGTGGTTCTTCAAAGACGATGCCGGTAGTTTGCCGCGCGAAGCGTCCGCAGCCCGCCGTGGAAAGTACATAAGTAACCCCCGTAACCAGTGTTGCCAACTTAGCGGATTTTTCGATAAATTTGGCGGAATTAGAAGACTGTCGGCGGAGAAAATAATATACCATTTGGCGGACAGCGGATTTCTTGGCGGAATTCTGGATTTATTATAACAGAATTTAGCGTTTTATTCATTTTACTTTTTCTTAAAAATGTACTCCGGTCTGTCTGTCTCTAAGCTATTCCGTATTTCTTGTCAGGAGCTAGCAGTCACATGAAGAAAACATGTTATTTTGATTTGATGTTATATGAGATCGTGGTATTATAAATTTGTAATGCGTGGGGAAAGGGTACTTATCTCTTAGTTGACGAATGACGACAGATAATAAAACTGTGAGAGAGTACCATTTATATTTATGCTATGAAGGTAGACCGTTTAATGAACTGGCCTGTTCTGTGTGGCCCTAGAGGTAGGAGATTCACCTAGTTTGCACCCGGCAATAAAACGCATACAAATTTTAGCTCGCCGGCTCGCAGGCAGGGGGTTAATCCCAGTGGAACTCTCAGATCAGGTGAGTACAGACATTTATTATTATTATTATTATTATTATTATTATTATTATTATTATTATTATTATTATTATTATTATTATGTGCGTCTGGACCCAATGGATCACGCAAAGCTCTAACGATTCTGTTTTCTGAGTTGCCAAACAGCTCTCATCCTTTCTCCATGGATCCTTTTTCGTTCCTCTGTCCACTTTGCTCCAGTGTTCTTTTTCACTTCATTCTCTGGTTGCACTTTCCATCCATTAATTCTTTTCCTATACAGGTTTCTGTCGGCGGTGTCATTTGAGTTCATCTGGCCTTTTTCCAGATCCTTCTTCACTTCCAGTATCCATGGAATATTTTTTAGATGTTCTATGTACCGGTAGGTGAGAATCTTGTGTGTCTGTCTCCTTGCCGGCAGTCTGCGGACGTGCCCATAAAATTTCAGACGTCTTTTGCGGTTGTCTGCTGCAATGTTGGAAAGTTCTTCTGTCACTTTGCGTGACCTCAGTCTATATCCATCTTCTGTTTTTCGGGGGCCGAGAATTTTCCTCAGATTATTATTATTATTATTATTATTATTATTATTATTATTATTATTATTATTATTATTATTATTATTATTATTATTATTATTGCCCATTATTTGAGATTGGATTTCTTGGCGGAATTTTAGCGGATTTTAGTAGTATTTAGCGGATCTTGAAAATATAAGTTGGCAACACTGCCCGTAACTTACCATAGAAGAACTGAAAAATGCATATTGAAGATTCATGTGGTTTAATTGTGGAGAGGGAACAGGAATATCGTCACACGTTATAATGCTCATCATGGAGAGTATTATCAACATTTATTGTAATGGGGTAAGTGTTATTGTTTTTCCATCTAATTATCCATTCATGGAAGGTGATGGGTTTTCTAAGGCCATATGAGAACGATGTGACGTCCACCGAACTCTTGTTTACCGACAGGTGGCATGCTTCAGGCAACCCCTGCCCTCTAGCTTGAAATACTATTGGCAGTAGGCCTCCTACAATTAGCGCATCTTGTAGTGAAACTGAGAATATTTAGGTGACGAATACGTTTGTCGAGCGTTTGCGCTTTTCTTGGCGGAGACCCAGTAACAACGAACGAGGTTTTTCACGTGCAGAAGAAACTGACTGACTTAAATCAATACTACTACTACTACTACTACTACTACTACTACTACTACTAATAATAATAATAATAATAATAATAATAATATAATGGTTATAGCGTCCGCCATGCCAACTCGCTACGCGCCGGGGGCGTCACCGTATCGGCCCCACCTCTTACGCTCGAGCGCGCCAATCACGAGCAACACTTAAGTGCTAGGCCGGCCCTCTCGCCTCCGTCCGCGGTCCCACAGCAGAGGACTATGGAAATTACTGGAAGATTAATCTAGAGTCTTCCATCTCGCGAGGTTCCTGGATACATCTAGCATCCGGACTCTTCTAGAAGAGTCGGCGCAACTATATAAGAGAGCAGTTACTTGCCTGGAGGGAGTTAAGAAAGTTAAGGAGTGAGTGAGTGAGTGCGTGAGTGAGTGAGTGAGTGAGTGAGTGAGTGAGTGAGTGAGTGAGTGAGTGAGTGAGTGAGTGAGTGAGTGAGTGAGTGAGAGCAAGATTGAGTTCGCTGGTAGCCTGGGCTGGGGATGTCAGCCTGAGGGAGTATCTGTCTGTTGGAGCTGAGGACTCGTTCCTGTTTCCCTGACGTCGTGTGTGTGAGTCTCTTGGGGCCGGCTGCTGTAGAAGAACCTCGGATGTTCTGGAGCAGCGCAAAGAGAACACTGGGTGCCGTCGTGTGCAGAATGCGAACGGAGTTCGACGGATTGAATGAACAGCGCAAACTACCCCGAGCTGTGAGACTGACGTGTAGGGTGCGGGCCGTGACAGTGCTAACGAGTGTGACTGAGTGAGTGTAGTGTAAATAATGAAAGACTCTGTGTGTGTGTGTTTGTAGATGGAATATGAGAAACTAAGAGAGAGAGAGAGAGAGAGTGCGAACCGTGTAAGTGTACTTGTGTAAGTTGTAAGCTCGGCAATCGTGTGTGTGCATGTGTAAATGTGTAATTGTAATGCTTAGTTAATATATCTCAGAAATAGGACGCTACCAGGTTCTGCACTCATTTATTTACCCCGCCCAACACGTTACAATAATAATAATAATAATAATAATAATAATAATAATAATAATAATAATAATAATAATAATTGATACGGAGTTTTCCGTGGAAGGCAGAGGCGAAAAAAGGTGCGGGCTGGAATGGGTCTAAGTACAAAAGCTGAACGATGAATTAAAATTTCAATAAAGGTTATATTTTTAGAACTTAACTATTTTCATATAGACTTTCAAAATTCAACAAGTAACAAATCAACAACAAGCCAAAAATCAAGTACAAGGTATATTTACAAACCAGAACACGAAAGCACAAGTTTTAGGGGATCATTACAAGATCTGGGCTTCGAGCCCCAAGTTTTATAATTCCTGAGCTCTCAGCTCACAACCACAAATTACAAAAAGGGCGGAAAACCCCTAATTACATGGAGCACTTGCTCCCACCTAGTAATGTCAAGCCTCCTATAGGCACATTTCAAAACACCAGAAAGAGCTGACCCGCTCTCAATCTTTTAAGCCTATTAAAGGCAATACTATACTTTACAATAACTTGCTATCGAGGCACAACTTACAAGAATTAAACAGGGGTATCTCGTATCCAGCCTACAGGGCCTTAAAAGAAAATAATAGGTTAATTAAATGGCCCAAAATACCAAGATGAATGGAGGCGTTGCTTGCACTCCTACATGAAACCTTATAAAACCGAAGGGGCACTAGGCCGATGACACAGGGGCTATTCCCAAACAAGAGAAGGTGACGCGTTTGAGAAAACTTTAAGACATTAAGAGTAGAAAATCGGTTATGAAAACGTAGTCACCTCAAATCAAAAATGAAGGGGAGCTCGAGAGGGTAAAGCACTCTCTATCCCCGATTTACAGTCAAAGTAATAAGAAAATTTTACATAAGCCGGCACTTACATTTTCAGACAGGTAGGTTACATTGAAAAGGTTTCGGACCTTCCCGAGGGTTAAACTGCTGATCTAGAAAGAAATAAAGATGTTAAAAGGCCATTACCTTTATTGAAGAGCTGCTGCCCGAAGAAAGAGGCTCTACCCGCCCCCTGCTATACTTCCATACACTAAGCTAGATGTTGATGAAGTGGCGACGAACCAGGAAAATCAGCAGTTTTTATACTCTCGGGGAAGATTCGAGACCTTTCATGAATTATTAAGACACACCCACAGTCGTTTATTGGGTAGCTTACAGTTACACACCAAATTGGAGAAGAAAGACGCAATTGGCTGAAAATTAATGACACAAATTATTGATTGGCTAACTTCAAAACTGGCGGAAAGAAAAGATTTTTATTGCCAACCCACAAACGAAATTTGGTAAGGAACAAACTTATGAATACAAAATTTCTTCAAATAAAGTTCTACCACTTCGCACTAGGGTGCATGATCATAGTTTTTGTAGAGACATCTATCAGAGAATATCCACACTTCTTGATAATTAGTAAACAAAAGCAGTTCGAAATTAACACCGTGACATCTTCTGAGAAACTGTTGAGATAATTCAGTTTTTAAAGTTCAGAGTTTCTGCTGTAGGGGAGTACTTTAAGGCGGAAAATTCGAATGTGCGGCGTACAGGTGTACCAACCGGTACAGACGTCCCCCCCCCCCAAATGTCCTTCCCTGGGGTGACACAGAAGATGTTGACGAAAATTATTTTCCAAAAAAAATTCCAAGTTTTTTGTTTAACCAAAATTAATCATCACTTGAAGAAAATTTCTGCTTCCTTGCAAATAGATTTGTGGGAGGATGAGACATTAAGAAATTTAAGTCTTGTACAGTAATTTTGAAAAACCATTTATAAACATCAAAACATTTTTTGGTCTCCTTTGTTTTGAAATAGGTAGTTAGGAGTTAGTTGAACTCCGACTTGAGAGTGTCTTTGTCGTAGAATGCCAACCACACGATGAAAATTTTGACGGCAAGACCAACCGCCGTAGCCGGTATCCAGTCGAGGTCACCCGGACCCCTCAAGTACCCTGAGATACATCTCTCCCGCACTATGAGAGGGGTAGTCGTGGTGAAGGACGCCGCAGATGCGAAGTTTGTTTACAGACCCCAGATAAGCTTGCGGTTGGTGCGCCGCACTTCAGCCTGTGCCGGGAGAAAGCCTCCGGCGCGCCGTACACAGAAGGACATAACGGTAGTGGAGTGGGCCCTTACCCCACCACGGTGGCGGTAAGGCGACGAACGGCTGAGGGGCAATGAAACAGTAAGATCTCGGCGGCAGAATTGTTGTTGACATCTGATTTCTTATTTTAGGGTACGATCTTGTTGGTGAGGCAGAGGGGTCAGCGGCGTGGAAAAATGTTTTTTAAGCCACTGGTATGGTTTAGCAGGAGACGGGAGCTTGGTAGTGGCCGCAAGGAAGGGACAGCAGAGTAACCATAGGAGAAGGTCTTACATACTTATACAAGGTAGATGAGAAAACAGAGGACAGAAGGCCTAAGATTTAGCCAAAAATATAACCTTCAGAGTTCCATCAAAATGTTAATGACAAAGTTAACAAGGGTATTGCACGGGTTTAATCTGTGATATATGTACCCTAAAGATTCTCTCGGTGGCTGGATTGCTCACTAATAATGTTACCGGAGTTAGGAAATCCAAAACGGTGCACGGCCCACGAAATCTGGGGGCCAGCTTGCCCGCGGGAACAAAATTTTTGACCATAACTTGGTCTCCTATCTTTAAATTGGTGGGCCTCCGTCCACGATCATATCTTTCCCTAACCTTTTCATGAGAAATTTTAAGATTGGCCTTAGCCTTCTTCGATAGACCTCTAATATTATCTGGATCTATTGTCTCAGGTAAATTATCACTAAGAGACCAAAGGTTAGAGTGCGGCGTGTTGGGTACAAACTTAAACATCAGTGAAGCTGGAGTGAACTTATGAGATTCATGAACCGCCGAATTCAAAGCGAAGGCTAACCAATGCAGAGATGTGTCCCACCTGGAGTGATCGTCATGATGATAGGCAATAAGAGCCGATCTCAGATTACGATTGACCCGTTCAGCTAGAGATGGTTGAGGATAGTACGCTGAGGTTGTTACATGTGAGATGGATAAATTAAAACAGAATTTACGGTAGAGATTGGAGGTAAAAGCTTTAGCATTATCAGAAACAATTTATTGACACGGACCAAAAGAAGGAAAGATGGAATATAAACAAGAAATGGTGTACTGAGCGGTAGCCAGCTTAGTCGGAAATAGCCAGGAAAATCTTGTGGAACCATCTACACACACAGGGATGAATTTGTTGGCATTCACCTTTGATTGGGGGAAGGGTCCTACGTAGTCGAAATAGAGGCGTTCCATGGGGCGCGACGCTTGATGAGAAGACAATAGCCCTTGCTTAGTGGACATGGTGGGTTTACTAAGCCAACAAGATTTACAGGCTTTTACCAATTCACGAATTTCACCGTCCATACCTTTCCAAATGAACCTCTCTCTGATCTTTTCTCGAGTTTTGAAGATGCCCAAATGCCCCCATAATGGGGTCTCATGGTAGTACTTGATGATCATCGGTACAAGAACAGCTGGAACGACAACTTTCATTTTCTTATCATGCCTCGACGGGCAACATAAAACACCATTCCTCAACACATAAGGCACAACATGTTCCCCAGAAGAAAGGGTTTCCATAATAGGAGCCCGCGTCGGATCTTCACGTTGATATTTTTCAATATCCCCAAATAGCATGGGAGCATCAGTTAGAATGGCATTAACACAAGGAGGTATGGACTCGGGAAGTGAAGACCTGTCTTCCTGTTCAGAGGTCTCTACATCATTGGCAAACATACGGCTTAGTCCATCAGCCACAACATTTTCAGTTCCTCTTATATGCCTAACATCAAATTGGAAGGCAGAAGTTCTGATGGCCCAGCGGGCTATACGACCAGTACGACGCGGCCTAGCTAAGACCCAACTTAAGGCTTGGTTATCTGTCTCCAAGTCGAACCTGACATGTTCCAGATAGAGGCGGAACTTTTCTAGTGCAAATAAGACTGCCAAACCTTCAAGTTCATAAATGGAATACTTGGATTCTTGAACCGATAAAGTCCTAGATGCGTAGGCGATGGGTCGCCTCCCTAGTTCAGTCTCTTGAAGAAGGACTACAGCCACCGCCGACGACGACGCGTCGGTTTGGACGATGAATTTATTCGAGAAATCAGGCATAGCAAGGACAGGGGCGTTACAAAGCGCTAATTTGAGGTCTTCGAAAGCGGCTTGTTGAGAAGATCCCCACTCTCAAATTTGACGCCTTTTCTACGGAGTAATTTCAAGGGCGCCGCTCTATTAGCGAAGTTAGAAATACATTTCCTGAAGAAATTCACCATGCCAATGAATCTGGCAATTCCTTTGATGTCCTTAGGAGGTTTGAAATCACGGATGGCCTGTGTTCTAGAATGATCTACTGCGACACCATCGGGCGACACAATATGCCCTAGAAATGACATAGAAGGCTTACCGAAAGCAACTTTGGACAACTTCACTGTTAACCCTGCCTTATGAAGGCGACTCAGGCCCTCTTTCTGATGATCTAGATGTTCTTCAAAGGTCTCAGAAAATACGGCGACATCATCGAGATAATGTTATATCTACTCGAATTTGATGTCGGAGAAGACCCTGTCTAACAGTCTCGTAAGCACAGCTGCTCCCGTGGGGAGCACGAAAGGCACGCGGTTGTACTCATACAAGTTCCAATCCGTGGAAAAAGCTGTCAAATATTTGGATTCTTCGGCTAGAGGTATCTGATTATACGCCTGATTAGCTTTTCGAAACCATGAAAAACAAGAGTGAAGGTCGGGAAGGGGCTCAGATTGTAACACCACCTTCCGATTTAAAGCCCTGTAATCAATCACAGGCCTGAAGCCACCTTGGGGTTTCGGAACTAGGAAAATAGGCGATGAATACGTCGACTTAGAGGGTCGAATAATACCATCTTTCAGCATCTGATCTATAATCTCCTTCAGAGCCTTCATTTTAGGTGGAGATAACCTATAAGGAGGAAATCGGACAGGAATCGAATCCGCAACTTCACTCTTGTATTCAATAAGGTCAGTCAAGCCAAGAGTATCGGAGAAAACATCTGGAAATGACTGACACAACTTACGAATACTATCAGCCTGCTCCTCAGGTAGACGTCTAAGGTCTAACAACATCTCATCCTGGGTAGGCGAAACAGATGAACATGACACAGAACTACATTTAAGTAAGGGGATCTTGAAATTACTAGCAAATTTGAAAGTGCACGACTTGCTCTGAATGTCGAGCACTAGACCGGTGTGAGACATGAAATCCGCTCCCAATATAATGGGGCAAGACAAATGCATCGCCACAAACAGTTTAACTTTCCAAGTAAATTTAGCAATTCTAATTTTGGCATACAGGAAACCTAAAATTTCTAATGAAGAAGTGTTAGCCGAAATGCATTGAACCGAATACGAACAAAAAATCAGAAAATTTACAAACATATTTTAATTTGGAATACCATTCAGCCGAAATGGAACACACACTCCCAGAATCTAATAGAGCGGTGACAGGTTCATTATTTAATTTAATTTTGAGAAATGGTATAGGTGCGGGGGAATCCGCCGCAATCCTAAGACATTCTTTAGGGCATTCAAATGTGGGATTCGAAGACTTCCTACCATGTTCCGAGCCTGAGATTTCGGCTGGTTTACTTGGGGCTGAGCCTTGGAAAGATGAGTTATCCGACTCAGCCGAAGCCACTAGTCACTTTTGATTATTGGTGGAAGTTGCACCCGAAGTTGAGCAGGAGGGGGTGTTATTAGTATTAGGGCAATTCTTTGCAATATGGGAAAAAGCACCGCATTTAAAACAGCCTCGAGATGACCCTGCTCTATTCTTTCCCCCTTTAGATTTGATCAAAGGGCACTTGTTCCGGAGATAATCTGCGGACCCACAAGCATAACATTTGCGGGTTGCGATGGTTCGGCGAGGTGGAGGACGAAGATTACTTGAAGACGGAGGGGGCTCCCTCGCGACACGCAGTGTGTCCGCATACCTAACTCCCTCGGCTGAGACAGCTGTGGCTTCTAATTCGGCAAAAGTTTGCGGACGCGACGCAAAACACAAGTATGACCTGTAGGATGGTGAAATTCCTTCCACAATGGCCTGTAAAATTTGATCTTCGGGTAAATGGAGAGCAAATACTCTAGTGTAAAACTTAATATCTTGGATGAAGTCTGCCAAGTTTTCATCCAATCGCTGTACTCTATAATAGTACTTCTGTATTAGGGAAGACCTTGCCCTAGCCGGAATGAAGTTTGCCAGAAGGTGTGCATGAAAATCTTCAATCGTTGATTTTTCAGCAATTGCTCTTACTATTTTGTCAGAGAGGACACCGATGGAATAGGGATAAATAATCTGAAAAATTTGACACGGAGAAAGAGAAAAGACAAGAGCGTGATCTTGGAACTCAACTAAAAACCTTAGGAATGAAATAACATCACTGGTGGAGTTGACATAAAACTTAGAAATACCCCTGAGCAACATTGCTGATGGATGAGGCAAACTACTGAACCCGGGTGACATAGTAGGTAACAGTCTATGGGGTGGAGAAGCTGTTCCAGAGGGTGCATTATTCAACACAAATGGAGGGATGGATGTACGCCGACCTGACGCGGTTTCTAATGGGGCAGATATCTGTTGAGATGCCACGGATTTTCTACCTCCTTCACCCGTGGGAGAATCCTCCTCGCTAATTATGTTTACCAGAGAGGGTTGGTCGGTTTTGGGGGTAGCCGATCCAGATAACAATTGGCTAACCTTACTGGACAATTTAGAAAGGTGTTCGAGAAGAGCACTAGCCTCCTTCCCTTGAATGTAATTTAACTTAAGAGACAAGAGGTCAGTAACCCTATTGTAAAAATGGAACAATCTAGCTTGTACACGTTTAAGTGGATTTGGGGATGGATCACCCACTTCAAAAAAACTAACTACAGATGCTAGCTCAGTAGTGTGGTCAGTGATTGTGGAGAGAGCCTCATCAATATCCTTCTCTCCCAAGGTAGGGATACTAATCGGCAAATCAAGTGAATCCTTAAGTTTGTTGGTATCTACCGCAACCGTGCCTCCAGATTGAACATTTCTAATTGTTAATTCATAAATTAATTCCTGCTTCCGCAAGTAGCCGGGATGGAGGACTTCGCGAGAGCCGGACATGATGACAGACCTTTATGCATTTTGAGAAACGGAAAAATTCCAGTGACTGAGAAAATTGTTAGAGTTCAAAACAAAAGCAATGTTTAGCCGTCAAAAGGGGCTTAAATGAGACCCATTCAACCACGATCTGCTACCACTTGATACGGAGTTTTCCGTGGAAGGCAGAGGTGAAAGAAGGTGCGGGCTGGAATGGGTCTGAGTACAAAAGCTGAAAGATGAATTAAAATTTCAATAAAGGTTATATTTTCAGAACTTAACTATTTTCATATAGACTTTCAAAATTCAACAAGTAACAAATCAACAACAAGCCAAAAATCAGGTACAAGTTATAATTTACAAACCAGAGCACGAAAGCACAAGTTTTAGGGGATCATTACAAGATCTGGGCTTCGAGCCCCATGTTTTATAATTCCTGAGCTCGCAGCTCACAACCACAAATTATAAAAAGGGCAGAAAACCCCTAATTACATGGAGCACTTGCTCCCACCTAGTAATGTCAAGCCTCCTATAGGCACCTTTCAAAACACCAGAAAGAGCTGACCCGCTCTCAATCTTTCAAGCCTATGAAAGGCAATACCAGGACAATAACAGACTATAGCAAAGACTGTAATGTGAAATTTATTTAATGCTCAAACTTGAGTGTGCATTTCTCTATTAAATTATACTTTACAATAACTTGCCATCGAGGCACAACTTACAAGAATTAAACAGGGGTATCTCGTACCCAGCCTACAGGGCCTTAAAAGAAAATAATAGGTTAATTAAATGACCCAAAATACCAAGATGAATGGAGGCGTTGCTTGCACTCCTACATGAAACCTTATAAAACCTAAGGGACACTAGGCCGATGACACAAGGGCTATTCGCAAACAAGGGAGGTGACTCGTATGAGAAAACTTTAAGACATTAAGAGTAGAAAATCGGTTATGAAAACGTAGTCACCTCAAATCAAAAATGAAGGGGAGCTCGAGAGGGTAAAGCACTCTCAATCCCCGATTTACAGTCAAAGTAATGAGAAAATTTTACATAAGCTGGCACTAAGTTACATTTTCAGACAGGTAGGTTACATTGAAAAGGTTTCGGACCTTCCCGAGGGTTAAACTGCTGAGCTAGCAAGAAATAAAGATGTTAAAAGGCCATTACCTTTATTGAAGAGCTGCTGCCCGAAGAAAGAGGCTCTACCCGCCCCCTGCTATACTTCCATACACTAAGCTAGATATTGTTGAAGTGGCGACGAGCCAGGAAAATCAGCAGTTTTTATACTCTCGGGGAAGATTCGAGACCTTTCACGAATGATTAAGACACACCCACAGTCGTTTATTGGGTAGCTTACAGTTACACATCAAAATTGGAGAAGAAAGACGCAATTGGCTGAAAATTAATGACACAAATTATTGATTGGCTAACTTCAGAACTGGCGGAAAGAAAAGATTTTTATTGCCAACCCACAAACGAAATTTGGTAAGGAACAAACTTATGAATACAAAATTTCTTCAAATAAAGTTCTACCACTTCGCACCAGGGTGCATGGTCATAGTTTTTGTAGAGACATCTATCAGAGAATGTCCACACTTCTTGATAATTAGTAAACAAAAGCAGTTCGAAATTAACACCTTGACATCTTCTGAGAAACTGTTGAGATAATTCAGTTTTTAAAGTTCAGAGTTTCTGCTGTAGGGGAGTACTTTAAGGCGGAAAATTCGAATGTGCGGCGTACAGGTGTACCAACCGGTACAATAATAATAATAATAATAATAATAATAATAATAATAATAATAATAATAATAATAATAATAATAATAATAATAATAACAGTTGTATCTGTTCTTCGCACGGGAATTTGCAATGGATTACGCATTTCTTTCATGAATTTATGCCAAGTTACATGCCTGTATTCAAACGTTTAATACGTTTTAATTTCACATTTTAGTTCTACTTTTTAGTTCTTCCCGTTAACCCACCTTGAAGTGACATGTTCCAAGTATTCCACGGGACTTGGACTAAAAATCCGAATTTTCGTAAGCATCTCCCTTATTTACAGTCGTACGCTAAATACGTCATCGACACAAAATAACGGAAATAATATATACTTAAACGTTTGTTATATTCTGTCTTTTGGTGGACCTAATTTAACATATTAAGACTGGCCATGTATATTTTGTGGGAGTGTAAAATCACTACTTCGATCTTCCTGTAACTCCCCAGCCTATTCAGGGATTCAGAAATGAATTTGGCCCCAAGACCTACCCAAGGACAGGTAGATTCTAAACATGAAGTTTGGTAGAAATATATCCAGCAGTTTACTACTTACAAGAACTCACAAACAAACAGACATCAAAGGTAAAAAAATGCAGATGGTCATTATTAGACCTGTAGCGGATAACTGTACGAAAATTTAGCCAAAATATTCAATGTACCGAAACACGGTCGTTACGATTTTATTTATAGACTTATAGATAATAATAATAATAATTATAATTATTATAATAATAGTAATAATAATAATAATTTGTACCGGGAGGTACACCTCAACGCCACGTATTCAAAAGCAGCGCCTAAATGAATTCCTCTATTGGTCAAACCGTGAAACTGAAACTACACCAACTTGGAACTTTAGTCAAAAGATGCCACCACTAAACTATTGAGTAATTTTGTGATTGTGAAGTTTCCCAAACTGACTGAATTTCTCCTAGTTTTGTTTGCTATACATCAAGAAGTTTGGACATTTCTCCTCAGATGACACTACCAAAAAAAAAAAAAAAAAAACTACGATCATGCAACTTGGTGCAAAGTGAAAGAACTTATAATTTAAAGAAGTTTTGTATTTCTAGGTTTTTGTAACTGACTGATGTTCATTTATTTTTGGATTGGCAACACTTCCTTTTCTTTCCGCCAGTTTTGAATCTAACCAATCACTAATTTCTGTAATTAATTTTCAACCTATAACAGGCTTCTTGTTCGATTCTGAGTGTAACTTTGAGATTAACCAATAAAATTGAGAGGGTGTGGCTAGTTTGGTCTTGAATGATCTCGAACATTCCCTGAGAGTTTATAAACTGCGGATTTTCACGTTTCTTGGCCAATTGATCGTCATCTTTCTGAGTGTGTGTGTTAAGGAGGAGGCGGGCGGCCTCTTTCGTCGGCAGCTAGAACATCTATAAGGTAATGGCCACATAACTTCATTCTTTCTTGCTACCTCCGCAGTTTAATCCGAGGGAAAGGTCCGCATTTTTAGTATGTAACAAACGTTTCTAAAATGTAAATCTTCTTTCGGCTAATGTAAAAATGTCATAAAATCTTTAACTGTAAATCGGGGATAGGGAGTGATTTACCCTCTCGAGCTCCCCTTCATCTTGGTTTGAGGTGTCTTCGTTTTGTAACGGTTTTCTTCCTGCAATGTGTTAAAGCAATTTCTATACGAATCACCTCAGTAGTTTGGGAATAGCCCCTGTTTCATCGGGCTAGAGCCCTTTAGGTTTTTCATTATCTTGGAGCGCTGTGTACGCCTCCATTCCTTTGTGTTTGGGCCAGTTATTTAACATGTTCTGTTTTCATGAAGGCGCCGTAGGTTGGGTATTAAATACCCCTGTATAAATCATTTTCAAATTGTAAGTTGTGCCTTGAGTGGCCAGTAATTGTAAGTTGATGTTGCCTTGAGTAGGCTTGGAGACCTGAGAGCCTGTTAGCTCTTTTTCAAGTTTTGTAATTGTAAAGTGTGCCTCTGGGAGGTTAGATATGGTGATTTAGGGAGAAGCGCTCTTGAATTAGGGGATTTCTGCCCTTGATTAAATTTATACTCTTTTGTAAATTTGAGCTGGGTGCTCAAGAATTGTAAAGCGAGGGGCTTGAAGCCCAGGACCTGTAGAATTCACTAATCTTGTATTTTCATTGACTTGTTTCAAGATTGTCATTGTACCTGATCTATTGTTGTGTTCACTCAGTGAAAGATTGTTATGTTTGAAGTTCTAAAAGAAAAATATAACCTTTTACAATTTTAATTCAATAATTATTCTTGATTTGTAGTTAGACCCATTCACCCCGGCACCTTCTTTAACCTCTTTCTGCTCCACGAATAACCCCGTAACAACAACAACAACAACAACAACAACAATAATAATAATAATAATAATAATAATAAATCATGTTTTTATAGCGTTTATTCCACAGCTATCATTTTAAGAGACGTAGGAATTTTTATTCTCTGAAGAGAATCTGGTAGGAATCAAACTCGCAGCCTTAAGCAGAATAAGCGAGCCGCGAAACAATTACATTACGCAGTCGGTCAAACACTTGGACAGTGCATGCCAGAAACGGTAGAATTTGAATTAAATAACCGAATACTACTTTGTTGATAAGGGAGACATTTGCAAATCAAAGTGGTTCTTCAAAGACGATGCCGGTAGTTTGCCGCGCGAAGCGTCCGCAGCCCGCCTTGGAAAGTTACATGAATAACGCAGGCGCTGGGCCAACCTTATTGGATGGCACGGAGCACGGACTACCTTTTTTCTTTCTCCCTCTCTTCCCGGCCAATGGAACAGGGAAACGACTGCGTAGGAATGAGGATGCGGGAAGTAGAAAATCCAGGGGTGGGAAACACTACTGTTCGTGTCGTTGAACAAGGAAGCAAGAGAGACATAGCTTACTACGCCGTATTCGAGATCTCTATGAAGAGAATAGTTCAAATAAGTACATTCATTCGAAGGATTAAAAAAACGTATATTAACGTTTGAGAGGCTTTCTAAAACGGCATAAGGACGAACGCTGTTTACCTACTAGTAGAGGTACAAGCGGCTATGTAGGAAGTACGAAAAATAACGTCAACTGGATGGGCGAATTTACAGTATGTGTTTGTTTCGGCTGCAGATAGCGGGCTGAGGGCAAATAAGATTAATGATAAATAAATAAAACAAAACTCCTTGGGAGTACATTAGCAGTTCGTATGGCAACAAGAATGGATTGATAGTTTAGAACCCAAGCAGTAACAGTTTGTTGCACAATATGCATATTTTCATATAGTCGAAAGCAGTGGCGGCCTGTGCATAAAATCAGCTGTGTGCTGTAATCCATCCCCCCTCCAGAAATAAACATATTTAGAAAGATATGCGGTTTTTAAGAGGCTCTGCACTGAGTTTTCCATACTGAACAACGTAAAAATACAATTTGTATAGTTCATCGATTTACAAATGTGGAATAGGCAAGTTGGGAGTATTAAAGGACCTGGCGGGAACAACTAATGGCTTCCTCTAGAGTATTTTGTTTTCCCGTTTGGTTTGACGATCCCCTCTTAAATTCCTACCCCTGAAACAAGAGGGTGCCACCTACCACATTCTCATTTCGGTCGAAATGCAGGTGTACCCAGTGCTGCCTCTCTGTGGTCGAACGAATCGCTGTCTTGGCTGTTGTTTCCGCAGCACATCGGGAAAGTTGAGCACGGATGCGCAACAGGCAGAGTTCCTGCTTTCTGGCAAAAAGCTTAGAAATTCTCGCTGAGCTGTGATCTGCACAGCACCCGGTGTGGAGCGCACGACTAGTTACCTAGATGTGAGGGGAGTTGAACAATTTCCTGTTCTTTGGCTGACGTCTTTTCCAATGCACTGTATTATGGACTGTAGATAATTTTATTAAAGTAATTTATTTCTCAAATAGACAATGTGCTGCAGCACTTCAGCACATACGGTACGGCTGCTCCTGGTCGAAAGCTATCTTCGTGCTTGGCTTCCCAAGACGACTTTGGCTAATCAGATGCCCTGTGTATCACGATCTCAGCCGAGGATTATCATAATGGCTTGCTTAATTTTCTTGATCGGATATCCGTTGTCCCTCATATCGTCAGTTTCTCAGCTGACCTGACGAGGCTGAGCGAACATTTTTCCAACACTTATCCTGCAAGCAGACTTTGTGAACCTGTCCACACCGATTTGATCCAATTTCAATAAACGTGCAGGCCATGACAGGTTTTTTCGCCTTTTCAAATTGCACAGTGTAACTTCCACTCAATGCCGAGAAAATGGAATTTAAATATTTCGAGATTGCTTCAGATCAACATGCACGCAACGAGCTTTTAGCGTAACGAGCAAGCTCTCTGCTTCACTAGCTCGTGATCTAGGGATCGAATTTCGCCTCAGTAGTGCGCTTGATCGTTGCCGTTTTTCACAGACCTGATGTCTGACTCGTTGGCTGAATGGTCAGCGTACTGGCCTTCGGTTCAGAGGGTCCAGGGTTCGATTCCCGGCCGGGTTGGGGATTTTAACCTTCATTGGTTAATTCCAGTGGCTCGGGGGCTGGGTGTTTGTGCCAACATCACTGCAACTCACACACCACACATAACACTATCCTCCACCACAATAACACGCAGTTACCTACACATGGCAGATGCCGCCCACCCTCATCGGAGGGTCTGCCTTACAAGGGCTGCACTCGGCTAGAAATAGCCACACGAAATTATAATTATTATACAGACCTGATTTCGAGATAACAGGGAACCGTTCTCGGGTGTGAATCATATTCTGATTTGTAATGGAATATTTGAAAACACCTTGTGAAATTGAAAACGGGCCTCTGTTCAGTCTGGTAGCCCACCTGGTGACTATGTTAGTTAAGGCGAGATTTGTGATTTCTCACAGGTAAGCAGACGACGATACGCGGATACACGGGTGCATAAGAATAGAATAGAAATGAATAATTTTATCATCAGCTGCAGTCGCTGAAGTGCGGCCGGTATCCAGTATTCGGGAGATAGTGGGTTCGAATCCCACTGTCGGCAGCCCTGAAGATGGTTTTCCGTGGTTTCACATTTTCACACCAGGCAAATACCTTAATTAAGGCCACGGCCGCTTCCTTCCCATTCCTAGGCCTTTCCTATCCCATCGTCGCTGTAAGACCTATCTGTGTTGGTGCGACGTAAAGCAAATTGCCAATTTTATAATCGTTAACCAATATACTGCTATAACTGACACTGTAGATCACAGTAAAATCATTGAATCTCTTACTGTATGTGCACGAACCAAGCGGAGTAGCCGAACATGTAAATGCGCGCTACGGATGTGGAGCCAAGCATTCTGCATTCGGGAGATGAGTGGATCCGAACCATATCGCCAGCTGTCCTGAAAAAGATTTTCTGTGGTTTCCCATTTTCACTTCCAGGCAAATGCCGGGACAGTTCCTTTTCATAGGCTACATCCGATTCCTTTTACCTCCTTACGCAATTCCACGCACCATCATTCATTTCATCTTCATTAGCTCCTCAACTGAGGTTTTCAACAGGAAGGGCATCCGGCTGTAAAAACATGCCATATCATTTCACCTTACCTCATCCCCGACCCCGTATCAGGAAATGAGGCAAAGGAGTAGTCTTCAACAACAACACCAACAACAACAAACAGTAGCGGCGATAAGAAGCTCGGGGCTCCCCGACAATAATTGAAAATGGGCCCTGCATCTCGTAATAAGGAAAGTTACAAGTTTATTTCATAGTACAGGGTTGTATATTATTACAATGAACAACACGACGCAACGACGATACTACTACTACTACTACTACTACTACTAATAATAATAATAATAATAATAATAATAACATAATTTAGTTTTCAAATCCGAGGGAATTAAAATATGGTACGTACACACACACACACACACACACACACACACGCACACACAAGAAATGCATATTCCAGTTATAGTATCGAAAAGCACGCTGACCGTAACAATATTAAGAAATAATCTCGTTCCTAGGACCAAATAATTTACTACTATTTACAACTCAACCGTCCATCGTAAGCCTACTTAGCTACACTGACTCCCGAGAGTTATAAACAGGCTCGAATCTTCAGTATTTCGAGTTTAGATAAGGTGGATGTCTTTGTTATCGCATCTTCGCTGACTACTGGGTTCTCAGAACAGGCTAATTACTTGAAAGGCCTTGTTGATTGTTGTGAGTGGCAGCAAGGGATGGTTATTATTGGAACAGGTTGGGAAACCCACATTCCTTCAGAAATAACTACCCTACACCTATTGATGAAAGAAGCCCTGCACTTAGTTTGGAATAACACTCTGTAATACAAATAATGTTATGTGCTGTAGCTTTATCAATATGTAAAATCACTCTTGAGCCACTGAATTAAAAAATAAACAAAAAACAAACAGGGATTGGCCCCTCACAAGCCATTCCCCGCCCCGCTACTGACAACAAACACAAACACTATGGGGGGCGAGATTCGAAAACATTCTGAAATCGTTTGAAGAGACTAGGAACAACTGATAGGAAATGTGCCACCTGGGTGACAGCACTAAATGTAGATCATTGGTGAATGACTGATGATTGAAGACTCTACTCTATGTGCACATAAACAAATTACAATCATGTCTTACTCTGTATTATGTTGAGAGCTATGGTCTACAAATTATCGAATTCTTCTGAAGCTATAAAATGCATCGTCACCTTTACTGTTTATAATAATTGTTACGGGGTTGTGAGAGGAGTCAAAGAACAGTCTAGCGTAGTAATTGTGAAATTGAAAAATTGGAGAATTTTTTTTTCTATTTGCTTTACGTCGCACCGACACAGATAGGTCTTATTGCGATGCTGGGATAGGAAAAGCCTAGGAAGTAGAAGGAAGCGGCCGTGGCCTTAATTAAGGTACAGCCCCGGCATTTGCCTGGTGTGAAAATGGGAAACCACGGAAAACCATCTTCAGGGCTTCCGACAGTGGGGCTCGAACCTACTATCTCCCGATTACTGGATACTGGCCGCGCTTAAGCGACTGCAGTTATCGAGCTCGGTAATTGGAGAATTAGAAGCCGTACGGAGAAAATAGTGGAAGTACCTTATGGGGATCACTGTAAGAAACTAGGTGTCAGTATACGGAAATATTTTCATTGGTGTAATCATATTAAGGGGATTTTTTTAAAAAAAATACAGTTTTCTTCATATGGTTACGTTATGAGGGTATTTAGTGGTGGGAAGAATGTAAAGGAGAGGGCGTATAAATAACTGATGACACTTCAATTAGAGTACGGTTTCAGTGTATGGGACTACTTACTTGATTCGAGGACTGGAAAAATCCAAAGGAATGCAGCGCGATTTGTTCTGAGTGATTTCCGAAAAAAGAAAAAAAGATACGTGTTACGAAAATGTTGCCAATTTTGGGCTGGGAAGACTTTGGATTAAAGAGACGAGCTGCTGGACTAAGCGGTGTATTCCGAGCAACCAGTGGAGAGAAGGCGTGAGTTGACATTAGTAGATGAATAAGCTTGACTGGAGTTTTAAACGTAGGAAAGATAATATGAAAATAAGGCTGGAAATCTAGAAGACAATTTGGGAGAAACTCTCGTTTGTAAGAAGACGAATTAGGGATTGGGATAATTTACCAAGGAAGATATTCGATAGATGTCCAAGTTCTGAAATCATTTAAGAATAGACAACTGATAGGGAACCTGCCACCTGATGGACAGCCCTAAGTGCATATCATTAGTGACTGAAGACAAATGTGATGCCAAGACGAGAGGAAGAAGAGAGATGAATAACAGAAATTAGAGACTGTAAAGTGTGGAGAACTTTGAATAATGAGAAAGTGAAATAGAGTAAAAAGATATATTAATAATAATAATAATAATAATAATAATAATAATAATAATAATAATAATAATAATAATAATAATAATAATAATAAGCTTAAGAACTGACTGACGCCGTGGACAAATTTGATATTCAAATCCTAGCGATCCAAGAAACCAGATTTCAAGATGAGAACCACTTTGACTGAAAACTTCAGGATATTTAAGGGTAAACCGGCCATAAGTATCAAAGGGAATTTATCAATACTTGGGACGGCCTTTACAGTAAGGAAAACCATCTTAGATTCAGTCATCGACTTTACATCACCAAGTGAAAGAATCTCATTGCTTACAGCGTCCGACTCGTTGGCTGAACGGTCAGCGTACTGGCCTTCGGTTCAGAGGGTCCCGGGTTCGATTCCCGGCCGGGTCGGGGATTTTAACCTTAATTGGTTAATTCCAATGGCACGGGGGCTGGGTGTATGTGTTGTCTTCATCATCATTTCATCCTCATCACGACGCGCAGGTCACCTACGGGTGTCAAATAGAAAGACCTGCACTTGGCGAGCCGAACCCGTCCTGGGATATCCCGGCACTAAAAGCCATACGACATTTCATTTCATTTCATTGCTTACAGTGAAATCAAGCAACAAAGCATATGCCTTGATAAATGCCCATGCCCCCACTAACATAGACAATAAGAAAAATCCTCAGAAAGTAGAAGACTTTTGGGAACTGCTTGAAGAAACTACTGGCAAGATCCCTAAACATCACGTTAAAATCTTATTAGGGGACTTCAATGCACAGGTTGGCAGAGAGAAGAAATACAGATCAATCGTAGGACTTCATCCTGCACATCGGCGGACTAATAAGAATGGAGAACGTCTAATAAGCTTTTGTACATCATTCATGCTGAGACTCATGTCCACGCACTTTATGAGACCTTTACATAAAAAGAAAACTTGGAGATCACCTAACCCATTGCTAGGGGAATTCCAGATTGATCATGTTGCTATTTCCGTAAAGAATATGCTTGAGATTTAGAATGTTAAAGTACGGAAGGGAGTTGTCGATTCAGATCACTACCTTACGCAAATCAAGGTTAGGTTTCAACCAAACAGATCCAGACCTAAAGGCAGCCAATTTCCAAGAGTGGATCCGGACTGCCTGAGGAAGAACGCTGACGTTTTCGTACGTGACATACACGATCATGATCCTAAGGTATGGCCAGATATTCGCAACACATTACAGTCATCAGCAATGAAATTCGGACAGCCACCCAGAAAACGTAAACACAGATGGTGGAACACAACCTGTGATGAAGCTATCAATGACAGAATCAAAGCATGGAATCAATGGAATGGACATAGAACAGTCGACAGATGGCAGAATTTCCTTAAGACTCAAAAACTGACCTCAAAAACAATCCGCCGCGAAAAACGTGCATACGAGAAAAACAGACTCGCAGAGATAGAACAGGATTTCCAGAAAAACAACACTCGGAGTTTCTACAAGACATTTCACGAGGACTTATCAGGGTACAAACCACCAACACTAAGTTTTCGTCGACCTAACGTCGTCGACTAGAGACAAACAGTAAAGAGAACAGCAAGATACTGGCTGACTATTTCCAAAATCTACTGAACTGCGATCCACCAATTGAAAGACTACAGTTTGAAAAACCTCGACCAAACCCAGACTCACAGCCCCCAACAACTCAAGAAATAAAAGAGATAATCAAATCGCTCAAAAATAATAAAGCCCCTGGGAACGATGGCATAACTGCAGAAATGTTGAAAATAGGAGGAGATGACCTCATCAGAAGAATTCATGCGCTCTTAACAGAAATATGGGAGACCATGATGATTCCGAAAGACTGGAAGAATGCCATTATCCATTCGTTACATAAGAAAGGCGATCGAGCGGACCCCAACAACTACAGAGGCATATCCCTTTTACCAGTTATATACAAGGTTCTATCTAAAGCGCTATTAAACAGAGTAGAACAACAAACAGATCATTTGATTGGTGAATACCAAGCAGGCTTCAGAAAAGGTAGATCGTGTTCGGAGCAAATTTGGAGTCTGAAGACGATATTAAGGATACGCCGCAGTACCACCACATTTGTCCCCTTTGTAGACTTTAAGAAGGCGTATGACTCTATCGACAGACAAACTGTTGTAGACATCCTAGGAGAGCTCAGTGTGGACAAGAAGACCACAGAATTAATCCGCCAAACTCTCACAGACACAACATCTCTAGTGAAGTTTCTAGGTGAACTATCAGAGCCTTTTGAAGTGCATACAGGAGTTCGACAAGGAGATGGCCTCTCCCCAATCCTTTTTAACTTAGTGTTAGACAAAGTCATCAGGGAATGGGGAAAAGAAATCGAAGGTATAAACATTGGTACTCGGGGACAAAGAATTAACGTGAAGTGCCTAGCTTTTGCTGATAATCTAGCTATCTTTACCAAGACTAGTGAAGAAACCAGGTATGCCATAGAGAATTTGCATGAGATAGCATCAAAGACAGGCCTCCAAAATATCGTATGAGAAGACTCATATCATGGCTAATGGACACCAGAATATCCAAAGATCCCCATTACAGACACATTATGGAATAATCACACAGGTCCCTTCCTTCAAATATCTAGGAGAAATCATTATACCATTCCAATTGGACAGGAAAGCTAATTTAGAAAGAGCCACCAAACTCCTGAAAGCATACCGAATAACATGGAACCACTACAATAAAAGAATGATGTCACGAAATGCAAAACTTCGGCATTACAAGACTGTTGTTCTTCCGGAAGCCTTGTATGCCTCAGAAACCACATCTCTGGGAGGCCACTCTAAAATTGATGAAATTGAAAAACAAGAACGAAAAATTCTGAGGAAAATATATGGCCCCGTTCATGTAAATGGTATATGGATCAAAAGGAAAACTGTAGATTTGTACAAAGCAATCGACAAGTTCACCGATACCGTACGCAGGAGACGATTGAAATTCTATGGCCACATCTGTAGAATGGACGACACTACATATGCAAAAAGATTGCTTGGTATAATTAATTCAAAGAAGGTTAAAATAAGCTGGTTTGAGGAAATAAAGTAGGACTTAAAAGAAATGAACATCACAGAAGATGTCATCAGGGATCGCAAGGCTTTTGGGAATCTGGTTGCAAAGCACACGTTCACGGAAAAGGCTAAAAGAACCACAGGTAAACAATGGACGGAAGAACGCAAGAAACAGCATAGAGAGTTCATGAAGAGACTTTGGGAGGAGAAGAAGAAAGGAAAACCATCATCAAGCTAACAAGTTCCAACGCGCTCTGTAAACGGGCATAACGAAGAAAGAATAATAATAATAATAATAATAATAATAATAATAATAATAATAATAATAATAATAATAATAAGTCCGCCTCTGTGGAGTAGTGCTTAGTGTACTGCCACCTCCCGGAGGCCAAGGTTCGATTCTCGGCTCTGCCACGAAATTCGATAAGTGGTACGAGCGCCAGAACGGGGTCCACTCAGCTTCGGGAGATTAACTGAGTACAGGGGGGTTCGATTCCCACCTCAGCCATCTTCTGAAGTGATTTTCCGTGGTTCCCACTTCACCGTCAGGCAAATGCCGGGATGGTAACTAATTTAAGGCCACGGCCGCTTCCTTCCCTCTTCCTTGTCTATCACTTCCAATCTTCCCATTCCCCTTACAAGGCCCCTGTTCAGCATAGCAGGTTAGGCTGCCTGGTAGAGGTACTGGTGCTCCTCCCCAGTTGTTTCACTCCGACCCACAGTCTCGCCTTCAAGGACACTGCCCTTGAGGTGGTAGAGATGGGATCAATCGCTGAATCCATGGAGGGTAAACCGATTGAGAAAGAAAGAAAGAAAGAAAGAAAGAAAGAAAGAAAGAAATAATAATAATAATAATAATAATAATAATAATAATAATATATTCGGAGAACATGCAACATAATATACGGGACACCTCGATGTTTTAGTAATGCGAGTCAGGCTTATTACTGTTTGCTGAACAAACTAGACTGCCACTGTACCCCGGCGTCATTCCACATGGGAGCAGTACAGAGAGGTATCAGTTCGCTGCGGCGAAATCGATCTCTGCACAGTCTCCTGCAACCACACATCCAATCTTCGCAATTGGATTGCTAGGATATAAGTTATGTGAGTGCGCACTGGTGTGTGTTGGGGAGTTCCGTGGAGCGCAGTGCAGACACGATGACTCAGGTTCTCAATTGTCGCGAAATCGAATCGCCCTGCTGTGCGTTCCGGCAGCCGTAGCTCACACCGGCGGGTCGTGTGGACTGCCGGGTGCTGGTACGTACCATCGTCTGAGTCATACACAACTGTAACTCAGTGAAGTAGGGGGAGGTGATGTTTCACGTCTCAACATCAGCACCATACGAATTCTCTTTCTCATGAAGTTGTGATAAAAAATCACTGTTGGTGTATAGAATTATATACACGAAACATTCCAAAATATGTATGCAATATGAACTACATAATTGAGCAGGGAATATGTTGACGTGGCAATGTGCAGAATTTAGGTATAGCGAGGTGTTTTTTTTTTTTTTTTTTTTTTTTTTTTTTTTCGCCTCGGCTCCCCCATTGCGAAAATTGTCAAATCACACTACTTCCAATCTTCGTTGATGAAATGGCGAATGGGTCCGCCACTCACTATTGGGCTATTTGACCTTGAAAAGCATTTGGATAGGCTCTTCGGACCACCTCTTTTAAAGTAAGTTATTAATTATTATCCTCTTTCTAGCTTTATAGTTTGGAAATACTGAAGGACGTCTAGTGTACACTTTTGCGGGACACGGATTTCTACCGAGCGACTCAATACTGGAAGGAAACGATAGACATTTTCTGTGTCAAAATGTTCAAGTATACAATATAATAGCCGGGCTGAGTGGCTCAGACGGGTGAGGCGCTGGCCTTCTGACCCCAACTTGGCAGGTTCGATCCTGGCTAAGTCCGGTGGTATTTGAAAGTGCTGAATTACGTCAGCTTCGTGTCGGTAGATTTACTAGCACGTAAAAGAACTCCTGCGGGACTAAATTCTGGCACATCGGCGTCTCCGAAAACCATAAAAATACTTAGTGGGACGTAAAGCCAATAACATTGTTGTTATTATTACAATATAATATGCCCAAAAATGCGTTAATACTACTGATAATAAAAATAACATTGGCCAACAAAAAAATCAAGGTGCCACGGAAATTGCAACGAATATGGGGTATTTTGGTGATGCTGAATACGAATCTGTCATTGATTTTTAGAGATTGGCTCTTGTTTATAAGATACAGGGTGTTCATTAAACTAACCTTGTATTCTGACATTACCTATATCCGCTGACTTAAGGAGGCGAATCTTAATTTTTTTTCTTCACAACGAGGTTGTGTGAACTATCCTGATGAGTTCTGTTATGTGTGTGGTGAATACACTCCGCTGAAAAATAGAAAATAACATCATCGACTTTGTGAAGAAAACCTATTTTGCATATTTTGGTATTTATCTTGGGGACCGAGATAAGTCTTGTGCTCCCCATAAGGTTTGTAAAAGCTGTGTGGAGGGTCTAAGAAAGTGGACAAATAGAACAAAGAAAAATTCAAACCTTGAAGTGCCAATGGTTTGGAGAGAACAAGAAAACCGCCACGATGACTGTTATTTTTGTGTTGTGAGTGTAAAAGGTTTCAATCAATACAAAAAACAGAAATGGGATTATCCAAATTTGGATTCAGTGAGGAGGCCTCTACCACATAGCAAACATGTTCGAGTGCCAGTATTTACCACCGCTTCCTGAACTTCCATCGTCAGATATTGAAGAATTGCAGGACGTGGAAAGTAATACTGATGACATGAATATGAAGCTAGTATTTCTACACCTCGGCAGTTCTCTCAGGAACAACTCGGTAACTTGATAAGAGACCTCAGTCTATCTAAGCAAGATTCAGAACTGTTGGCATCCAGACTCAAAGAAATGAACTGCCTGAAGCCACAAACTAATATTATAGCTTACCGCACTAGCGAAAAGGGGCTTCTTCCGTACTTCAACGAAGAAGATGAAATTGTGTACTGCGATGATATTCCGGGACTACTACTTGAAATGAGTTTGTCTGAGTATCAATCAGAAGACAGGCGACTTTTTATCGACAAATCCGTGAAAAGCTTGAAATGTGTGCTGTTACACAGTGGGCATCGCTATGCAATCCATTCCACTTGCCCACTCCACAGAAGTTCATGAAGAATATAACAGTATGAATATGACTCTGCAGAAAATTCGTTATCATCAGCACGGGTGGCTTATTTGTGTTGATTTGAAGATGGTCAACATCTTGCTTGTGCAGTAAAGTGGCTACACAAAGCACCCATGTTTCATCTGCATGTAGGATAGGAGGGCTAGACAGATTTCCTGATAATCTTGATGGTTTTAGTGAGGAACAAGGGCAGATGTTACATGAAAGTCATGAAGGAAAGGTATCAGGGAAGGTGGGACAGACACGTGATGGCAGACTACTGCTGGAATGACAGTTGGATCAGCGAACATCATACATGAGCCATTGGTTGACAGGGACAAAACCATTCTCCCTCCACTTCATATAAAGCTAGATCTCATGAGGTTAAGAAATCTTAGTCAGCCCATTCCAGTTTGTGAGTAGATTATGCTTTTCATATTTATTTTCCTCTTTTTAAAATATTTTCCGGTAGGACTTTCAATATCCCAAAAACTAGAGCCAACTGAGCAAAACCGTTACCATATTCGGAATCAGCATCCAAAAGTCAACCTAAAATCACTCAGATCTGACTAGCACCAAAATGGTTATTGACCAATGTAATAATAATAATAATCTTCCTTTCTTTCTTAATCTGTTTACCCTCCAGGGTTGGTTTTACCCTCGGACTCAGCGAGGGATCGAACCTCTCCCACCTCAAGGGCAGTGTCCTGGAGCGTGAGATTTTGGGTGGAAATACAACTGGGAAGGAGGACCAGTACCTCGCCCAGTCGTCCTCACCTGCTATGCTGAGCAGGGGCCTTGTTGGGTGATGGGAAGATTGGAAGGGATGGACAAGGAAGAGGGAAGGAATCGGCCGTGGTCTTATGTTAGGTACCATCCCGGCATTTACTTAAAGGAGAAGTGGGAAACCACGGAAAACCACTTCGAGGATGGCTGAGGTGGGAATCGAACCCACCTCTATTCAGTTGACCTCCCAAGGCTGAGTGGAACCAATTCCAGCCCTCGTACCACTTTTTAAATTTCGTGGTAGTGCCGGGGATCAAACCCGGACCTCCGGGGCTAGCAGGTAATCACGTTAACCACTATTCCACACAGGTGGACAATAATAATAATAATAATAATAATAATAATAATAATAATAATAATAATAATAATGGCTTTATGTCCCACTAATTACTTTTACGGTCTTCGGAAACGCCAAGGTGCCAGAATTTAGTCCGACAGAAGTTCTTTTATGTGCCAGTAAATCTACCAACACGAGGCTGAAGTATTTGAGCATCTTGAAACACCACCGGACTGAGCCAGGATCGCATCTGCCAAGTTGGGTTCAGATGGCCAGTGCCTCAACCGTCTGAGCCGCTCAGCCCAGCAGTAATAATAATAATAATAATAATAATAATAATAATAATAATAATAATAATAATAATAATAATAATAATATTGGCGTATGGCCTCCGGGGCTGTCTAGTGGCAGGTCCTCTGAAATAACATGTATGGGCGACCTGTGCGTCTGAATTCTAATGCAGAATATGTCACACATACCCAGTCCCCGAGCCGTAGGAAATAATCAATGAAGGTAAAAATATCGGACGTGGCCGGAAATCATACCCAGGACCCTTTGGATCAAAGATCAGCACGCTAACCAGATAACTGTGGAGCCGTACAACACGCACTTACATACACACTAAAAACTCTGAGTCTGCAAGTTTACTTTTGTATAGGATATGTAAAACTAAAGCAAAATGGACAAAGTCATGTCTTGGAGGGGTGGGAGATACAGGCTTCCACTATCCATAACCTCGGCCACCTTTGCCCGCAGGAACTAACCTCGTATTCACTTTTGGTGTAAGCTGAGTGACCCTCGGAGCCATGTGCACCTACGGAAGTAGAAATCATTTCTTAAATTTTTTCGATTTCCTTTCGGGTGCACCGACCCCGCCTTTACCGTCTCGGCCAGGCAGCCCCTTGTATAGGGCACGTGAAAACATAAAACATTATCAACATAACATGAAACATTCATATTTTTAATTCTAAGGATAAATATAATATTACTTACACTCAATTACAGTAACCCTACTCCTTCTTTCTATTCACCTAAATCGGATTTATAAAAAATATGATATACTGTACTCTATTTTTTCCACGTTTTCTCGTTCCAGCTTATTCCACCTGTCCATGAAATACACTTATGTACTAAAAATGTAGTTTCGAAATCACTAGAAGTGACGCGACAAACATCGACCAGTGAGCTAATTTTAATGTCGTATTCACAATCCTAGATTAGCATGGTATTACTGCCTTTCAATTAGAGAGAGTCTGCTGCACGTCGCGTGTTTTACCTAAGTCCATAAAATTCGAAAACGGCATTCACCAAAATAAATTATAAATATGCTCTTAACATGGAAACGTGATCAAATGTCCAAAATATGCGCATAGGCTATATGCAGGAAAAACATTCTTCAGTTGTATTTATTTAAAATTAAAGATGCAATATTTACTCGAATTCCGGTTGGATCTCCTACAACTCCACTATCATCTGTCATAGATAGGCCAGGAATCACTGAAGAGGAGTACTAGGAAAATTAGAGGCGAGACAATTTGCCGTTGCTTTTCTCGCCGAGGCAGAAGGAGCTGTTAGATAAAAAAGACCGCCAAATCGACTGAAACAGACGCACTAACCGACCCTATAAGCGACACCTTTCTATAATTCATAATGGGGAATGGGTGCATAAAGAATAACATTGCCAGCATTGTTCATACTTCACGTTCATATTGGTCAAGTTATAGATAAGACTGAGGCAAGTCACTGAAAGTAACGATACTTTTCCTCTCCCGATACCAGAAGACATAATGTGTTGGTAACTCTATGTCTCGCCAGAGATGGATATGGGCTGTACGGGAGTGGAGAATGACCAAATATTTGGGTACTAGAAGGCCCATTGCTGTTTGTCGATCGATACAGTGTTTCTATACCTGTCTCTTGGTAGGCTAAAAACCAGAGCTTCCACTGAAGTCTCAGTCATTCTTGAAGGGGGAGTAATGCCATTCGGAGCATGACTGAGCGTCCGAGTGTTATGACAGGTTTTACTCATAGCGTCAATCGTGCTGCAATAGAATTTTCTGACTCAGTGAAGATAGGAATCCTCACACCTCACCTTGCCTACTATGACTCACTATGGCGCAGCCAACGTCTTTTGAGATTTCCCTATAACCACACTACCTTGGCTGGCAGTATTTGAGGATCCAGCTAGCCTCTGCGCTGATGACTTTACAGACAGAGCCATATTCTTATTTTCTAAACATCTTGTAAGTTCAGCTTTGATATATTTTTATCCAGTACTCAGAAATATTCAGAATTATTTAAACGAAAAATTTGTTCCGAACATCCAAATAGACTATCAAGAGCTGTCGTTTACATGTCAGTTTCCTTGATTCTGTAATACTACGGAACGCCATGCTGTTCGAATTTGGTCGACAGCGAAGCCACGTTCCTGAGGGTCGAATCTACATAAAACAAGAGATACCTTGGCTATGATCGTGATATCATCAGTCACATAATATCGCACTTTTTTTTTTTCTATTTTGCTTAACGTCGCACTGACACAGACATGTCTTATGGCGACGATGGGATAGGAAAGGCCTAGGGAGTGGAAGGAAGCGGCCGTGACCTTAATTAAGGTACAGCCCCGGCATTTGCCTGGTGTGAAAATGGGAAACCACGGAAAACCATCTTCAGGGCTGGCGACAGTGGGGCTCGAACCCACTATCTCCCGATTACTGGATACTGGCCGCACTTAAGCGACTGCAGCTATCGAGCTCGGTAATACCGTACTACAAGCTTACTTGTTCGCTTTTTGAACACCGACGTCCGTGTTGCAGTCAGTTAACGTTCTTCTTTTCCCATCCCGGCTATGGTTGGCGGTATTTGAGGATCTACGATAACTCCGCGTCGTTGGTTTTCATAATGTTAAATGCTTCTTTGTCCGGCTCCATGGCTAAATGGTTAGCGTGTTGGCCTTTGGTCACAGGGGTTCCGGGTTCTATTCCCGGCAGAGTCGGGAATTTTAACCATCATTGCTTAATTTCGCTGGCACGGGGGCTGGGTGTATGTGTCGTCTTCATTTTCATTTCAACCTCATCATGACGCGCAGGTCGCCTACGAGTGTCAATTCAAAAGACCTGCACCTGGCAAGCCGAACTTGTCTTCGGGCACTCCCGGCACTAAAAAGGCATACCCCATTTCATTTCAGTGCTTCTTTGGGATCAAATTCCGACACCTTGGTTTCTCTCAAAATCTGTATCAATTAACAGAACGTTATGATATGATGACAACTTTGTTGAGTTTACGTTTACGGTTTTGGTAGACGCCGAGATACAGGAAGTTCGTCCCGCAGTAGTTCATCTCCGTATCGGTGAGTCTACCGACACAAGGCAGGCGTATTGGACTTCTACCGGATTGAGACGGGATCAAACCCGCCAACTTACGCTCCACTATCTGAGCTGCTCAGTCTGGTAACAGGGCCTTACAAACTATTATTATTATTATTATTATTATTATTATTATTATTATTATTATTATTATTATTATTATTATTATTATTATTATTATATGCCTTTGATGGCGAGATGTAGTGTTTACAGTGCATTCTGTCTTCTGGGCTAGAATAAATGTGTTACTTTCATTGACGTTCCTCAGTCTTATCCTTGGATTTGACAATATTAAAGTGACCGAGGTATGAGCGATGCTAGTAATACCATTCCTTATGTAGTCAGTCCCTGTTATGAATGGTGTGAAAATATCACTCACAGGCTCAGTGCATTTCATTGGGCTTGGCAGACTGATATGTAATAGCAACTTCTGGCTCGGTGAGGAAAGGAACGGGAAACTACCTCACTCCTCATTTCCCTAGTACGCCTCTTCAGTGTAGCCTAGACTATCTATGGCAGCTGTTGGTGGAAGGGTGGAGGTTCCAACCAACCTTCGGGCTGAATACCCAACATACAATATTATTATTATTATTATTATTATTATTATTATTATTATTATTATTATTATTATTATAGAGCTAAATGGTCGCACTTGTCAGTGACCTACGGCTTTGAAGCCACGCTCTTCATTCGGAGGACGAGTGGGTTCGAATCCTACTGTGGGCTGTCCTGAGAATGTTTTTCTGTGGATTTCCATTTCCACTGTCCGGCTCAATGGCTAAATGGTTAGCGTGCTGGCCGTTGGTCACAGGGGTCCCGGGTTCGATTCCCGGCAGGGTAGGAAATTTTAACCACCATTGGTTAATTTCACTGACATTGGGGCTGGGTGTATGTGCCGTTTTCATCATCATTTCATCCTCATCACGACACGCAGGTCGCCTACGAGTGTCAAATCAAAAGACCTGCACATGGCGAGCCGAACATGTCCTCGGACACTCCCGGCATTAAAAGCCATATGGTACGCCATTTTTCCACTTTCAGACAAATGCTGGGACAGTTCCTATTTATCAGCCACAACTGATTCCGTCCACTTGTTTACCTAATTTCATCCTCGTTAGCTCCTGAACGGAGGTTAGCGACAGGCAGGGAATCCGGCCGTAAAGAAAATGTCATATAATTTCATATCACCTCATCCCCGACAGGACTAAGGGGTAGACAGACATTCGTATTTCTCTCGGTTATGTATTCAACGTTAGTAGATCTGAAGGGAGGTCTGGTTGATTGTACGAACTTGCGGGCGCTAATATGGGCTGTCGAAGTCTTTTCTCGTCATTCTTCGCCCGGGAGGTCTTTTCAGGCAGTTCGGTCTGGTCCTACCCCAGTCACTCATTTAGCGCAACACAAGGGGCACGTGTGAGTTCATGAACATCACACACGGGAATACATAGTACTTAGGGCCTAACTTGTGTATTTTGTATGTAGATTTTGTAAGTCAGTAAAGAGAGCTTTATAACTTCATTATCTTATGCTTGTTTTGATCTTGTATTCTTATTGCACCATACATCATGCACGCACACACACACACACACATACATACAAACACACAGAGAAAGAGGGAGAGAGAGAGTGTATTTCATTTTTATTAAAAAAAATAAAAGTCAGCCCCCGTTTCTGCTAGCAGTCTGTTTCATCTGTGATTATGCCCCACTGGTGACCATGGTCGTTAAGGCGCTATGGTCTGACACTTTGGTTAGCTGGTTGGAGTCCTTTTGGTGGAAAATAAATTCTAATCAATCATTTTTACGGCAAAAGACTGGGTTAAATTTCAGTTTTTTTCGCAGTTAAGGTATGAGCAGAATCCCTGGTGTCATTCGACAGGCGTAGGCTGTACCGAAACCGGTTTTCACTCTCTTCCTACCTTAATACCATATTCATCACCACACCTGCAGATGCGCAGGTTGTCCATGGCCGTCAACTAGAAAGACCTGCACCAGGTCTCTCTGGAGGCCAGACATCACATCTTCGATTAGAAAAGAATCAGAAATTGTTCAGATTTAGAACAAGATTATCTAGTGTTCCTATACAAAATAAGAAATTAGTGTTCGCTTCCCCTCTCATTGCAAGGACTGCACTATTTATTTAAACGCAAAAAAAAAAAAAAAAAAAAAAAAACACCACTTAAGTTTTACTCGACTGTTGATATCACAGCCATTGGACCACCACTTTTACGATGGATGCGAGTTTACAGTTGGCCGAAACCGAACAAGAATTCCAAGCAAGGCGGTTGAGGGTGTCGACTTGGCGACTATGTGGCTGGCACTTTAATTATTTCAGCCTGACTGGCTGGGCAGCAGTTGTTTTGGTAGGTCAGGGCTCTCGAAGGACTGTATGTTCCATTGAGTTCGGTGTGATCCATTAGTCGAGATTCAAATCATGAACATCTGAAACAGAAGCTAGTGGTTATGTCACTCGATTAATTATCATTCCGACCCATACTTTTCATAAGACAATGACTGGACAGTGTACGATTGCCACGTGCCTTCATGTTTCTTACAAATGATGCCGTCGGGAGACCTTCACTAGAAGACATCAGGACTCGTGCGCCGTTGAGACAACTAACCAACCTACCAACAGGAAGCACGGCCAATGGTCCCGTTGGCCAGCAGGTGGCAGACAGCTCGCGTGCCCAGCCGGCCCCAGCTCGTGCAGGTGCAGCCCTAATTTCTCCCCTAGCAAGGTGCTGATACGACGTAACGCGCTCACTCCAGCACTGTAATTAGAGTCAATTGTAACATCAACAACAACAGCATGTAATAATAATAATAATAATAATAATAATAATAATAATAATAATAATAATAATAATAATCATCATCATCATCATCATCATACATCCATCTTCGTTATGACTCCTACGCCTTTCAGTCTTCAATCTGCAAGTCTCTGTGTTCTAATTATGTGCCTCCACAATCCTCTCTTTGCAACTAGCTGTGCAGCCACATATAGTTTCACAGCAGCTCGTATCATTCAATCATTGAAAACTGATTACAGTATAACCATCGCCGTTTTGGCCTTCTTCTGTTTCCCTTACCCACCATGACCAATAATAATAATAATAATAATAATAATAATAATAATAATAATAATAATAATAATAATAATAATAATAATAATAATAATAATAATAATAATAATAATAATAATAATAATAATAACGCCATTGGGTTTACGTACCATTAATTGACTATTTATATTGTCAGAGACGGCGAGGTGTCGGAAATCTGCCCACAGGAGTTCTTTTACTTGTCGGTAAATATGTCAACACGAGGTATGCGTATCTGAGCACCTTCAAATACCACTGGACTGAGCCGGTATCGAATCTGTCAAATTGGACTTAGAAGTCCAGCACTCTACCGTCTGAGCCACTCAGTCCGGGAATAATAATAATAATAATAATAATAATAATAAACCGAGTAGGCTACGTAGGATGGGTCGTATAGCTGAAAGCTTTTATTCTGGAGATTGTGGGTTCGAGCCTTACCGAGGGTAATTCTAAAGATCTGTTTGGATGGCTTCATATGCTGTGTTTGGGCCTTAAGACCACGGTCAGTTTA
Source organism: Anabrus simplex (assembly GCF_040414725.1). NCBI lineage: Eukaryota > Metazoa > Arthropoda > Insecta > Orthoptera > Tettigoniidae > Anabrus > Anabrus simplex. Next base: position 998,281,829 of record NC_090265.1, on the reverse strand, counting down.
GTTCTTTGACATTCCAGCATCGCTGAAAATCCGAAGGAAATTAAGTAAATACATTTAATTCTGAATTAATGAATTACTCTTAATCAAGCTAAAGGCTTGAAAAATGTCATGTTTGCGTATGAACTAGTTTCGTCTACATCAGAAGCTAAATACATAAACGTGAAAGCCCTAGGATCTATTGTATAAAACAAGTGTTTCTGCTGCAGTAACTTTTACATTCTCTATGAATTTCACGTTTCTCTTTCACCTGATCACAGATCCATCTCTGACTTCTATCGACTCCTAGGCCTATAGAATTTCAAATAATATCACCATTTTCTTTGTTTCATTTCACGTTAGGTCATGTAGGTTTCGAGATTTTAATTCATATTTTTTTTTATATCGTAGGTGGAACGCAAAAAGATTTTGTAAGGGAACTTTTTCTTGGTCGGTGTGTTTGGAAAATTGCTTTCTGGTCGCGTTGTGATCTGTATATATCCAATAGTTATGCTGTACGACTGTGAAATACATAAATGAATTCACATTATTTATATATTATAGGTATATAGTTATAGTGCGCCATGACTTTTGGTATGGTCTAGCCTAAAATGATTGTCCTATACACAAGAGGTACCATCTATTATAATTAGGGAGAGGATTTTAAGGTAGAAGGTACTGTATGGTCAGAAAAGGGGCAAAAAGGTTCTGAATATACATATAAAAAGGTGCCGAAAAAGGTGTGATGAAATCATTTTATTAAGGTTTACACCTGTTATATGAACTTTCTTTATCCCATTTACGGGGTTCTAATAATTAATCAACACGTTATATTGGATTACACACAATATTTCAAAGTTTTTGACAGTAAGTCGCTGGCGCTTTGAGCTCAGTAGATCCATATATAGCAAGAAGCTCTGCTCGACATCCTACAGAAACCAATGGAGAATATCTTGTCAGCCCTCGTAAAGGGAGTTCAGTCGAAGTTGCAAAGGTTTCCACATCTGGATTTAAAAAAAAAAAAATTAATTCGAGTTTGACTTTAGCAAATCTATCGCGGTTGTCCGCAACTTCTTCCCCTGTTTCTCCTCCATACCTCCTTTTCAACCTTCGATATGATTTAGTGTTGTGAAATATACGCTCTGGTCCGGACTGATAAAACTCTAACACGGCCTACAAGAGAGTACGCAGCAGATAGGCGGAACCGTTAAATTCATGCCAATACTAACTGAACTTAGTTTAAACTGTTGCAACATCATTGTTTAAATTTGATTTCACAGTTGCTGGTTGGCCATTCTTGCTAAGGTTGGCCATTGTTGCTTAACTAGCTGATGTACCCGTGCTTCGCTACGCAATTTTACATTGTATACAGAATTCTAGGTTAAGTAGTGTACACGTTGTGAGTAAGATTGGAATAAATTGCCTAGCTCTTAACGTTACCCTAGAATCGCGGCGGGGAAGTCACAAAACATTTTTTCTTTTTTTATGTGAAGAGTGTACACGTTGTGAGTAAGATTGTAATAAATTGCCTAGCTCTTAACCTTACCTTAGAATCGCGACGTGGAAGGGACTCCAGGGGAGGGACTTGAACAAGAGATTTAGCAACTCTGCCATATAAAGCCCATTTGAATTCGCCCGCGAAGCGGTCTGATTGGCTAATTTTAGCAGCTGACATCGACGTAATCTATATATCTGTACAGTGCTCAGAATCTGAAAAGAATGGTATTTCTGTATCGGTCATGTCCACAGTAACAAGAAAATGCATGTTTTACTTTTCCGTAATTTCTGTCTGTCTGTCTGTCTGTCTGTCTGTCTGTCTGTCTGTCTGTCTGTCTGTCTGTCTGTCTGTCTGTATGTATGTACACGCATCACGAGGAAACGACTGAAGATAATTTAATGAAAATCGGAATGTAAAGTCGGGTGATGAACCGCTACAATCTAGGCTATAACTTATTTTAATCACGCTGAGTGAAATGGTAGTTTAGGGGAAGGCTTGAAATTTTATTCTCAAATATTTATGTTATTAGTGTTCGTGTCTTAATGAAAATCTCTAGCAAAGATGGGAAATAATTCGCTACAATATAGGCTATACACGCTGAGAAAAACGGTAGTTTAGGGGAAGGCCTGACATTTAATTGTCAAATATTTATGTTTTTAGTGGTCATATCTTCACGAAAATTGGTATGCAAAGTCGGGGAATAGGTCCCTATAATCTAGGCTATCAATAATGTTATTCGCACTGAGTGAAATGGTAGTTTAGGAGAAGGACTGAAATGTAATCTATATATAAAATAAGTGTTTTGCCTGTGCATTGCTGAGAATTTGAAATGAATGCTATTTCTGTATCTGTCATGTCCACAGTAACAAGGAAATGCACTTTTTACTTTTCCGTAATTTCAGTCTGTCTGTCTGTCTGTCTGTCTGTCTGTCTGTCTGTCTGTCTGTCTGTCTGTCTGTCTGTCTCTCTGTCTGTCTGTCTGTCTGTCTGTCTGTCTGTCTGTCTGTCTGTCTGTCTGTACAAGCATCAATAGAAAACGGCTGAAGAGAATTTAATGAAAATCGGTATGTAATGTTGGGTGATGAACCACTGCAATCTAGGCTACAAATCATTTTATTCACGTTGAGTGAAATGGTAGTTTGAGGGAAGGCCTGAAATGTAATTCTCAAATAAATTGTTTATGTTATTAGTGGTCGTATCGATAAATACTACATAACTAACATAACTTTAGTTATGTCGTAAGTTAGTAGTAGTTATGTAAGAAGTTATTAAATTTCCGATCACTTATGTCTTATACATTGTTACCGTACCGCATATAATCAGAGATATTAATGAATTTGGATTTCTGTTACTAAGTCCATATCAGCGCCGAGTCACGAGAAAATGGGTAAAGAAAATTTAGTGAAAATCGGTATGTAAATTCTGAGAATAAAGAACTACAGTCTACGATATAAATAATTTTGTAAGACGCCCTAATATCAGAGTCGAAAGAAAACTAATGTGAAGGCCTGCAATATAGAAAGCTCTTAAACTTTATCAACAATAACATTACATTGACCATTGTTTGTTGTGATGTGATTTTTGTCTTCTGTTTCCTCTCATCCCCGGTAGATAGGATTACTGCAGCGTAATTAATTTAATTTGTTTGACGTCGCACCGACACAGGTAGGTCTTATGGCGACGATGGGATAGGAAATGAATAGTGGTGTGAAGGAAGCGGCCTTGGCTGTAAGGTACAGCCTGGTGTGAAAATGGGAAACCACGGAATGCCATCTTCAGGGTTACCGGCAGTGGGGTTCGAATTCACTATCTCCCGGATGCAAGATCACAACTGCGCGCCCCTAACCACACGGGCAACTCGCCTGGTCGTACCGACTGTAACAGCCTGCCTGTATATTGGCGGGAAGTAACTGGGGAGTTAGATAACTTTCTTCTTTAGCATGCCATTCCTCTGGTTCATACATTTTCTGATATATCTGGTACGTAACACACTGGTTCATCATAGCATTCGAGCTATTCAATCCCTACTCTGAGGCACTGATTGGAATGAGCAGTGTGAATATTTAACGGAATAATGACAGAGGAGTGTTCACGGCAGTCTGCGACCTGGTTATTCCAGCTCTGGAACTTTGAACTGTTAGATCGGCACCGTAGTACTGTTCGTTGAAAGTGAGAAAGTGTGCGGTTTTTCATTTGATCGAGTATTTTATATGATGACATTGCTTTCAATCGCTACATTCCTACTGACGTTTTTGTAATGACCTATATTGAATTCAGTTAGGAAAACCACAAAGTCAGTCTTTCTGAGAATCCCGTAGCGAAGCACGGGTACATCAGCTAGTTAACTCTAAGACGTATCTTCCAGAAATCTCAAACTCCTGAATTACAAGGGATTAGGGGATGAGATTTTTGCTGAAATTTTCTAAACCGAGCTCGATAGCTGCAGTCGCTTAAGTGCGGCCGGTATCCAGTATTCGGGAGATAGGTTCGAATCCCACTGTCGGCAGCCCTGAAAATGGTTTTCCGTGTTTTTCCATTTTCACATCAGGCAAATGCTAGGGCTGTACCTTAATTAAAGCCACGGCCGCTTCCTTCCCACTCCTAGCCCTTTCCTGTCCCATCGTCTCCATAAGACGTATCTGTGTCGGTGCGACGTAAAGCAACTAGCAAAAAAAAAAAAAAAAAAAAAAAAAGGAATCTTCTAAACAGTCCCAATATCCCAGGAAAAATCCTATAAAATTACTTTATTTTCAGTATATACTGTATGCACTCCATGCGAAAATCTGACCATATTTCAGACGGTCGAAGTAAGGATACCGCATATCCCACTTTCTAAACTACCCCACACACATTTTAATCCAATAAAAATTGCAATTCGACCTCTGAAATGTATAATTAACATACATACGGCAAGTACGTTTACAAAATGTTTTAGTTTTCTGAACTAGGATTCGGTGCAGAACTACCAAGACCAGTACTTGTTGAACGAGTAATATTCATAAGAGGAGTGTATTTTCAGCAAGAGGGCCTTATTCTCTTTTATTTTATCAAAAATATCACCACACTCAATTTAAGAATTACCTTTAAAACAAAACAAAACCTTCTCCACTTTCATCTGACACTTCACAGGACCCCATACATTTTTTTCAATAAAGAAAACTCTTTCTGTATCATCTGAAGCACCTGGAAAGCAGAAAATGAATTCAGTTACCTTTATTAAGTTCATTCACCTGTTTTGGCTTGTTTCAAGTATCTGAAAGACTTTCACCCACATTTCAGCACACTTCAACGGTTCCTTTAACTCCTTTCTTTTTTTCCTTCCTCTTCAATCACTTTTAGCTACTTTAGAGCTAGGTTAAGCAAAGGCTCTTCATCAAAATGTTCATCCACATTTATTTCTGTGCTGGGAGAGGGAATAACTGAGTTGATGAACTAAGTTGAAAATTTCACAAGAGAACATTGAACTTTATTTTTGAGTCCATTTGAATCGAAGCAAACTGTTCCACCGCTGCAAAAGTGCCTTTCCATCAGCCGAGATGAGACATGCACTGGTTATAGAACATGTCTGCATGTTTTTCGAAATATTGCTTTGTGACATTTCCTTCATTATCAGAGGATGACAGCTTTTGTTAAGCAAACTGGGGAATAAGTCTATTTTCTTTCCTAGACATCAGTTTTTCTTTCAATATAAACTGCATTCGAATCCCACCGTCGGCAGTCCGAATGGGGGTTTTCCGTGGTTTCCCATTTCACATCAGGTAAATGCTGGGGCTATACGGCTGCTCCCTTTCCCATTCTTTCGTCGCTGAAAACGTTTGATGTGTTAGTGTGACGTTAAATCACTAGCAACAAAGTAAATAATGAGGTACTCTAAAGCCACTTCTGTTGTTGAAATGTTATATTGCTCCAGTGCAAGGACAGTTTAATTAAACATTTCCAGGGATCCATTAACAAACCACTATCATACCTCACTGACAGGACTCTAAAAGAAGTATTTCATAAGTTTGGTGCATGATAACTGTAACAAGAGGAATAATTTTAATCCCTCACGAATAAGAAGCATACTGTTATGGCTGAAAGCAGGCTGAGAAACCCTGTGAATATCTGAGACAGCAATTTTGTATTCCACACCAGCAAAATCACAAAAGTCTTTACGATTTGTTACCCTGACAGTATAGATAAATCTGTAGAACTGTATTACCCTCGTTTCAATGTCCATCAGGAAAAGCTAAGCTGGGTACAATTGTGAACTATGCGAGCACCACACCCGTTCCCAATATTTGCCTTCCATTCTTCTCTTGAAATTTTGCGAGGACATTTGCTTTTACCTTCTTTTCCTCACCTCCAAAGTTTGTGTTTGTATTATCTGCGCAGAAACACACGATTGTATTTTCGAAGTCTTAGTTCTGCAAAGCACTTAATATATGGCGTGACAAAATTTCAGCTGTTTCTCCGCTGACCTCATGAAACTCTATGTTTCTTACCAGGGGAACTTGTATGGGAATAAAAATTCTCGCCATAACTGGCACCATCTTTACTTCATTTCGGTTGGATGCATTAGCTATCACAGAAATAATTCTGGCCTTGTTGAGCTTACATCTGACAACACTAAAATATTCTGGGACGAGAACTTTGAGTACAATCGCCTCAGGACATTGTTCTTGCATTACAACAATTAGTGTAATACAAACTAATCAGTTTTGTCTGACAGTCACTAGTTCTAACACTGTGATCAGGTCTTGCGTTGTGGTTTGAAAAAGTGGCTTATTGTGCTACACAGGCAATGTCCTCAGTTTTAACCAGCATATTTCCGAAAACCGTCTGTTTAAATTCGTACACTGAACGGATTTTGAACGTTTCTGTGTCTCCAAATATTGTTGATATCTCGCCGGCCTCGAATAGCAACACTGAATCGAGATGGGCAATTAGTACACAATATCTGCTGCGTCATCTGACTTAGCCTTAACAGGTTTAAGAAACTGAAACTCTTTCTGCAGCTCTTGAGATTCGATCCAAGTTCAGTCCGGTGGTATTCGAAGGTGCTCAAATACGTTAGCCCAGTGTAGCTAGATTTACCGGTGCGTAAGAGAACACCTGCGGGACAAAATTCCGGCACCTACGAGTCTTCGAAAACCATAAAAGTAATTAGCAAACCGTAAAACCATTCTTCTTCTTCCACTTCTTCTTATCATTATTATTGTAACAGTAGTACGGACTCTCCCTAGCTGCAGATAATCCTTGCAACGCGTGAAAGTGGTGAAGTCTCACGAAGACAAGCTGAACTTAACCATCTCCGCTTAATTTACTGGTTCATTAAAATATCTCACTGTTATGATTATTTAGTTGAGAATTATTTCTGAATTAGGGGGCCCATACTGGGAGACTGTCTTTTTTTCTAAGTTCCACTACTGTCTTTTGATGTCATCAGTCAGTCAGCTTTTTGCCCGTCTATGCCCGTCTCTTTATATACAGTGAGTTTGAACTTCGATGTTAGGTCCCTTAAAACAACAAGCATCATCATCATGAACTTAATATTAGTCTGTCATGATGTGATCTTGGAGACTGCAACATAAAGTGAGGTCTCCTCCTAGGCGACGACGACGACAGACTAGGCTGGGGTAGTGTCGGAGATAAGGTAGGCAGCAGTCTCACCTAAAATGTAAACTTACCTGCGTGTGGTGAAAGGAAGATACCAGTGCTCCGCTCTAGCATGTGACAGTTAGAGAATGCTGCAATTAACTTTCTTAGTTTGTATTATGTAGGTTTCCGAGGCTGTCTAAGGACACGGTGTAAACCGTTTATGGGGACTGTGTAAATTTAACGACGTACGAGTGTGAAACCTCGTTACCCTTATTCACTTTGCTTTCTGGTGGCTAAATTTTTTAACTCTAAATTTTCTATCATGCATTAATCATATTGAATTATGCATTTTCCACTATGTCACCGGGCCTTCTGACCCATTAGGTTTTGTGACAAGTCATGTCACGGGATTGCTTGAAGTGTTCAGCATCCCTTTCATTTTGTTCTCAGACTTGAATTATACCTTTGTGTTCCATTTCTTGGCCATAGAATATGAGCTTTGGCTCCTGTGTTTTCTGGATCTTTCGAGCTGCTATTTGTGTATGGCTCATCTAATAAATAGGGGCAGCGTGTGCAATATGAAAGCTGTTAAGACCTTGAAGCGATTTTTCTAAAGTGTATTCTGAGTCTGGTCTATTTCTAAACAAAATTATATTGTAGAGTTCAGGGTTCGAGACCCTTCTGACATGTAACTTTTGTAGTTGAGGGTTCGATTCCCCTCTTGGTAACCTTATTCTGGAAGCTCCTGATTCTTTCATTTTTGAACAAAGTAAGGTTCGATATCCCTTCTGCGGGGGAACTACATTTGTAAAGGCTAGTGCCTCTCTTATACCAAAGATCAAGATACTTGTAAGAATTATTGGTCCTGTGATGACTTAAAGTTTTGTATGAAAAAATGGGAGCCTTTTCTCTCCGGCTGTGTATTAAGCTTTCCAGTTCAGAAATGTATTTGTTCTTGTTGTTTGAAAATATTATCTACCAAAGTAAACATATCTTTCAGAATTTAATGTTTTGTGCATGCTTTGTCGAACTATTTAACTCTCACGTTTCTTTATCCTCTGATACACCAAAACAACATAACATTTTTTTCTTTTGCTATTTGTTTTACGTCGCGCTGACACAGATCAGTCTTATGGCGACGATGGGATAGGAGAGGTCTAGGAGTGGGAAGGAAACGGCCGTGGCCTGAATTAAGGTACAGCCCCAGCATTTGCCTGTGTGAAAATGGGAAACCACGGATAACCATCTTCAGGGCTGCCGACAGTGGGATTCGAACCCACTATCTCCCTATTACTGAATACTGGCCGCACTTAAGCGACTGCAGCTATCGAGCTCGGTCATAACAATTATTATTACTACACTGCCCTCTATTTTTTTTTGACGTGAAACGTCATTCAAACTGGGGCCGAGGGTCTCTGGTGAAAAATGATGTGACGCCTTTCATATAACGCTAAATGTGGTGGTAGTGAACTTCGTTTTAAGAGGAAGTACAACTGGGCAACAAGCTCAGAGTGAATTGGAAGTCTGAAACGTGGAAAAATGAAGAAAATCAAGGGCCACAATGGAATGAAAATGAAAGAGTCCCTACTCTTCACAAACCTATTACCGTAGGGATCGGCAGAGAATACGAGTTGACCAAGAGAGGTCAGATAGGAAAGATGAAAGCGATGAGCCAGACGCAAATAATTGGAAGCAATGCCAGACTCAGCTGGGGGAAACCATGGTAACTAGCCCACGCTACCAAGCTGAGAGTCCCTGGTCCCCTTTTTAGTCCCTCTTATGGCAGACAAGGATACCATAGATACCGCCCCCATCATCATCATCATCATCTTCAAGTGTAAGGATTGTCTTCCGAGTGCATCACTGTTGCCGAATATGTGTTAAATAGCTGAATAAACCAATTGGATATACAAAGTAGAAAGATGCAAAGTACCAAAATCATGATAAACGTCGTTTTAACGCACAAAGATGCTATACAGTTTGGATAACGATGCACGAACGATGCTTGGTCCACTTGCGCCTTTATGTAGAATTCCAGCTGGCCGCTACTACTGCTAAAATGTTTTCATTCCTTCTCTGAAGGGGGAGGCGGGCCTCTTAGACGGTGACGCCGTCTCTCAGGCCTGAAAATTTGTTATGGTGAAGAAGATGCTTGGAGAAGATGAGGGGGTTGGCGGCCGTGCCCTATACTAGGAACTGTACCGGCATTAGCTTTAGTGCAGGAGAATGGAAAACAACGGGGAACCATTCTCAGGACAGCCGACGGTGGGGACTAGACGTGAGGCCGAGCCCTTTCCCGTCTCCCGAATACAGAGGCGTAGAGCCACCGCAGAGCCGTGGCCACCCGTCCTCTGATCGGTTGTTCGGTCGGAGAGCAGAGCTGTTGGACCACGGACCAGCCGTGGTCACATGTGGGCCGAAACCCACTCTGCATCTACCGATACCTTCTTACCATGCGACTGTGAATTTACTGTGGTCGAGAAACGAGAAAAGTTTTCGTTCCTAGTATATACATCCACAGCCTGTTTCCTGTCATTCGACCGGGTGATGAATGGAGTGAATGAAGCTCCCATCTAGCGGCGAGGGTAGGAATTGTGCCGGCTGCCGAGGCCTGTCGCACTCCTCTGGGGCAATGATTAATGGCTGACAAACGAAATGAAATGATCTTGGAGAGTGTTGCTGGAATGAAAGATGACAGGGAATGGAGTACCTGGAGAAAAGCCTGTCCCACCTCCCCTTCGTCCAGCACAGATCTCACATGGAGTGACCGGTATTTGAACCACGGAACCCTGCGGTGAGAGATCGGCGCGCTGCCGCCTAAGCCACGGAGGCTGCTGCTTTCATTCCTAGTGATCTGTTTAAAATAGTAGAGGACGCTAAAGCTTTGAAATCATTCAAAGAAGTTCCAATGGCCAAGAATCTGAATATCTCTGTAGCCTATTGCATTCAATATCTTGTTAATAATACTGTAAAAACAGGCCTGTAATGACACTGAAGCAGGGAATACTATTATGGTGCTGAAAGAAGGTCGAACAATGAACGATGTGCGGTCTGCACTGTTGGAAGTTCAAATGCCACATCGTATAATCATTGCAGGAAAGAAGAAGGATCTCTTGGCAAGATTCTCTACCTATGAAATGATGGGTATAGGCAGATCTACGAGTAAAAAGTACTTCAGGAGAAGAATCACAGCTGATTGACTTAGCATCTAATAGCCCCGTTAATTGTCTCGTATAAATGGGTCTGAACAAAGCGGAACACTATGTATCTGTGTTATTAATTCATAATTCGTGTCCACGTGCTGTCTTCCAACAATAACATACACATGAACCCAGTTCGTGTGAAAGTGTTCTAGAGAGGTTTAATGGGCCATAATGAAACATTTAAGAAAATGAACAAAAAATCCAAATCTATATGATCGAAAGTATTCGGACATCCGGAATCTCGAATCAACTCGGGAGCTAAATTTTATTTCGAATTATCGAAATATCGAGGTATAGACTACATCGTTTTTTGAGCATGTATAGCACATAATTGAATAGTATATGTCTACGAGCTTATACTGAATACATTATTTTTGACAGTATTCAAAAATATACAAACTCTATTTTACGGCATCACTTTAATTATAATCCTTATTAACTTTTTAGAAGGCAGGATACAGTACATACAGTAGTAAAACAAGAAACATACCTCGGTTAACACCTTTGGAAAAAACAAAAACCTGTTAGTCTCTTCTGTTTATTACTGTTAACCTTTCCTCTCTTCACGCTGAAATTTCCCGTCAATACCACGCAGCCGAGATTCGTAAATGGAACTTGTCATTCGCGACTTCGGAGGTTGCTTTCGTACGTGACCGGTAATTAATTCACACCTGAGAATCAGCGACGCTTGGCCGATTTTCCGATCATTAGAAGTTTTAATTTTTCGGTTCCCGTCATATTAGCTCCCATCATCACTGTAAACCTTTCTTGACTTGTTAACTGTTCCTCACAAACCACGAATGCCGCATTGCACAATTCATGTTGCAAAACTTTAGAGTTTCAGAGTATTTTTTGCTTCAAGGGAGGGAATGTTTACTTCGAGAAATCGAGAAATTCGTGCAACCGAATTTCGAGTTGTAGAGAAATAAATACACTTGAAGAATAGGACAAACGGCCGTGGCAGAGTGTCGGCCTCCGGATCCCAAGATAGCGGGTTCAAACCCGGCAGAGGTAGTCGGAATTTTGAAGGGCGGAAAAAAGTCCATTCGATACTCCATGTCGTACGAAGTCGGCATGTTAAAGATCTCTGGTGACACATTTGGTGTTTACCCGACAAAATTCATTAAATCTCAGCCATAGACGCCCAAGAGAGATCCGGTTTACTCGGTCTGCCATCCAGTGGGCGTAGAGTAAAACGGAACGTCGAAATTGACGAGCAGACAGCCAGATGGCGTCAAATTGAAATGTCTGCACACCGTAGCTGAGGCCATACGATTATTATTATTATTATTATTATTATTATTATTATTATTATTATTATTATTATTATTATTATTATTATTTCGAGATACTGAAACTTCGAGTAATGGACGTTCGAGATATCGAGGCTCGACTATGCTGCTTCATACCGCTATAAAAGGAGGCAGTGAGGTTTACGTCGCACCGGCTCAGAGAGGTTTTATGGCGACAAGGGGGTAGGACAGGGCTAGAAATGAGAGGTAAAGCCAGGTGTGAAAATCGGAAACCACGGAAAATCATCTCCAGGACTACTGACGTTGAGATTCGAACCCACTATCTTCCAAATGCTAGCTCACCGCTTTACAGTCCCATCAGCATAACTAGCTTCCTCGCTGACGATCATTTCTTTACCGAAATAGTTCGAACGTAGATTTTAGCACAACTTTTTCATATTCTTCAGCCACGACCTTCTTTTAATCAAAGCAAGCAAGCTTGCAGTTTTACGAACTTTATCGCAATTAAGTTTTAAGTGAAGTCCCAACCACAGGGACGTGCTTTTTCATTTCAAAAATCCTACATGCTTTGGCGGGGTTTCGAACAGCGAATACCATGATGTTAATGAATCGGTTATGTGCTGAATCTCGCTTACCTTTAACTTGACATTCATGATGATAATGATCGTATCCGAGAGATAATACTCGGTAACGAGAAAATTACCCGTTCTACTACAGAATGTTGCACAGGCTTAGGGAGACCTTTCTCAAGTACGTATTTTGCTTGATAATGTGTAAGGGACTACTCGTTGTATAACACGGGCAAAAATAATTAAGATTTAATTGCAGTTAGTTTTTATTGTCCGACTCCGTGCCCTTCAGAACTGGAGGTTTCAGGTTCAATTCCCGGTCGGTTTCCCAACATTCCTGCAACACTATCCTCTACCGCACTGACACGCAATTTCCCATATAGGCAGACGCCACCCACCTTATTGGCGGGCCTGTCTTACAAGGTTGCAGCAGGCTGTAACAACCACACGAAATGATTATGGTTTTTATTAATTGTTACTGAGCGATACATGTGGAATTTTCGAAGAAAGAAGTCAAGTCTCTGTGGATCTCAAGTATAACGTTAAGCTATTTTTAATTTGAAGAATTGTTATTTAGTTGCAGTAAACTCTCCACTTCCTGACTGTACCTCATAAATAGTGAACGATTAAATAATACTAGTCGCAAGGAGTGTGAAATCTGTCCTATGGCCTCTATGAAGTAAATCTATTTCTACCTGACAAAGAATAAATGCATTGTAAAATGCCTTTGGTGTGTTTGTTTAAAGCGTGGGAACCGTTAAACTCAACGGGTATTAATCAATCTTTTAAATTTGAAACGCATGAAATGTGTTTCCCATGTGTAAGGAGCCAGTCTCATTGTGTCAGTAACGTTTCCCATCTGCCCCCTCCCAGAGGGGTACGAGGTAAACACGTTCTCAGTCGGGTCTGGATGAGGGAGGGTCGTAACCGGTCCTGTCCTAAGACTCGAACTGTAGACCTGAGGACCTGTGACGTCACCGAGCGGTCTCACGGTGAGTTCGGTTATGTTCGTAACAGTTCGGGCGACCAGCTGCTCGCCAGGGGGGGGGGGCAGGTAGACTGGGCCCCTCAGACCTTTCCCACACCGGTGTAAACATTTGCCTTGTTTTTGTTCTCACGTACGACATCGGAACGGAGCCCTGTACTGATGTTCCCTGAAGCACGGAACAAAATACACGTCCTTTACCACAGATCATATGGTGAATACGGTACACTGTTCTTCGGGCGCACCAACTCCACCATCAAACAGAGAGACCTACCACACACAAGGACTGTAGAAACGTTAAATGAAAAATATTGAGGATTAATTTTAGATCTGACTTGCAGATATTTTAATATTAGGAAAGCAAGCAATCATTTTGTTTTAGGATAGCAACCGGCAATCATCAACAGCAGTTCCCAACACTCATATCTGCACTCCTTGGTTTACAAGATATATTTCAGATAAAATATGATTGAAATTTGATTTATTGTATTATAAATGTGTCCTTTTCTGTTCTTCTGAAGGTTTTTGTTAAATCTTGATGTGATATTTCTTTCACAGGAACAAATTAGTGATTTTAATATGTGTATGTGTAAACAAAAATACTCGTTGGCGGAAGCTTGCTGCCCTGTGGGCTTCGTGCGGCAGAAACCAATGATGATTATGATGATGATGCTGATGTACATGTTTCTGGGGTCACTGGAGCCACTTGGTTCATTTTGAGTTTGGACCAAGGTTCAGGGCCGAATGCTTTTTATGACACATGATTTTTCAAATGAAAATTATAACCCAAGTTTGACCACGAACCGAACCTCGGCCGTCGGGATAGAAGGACAGAAGCTAAGCCATGACACTAATCATGTCACCCACCAATATCGCACTCCTCATGTCCTAGTACGCCTCTTCAGTGACGCTTTGGCTATCTATGACAGCTGATGGCGGAGCTGTTGAGGATCAAATCAGTCTTCGGGCTGAATACCCAACATACAACAACATCCTACATATATTTTAAAAACAGACTCTTACTTCAATGCGACTGTTGATGTGGTAATGGTCACGGGAATTCCCGTTTTCAGACATGTATTTTCATTTCGAAAGTTCCATATGGACTGACTGCAGTTCGAATCTTTGCCACCGTCGTAGTAATCAAATGAGGACAGTAACCCTGCTGCATGACCTATGATGAATATACTTTATAACAGGGAATAAGACACGATCAGTTTTCTACCTGCCATTCGTATCCTATTTTGAATGTTTCAAGCTTATTTTGTGACGAAGTTAAGCTTGTAATTTTACTTAACTCCTGATGTCGTGACCATATCCACGGGAAAATCTTAGTGATAAGTAAGTGTCAGTGCCAATCCGCTACCATTAATCTTTATTTTGTGATAATAATAATAATAATAATAATAATAATAATAATAATAATAATAATAATAATAATAATAATAATAATAATAATAATAATAATAATAATAATAATTGTTACGGAGTTTTCCGTGGTACTTAGAGGTAAAAGAAGGTGCGGGGGTGAACAGGTCTCAGGCTACGAAATTAAAGTGAATTTAAAATTTAACAAGGTTATATTTTCTTAGCAAAAAACAAGAAATAACAATAACGGCAGGTACAGAGTAGCAAAACCACTAATCGAGAATGTACAATTACAGGATTTGGGCTCCGAGAGCCAGACACACAATTCTGAGCAATTAGCCCAACTTTACGATATACAGAATTCAACAAAGGGGCAGAAGACCCCAATCAAGCCCAGGAGCACTTGCTCCAAATTACACAGTAAAGCCTCCTCGAGGCATACAACACTCAATTTTCGAAAAAGAGCCACTCGCTCTCAACTTTAAGCCTATCAAAGGCCACACCAAACTCCACCTTCAAGTTGTCCTCTAAGGACATATACACAGGGGTAACATACCCAACCTACTGAGGTCTATTAAGTGAGAAAAAGGTTAATTACCTGACCTCTAAAATAACAATTGAGAGGAGGCGATCTGCACTCCTAATACATTTGTTTAAAACCTACTTGGCACTAGGCCGTTAATGCAAGGGCTAATCCCATACTAAAAAGGTGACTTTTAGAAGGAAACAATTTACGTTACATGAGAAGGGAAGAAACGGTTGTGAAAATAAGTTCACCTCAATGCAATATGAGTGGGAGATCGAGAGGGTTAAGCACTCTCTATCCCAATATGTAGTTTTGAAAGAGAATAGAGGCTAAGAGTCTTTTTTTTTTTTGCTAGGGGCTTTACGTCGCACCGACACAGATAGGTCTTATGGCGACGATGGGATAGGAAAGGCCTAGGAGTTGGAAGGAAGCGGCCGTGGCCTTAATTAAGGTACAGCCCCAGCATTTGCCTGGTGTGAAAATGGGAAACCACGGAAAACCATTTTCAGGGCTGCCGATAGTGGGATTCGAACCTACTATCTCCCGGATGCAAGCTCACAGCCGCGCGCCTCTACACTAAGAGTCTTTACATTTTAGGGAAAGTTACATGGTAGAAACGCTTCGGACCCGCCCCGAGAGTTAAACTGCTGAGCTAGCAAGAAAAGAAGTTAATTAAAAGGCCATTACCTTGGTGTTGAACTGCTCCCCGAAGAAAGAGGCGCTTCCCGCCCCCTGCTATGTACTTTACACACTGAAAGATGGTACTGAAGTGGCACCGAGACCCGAAAATCAGCAGTTTATATACTCTCGCGGAAAGTTCGAGGCGTTTTTGGAATGAGAACACCCTCCCACAAGGATTTTATTGGTTCACCAAGAAACCCCCTACACAATACGAAGAAGAAACATATTATTGGTGGAAAATTAATTCGAGAAATTCGGGATTGGCTAAATTCAAAACAAGGGGAAAGAAAGGGTTAATATTGCCAACTTAAACAATGACTGAAAGAAATTTAGCAAAGAACAAACTTTTGAAATTAAATTTTCTCAAAAAAAAAAAAAACAGTTCTTTCACTTCGCACTAGGGTGCACCGTTGTAGTTCTTCAGTAGTGTCCTCTAGAAGAGAATGTTCACACTTCTTACTACAAGCAAAACAAAAATACATCGAAAAAACACAGTTCAGAAACTTCAAAATTTCCAAGTAGTGGCATCTTCAGGGTAACTTGAAAATTAACACATAGGACAAAGTTCAGACTTCTTCCAGTAGGGGAGTTTCAACTGGCGCAAAGTTTAAATAAGCGGCGTGGAGGTGTACCGCCCGGTACAGACCTCCCCCCCCCCAAAAGTTCCTCCAAGGGGGTAACACGGAAGAACATAAACTTTTGTTTGAAAACAAGGTCCAAGTTATGATGTTGCTATGGAGATTAATTGCAGAAGCATTTATCAAAATAGTGAAAATTTGATTTGATCCAGTTTCAAAAATTCTCGTAGTAACTGCTGCGGTAATGTCTTTGTGTTTGTAGAAGTTGAATTCAGAAGAAAAACTTTTAATACTTGAAAGTGAAGAAAAATTTTCAAAGTCCACCAAATATTGCTGTTGAATTCCCAAGTGTAGTAATAGCTGATAGTAAATGTCCATGTAGTTGATTAAATATTTCGATGTTGATTAAGTTGGATGGCCAGACCGGCCGTTGCAGCTTGCGTCCAAAGGCGGCCGCTCGGACCCCTCAAGTACCCTGAGATACCGCTCGCCCGCACTATGAGGGGAGCAGTGTGTGTTGAAGCACGCCGCGCCCGTGGAGAACATGCAGGTCGCGGGCCAGTTACAGGTTGTGCGCCGCACATCAGCCTTGGCCGGGAGGAGGGCTCCGGCTCGCCGTGCACCTGTCGTCCTCGCTGGAGTAGAGGGGGCCCTTCCTCTATCCCAGTCGCGGCACGGCGCCGCGCGGCTGCGGGGGCACTGAAACATTAAAGCTGGGCGGCAGAATTTTGTTGGACCATCATCATTTTTGAGGGCATAGGCTTTGTGGAGAGGTTGAGGGGCCAGCGGCGTGCAGATATCCATGGCATTTTATAAGCCACAGTGTGTGGGGAGCAGGAGACGGGAGCGTGGTAATGGCCGTGGCAACGACAGGATGGCAGTTCAACTGATCGGGGGAGGTTTACAAAAAATAATTACGCTTAAAGGAAACAGATTGTAAGGGCAGAAGGCCTAAAAGTGAAACCTCTCAGAGAAAAAAAATATAACCTTCCTATTTCTTTCAAAATAATATGAAGCAAGTTAACACAGAAATTACACCGGTTTCACCTGTGACAGGTGAACCCTAAATATCCTCTCGGTGGCTGGATTACTTAATAACAACGTAACCGGCGTAAGGAAATCGAGAATGATACACGGCCCATGAAATCTGGGGGCAAGCTTGCCCGCGGGAACAAAGTTCTTGACCATCACCTGGTCACCTACCTTCAAATTGGTGGGTCTCCGTCCACGATCATATCTTTCCCTAACCTTTTCATGAGACACTTTAAGATTGGCTTTAGCCTTCTTCCAAAGATCTTTAATATTGTCCGGGTCTATTGTCTCGGGTAGAATGTCACTCAGAGACCAGAGGTTAGAGAGCGGCGTGTTGGGAACAAACTTGAACATCAAAGACGTTGGAGTAAATTTATGTGATTCATGAACCGCCGAATTCAAAGCAAAAGCTAACCAATGCAGGGACGTGTCCCATCTAGAATGATCTTCATGATGATAGGCAATAAGCGCGGACCTGAGATTACGATTAACCCGTTCAGCCAGAGATGGTTGAGGGTAATAAGCAGAAGTCGTCACATGAGATATGGATAGGTCAAAGCAGAATTTACGAAATAAATTAGATGTGAAAGCCTTAGCATTATCAGATACAATATATTGACACGGACCAAAAGAAGCAAAGATTGAATTTAGACAAGTAATGGTGGACTGAGCGGTAGCCAGCTTAGTCGGAAATAACCAGGAAAATCTTGTAAAACCATCTACGCATACAAAGATGAACTTGTTGGCATTTTCCTTCGACTGGGGGAAGGGTCTTACATAATCGATATACAGGCGTTCCATGGGGCGCGACGCTTGATGAGAAGACAAAAGGCCTACCTTGGTGGACATGGTTGGTTTACTAAGCAAACAGGATTTACAAGCCTTTACTAGTTCACGGATTTCACCGTCCATACCCTTCCAGATGAACATTTCACGAATCTTCTCACGAGTTTTAAAGATGCCTAGATGCCCTCCTAATGGGGTCTCATGGTAATACTTGAAGATCATAGGTACAAGAACAGCTGGAACGACAACTTTCATCATCTTATCATGCCTCGATGGGCAACATAAAACACCATTCCTCAAAACATAAGGGACGACATGTTCCCCAGAAGAAAGGGTTTCCATTATCGGAGCCAGCGTCGGATCTTCACGTTGGTATTTCTCGATATCCCTAAAGAGCATGGGAGCATCTGTTAAGATGGCATTAACATCAGATAGCATGGACTCGGGAGGAGATGAACTATCGACCGGTTCATGGTTCTCAACGTCGTTGGAAAACATACGGCTGAGTCCATCAGCGACAACATTTTCGGTACCCCTGATATGCCTGACATCGAATTGGAAGGCAGAGATTCGGATGGCCCAACGGGCTATACGACCAGTACGACGCGGCCTACCTAAGACCCAGCTTAAGGCTTGATTATCTGTCTCCAGGTCGAATTTGACATGTTCCAGGTAGAGACGGAACTTTTCTAAGGCAAATAAGACTGCCAAACCTTAGAGCTCATATATGGAATACTTTGCTTCTTGAGCCGATAGAGTCCTAGATGCATAGGCGATGGGTCGCCTCCCTAGTTCAGTCTCTTGAAGAAGGACTGCAGCTACTGCTGACGACGACGCGTCAGTTTGGACGATGAATTTCTTTGAGAAATCAGGCATAGCAAGGACAGGGGCATTACAGAGAGCTAATTTAAGATCTTCAAAAGCGGCTTGTTGAGAAGGTCCCCACTCGAATTTGATGCCTTTCCTACGAAGAAGGTTTAAGGGCGCCGCTCTATTAGCGAAGTTAGGAATAAACTTCCTGAAGAAATTCACCATACCAATGAACCTGGCGATACCTTTAATGTCCTTGGGAGGTTTAAAATCACGGATGGCCTGTGTTCTAGAATGATCGACGGCAACACCATCAGGTGACACAATATACCCTAGGAATGACATAGAGGGCTTAACAAAGGCAACCTTGGACAACTTGACAGTTAACCCAGCCTTACGAAGGCGATTGAGAACTTCTCGCAGATGATCTAGATGTTCTTCAAAGGTCTCCGAAAATACGACGACATCATCCAAGTAGTGATACAAGTACTCAAATTTGATGTCGGAGAAGACCCTATCTAGCAGCCTAGTGAGTACAGCTGCTCCCGTGGGGAGCACGAAAGGCACGCGGTTGTATTCATACAAATTCCAATCCGTGGCAAACGCTGTAAGATGTTTAGACTCTTCGGCAAGGGGAATTTGATTGTAGGCCTGATTCAAATCCAAGATGGTGAAGAACGTGGCCTTTCGGAACCATGAAAAACAAGAATGAAGGTCGGGAAGGGGCACAGATTGTAACACCACCTTCCGAATGAGAGCCCTATAATCAATGACAGGCCTGAAGCCACCTTGGGGTTTCGGGACTAGAAAAATAGGCGAAGAATACGCCGACGTAGAGGGCCTAATAATACCATCCTTCAACATCTGATCGATGATTTCTTTCAGAGCCTTCATTTTAGGTGGAGATAGCCTATAAGGTGGAAAACGGACAGGAATCGAATCCGTGACCTCAATTTTGTATTCGATAAGGTCAGTAACACCATGAGTATCAGAGAACACCTCTGGAAACGACTGACACAACTTACGAATACTATCAGCCTGCTCCTCAGGTAGATGTCTAAGGTCTAACAACATCTCATCCTGGGTAGGCGAAATAGATGAACATGACGCAGAATTACATTTTAACAAGGGGATTTTATAATTGGAAGCAAATTTGAATGTGCACGACTTACTCTGAAGATCGAGCACAAGACCAGTGTGAGAAATGAAGTCCGCTCCCAATATGATGGGGCAAGACAAGTGCTTAGCCACAAACAGTTTGATTTTCCATGTAAATTTAAAAATACGAATTTCTAAGGGAGATGAATTAGCCGAAACATATTGGATCGAAGAGGAACAATAGTCAGGAAGTTTACAAACAGATTTCAATTTTGCATACCATTCAGCCGAAATAATAGAACAAACACTGCCTGAATCTAATAGGGCTGTTATAGGCTCATTATTTAACTCAATTTTGAGAAAAGGGACCGGTGCGGGGGTATCCGCCGCAATCCTAAGACACTCTTTGGGGCATTCAAAAGATGGATTTGCAGATTGAACGTTCCCTGAAGTTTCGATCTGTTTACCAGGGGCTGAGCCTCGGAAAGATGGATTAGTCGACTCAGCCGAAGCCGCTAGTCACTTATTATTAGTGACATTGGTGGAAGTTGCACCAGAAGTTGAGCAGGAGGGGGTGCTATTTGAATTTATGCAATTCTTGGCGATATGTGAGAAAGCCCCACATTTAAAACAGCCTTGTGATGAGCCAGCTCCATTATTTGCCCTACTAGATTTGATCAATGGACACTTATTGCGAAGATGGTCAGGCGACCCGCAAGCGTAACATTTACGAGGTGTGACTGATCGGCGAGGTGGAGGCCGAGTATTACTAAACGAAGGAGGGGGTTCTTTCGCGACACGCAAGGAATCGGCGTATCTAACTCCTTCCGCTGAGACGGCCAATGCTTCAAGTTCAGAGAAGGTTTGCGGGCACGCCGCGAAACACAAATATGACCTATAGGATGGTGAAATTCCTTCTAAAATAGCCTGTACAATCTGATCTTCAGGAAAATGAAGAGCAAAAACCCTAGTATAAAACTTAATGTCTTGTATGAAATCAGCCAGATTTTCATCCAATCTCTGTACTCGATAATAGTACTTCTGAATCAGAGATGACCTTGCCCTAGCCGGGATGAAGTTAGCTAGCAAGTGGGCGTGGAAGTCTTCAATAGATGATTGCTCGGCAATGGCTCTTACTATTTTGTCTGAGAGAATACCTATTGCATAGGGATAGATGATTTGCAAAATCTGACATTAAGAAAGAGAAAAAACAAGGGCATGATCCTGAAATTCAACTAAAAACCTTAAGAAAGAAATAACTTCACTGGTAGTGTTAACCGAAAACTTCGAGATACCTCTGAGCAACATTGCCAATGGATGAGGCAAGCTGCTGAACCCAGGTGACACAGTAGGTAAAGGTTTCAGTGGCAAAGAAGTTAATTCAGAACGTACATTATTCAACGATGCACGGCGTTCAGACTCGTTGTCCAATTGGGCAGAGATCGTTTGAGCTCCAACGGTTATCCTATTGACTTCTCCCTTAGGAGGCTCTTCCTCACTACCTACATTCACCGTGGTGGGTTGATCGATTTTGGGAGGAACTTCCCCAGTTAACAATTGAGTTACCTTATTAGATAATTCAGAAATATTTTCAAGCACCGTACTAGCTTCCTTCCTCTGAACGTCATTCAACTTCAGAGACAACAGATCGTTAAATCTATTTGTAAAATGAAATATCCTGGCTTGCACACGCTTAATTTGATTAGGAGAAGGATCATTTTCGTCAAAAAAAACTAACTACAGATGCTAGCCCAGTAATATTCTCGGTGATCGTGGAAAGAGAGTCGTCAATTTCTTTCTCTCCCAAAGTGGGGATGGAAATGGGCAAATCAAGGGACTCTCTAAGCTTGTTTGTGTCTACCGCAACCGTGCCTCCAGATTGCACATTTCTAATAGTCAATTCATAGATCAACTCCTCCTTGCGCAAATAGTTAAGATGGAGAACATCGCGAGGGCCGGGCATGATGACAGAACAATTTTGAAAAAGGAAAATTAAAAATTCCAGCAACTGAGAAAATTGTTAGAGTTCGAATCAAAACAATGTTTAGCCGTCAAAAGGGGCTAAATTGAGACCCATTCAACCACGCTCTGCTACCACTTGTTACGGAGTTTTCCGTGGTAGTTAGAGGTAAAAGAAGGTGCGGGGGGTGAACAGGTCTCAGGCTACGAAATTAAAGTGAATTTAAAATTTAACAAGGTTATATTTTCTTAGCAAAAAACAAGAAATAACAATAACGGCAGGTACAGAGTAGCAAAACCACTAATCGAGAATGTACAATTACAGGATTTGGGCTCCGAGAGCCAGACACACAATTCTGAGCAATTAGCCCAACTTTACGATATACAGAATTCAACAAAGGGGCAGAAGACCCCAATCAAGCCCAGGAGCACTTGCTCCAAATTACACAGTAAAGCCTCCTCAAGGCATACAACACTCAATTTTCGAAAAAGAGCCACTCGCTCTCAACTTTAAGCCTATCAAAGGCCACACCAAATCCCACCTTCAAGTTGTCCTCTAAGGACATATACACAGGGGTAACATACCCAACCTACTGAGGTCAATTAAGTGAGAAAAAGGTTAATTACCTGACCTCTAAAATAACAATTGAGAGGAGGCGATCTGCACTCCTAATACATTTGTTTAAAACCTACTTGGCACTAGGCCGTTAATGCAAGGGCTAATCCCATACTAAAAAGGTGACTTTTAGAAGGAAACAATTTACGTTACATGAGAAGGGAAGAAACGGTTGTGAAAATAAGTTCACCTCAATGCAATATGAGTGGGAGATCGAGAGGGTTAAGCACTCTCTATCCCAATATGTAGTTTTGAAAGAGAATAGAGGCTAAGAGTCTTTACATTTTAGGGAAAGTTACATGGTAGAAACGCTTCGGACCCACCCCGAGAGTTAAACTGCTGAGCTAGCAAGAAAAGAAGTTATTAAAAGGCCATTACCTTGGTGTTGAACTGCTCCCCGAAGAAAGAGGCGCTTCCCGCCCCCTGCTATGTACTTTACACACTGAAAGATGGTACTGAAGTGGCACCGAGACCCGAAAATCAGCAGTTTATATACTCTCGCGGAAAGTTCGAGGCGTTTTTTGGAATGAGAACACCCTCCCACAAGGATTTTATTGGTTCACCAAGAAACCTCCTACACAATACGAAGAAGAAACATATTATTGGTGGAAAATTAATTCGAGAAATTCAGGATTGGCTAAATTCAAAACAAGGGGAAAGAAAGGGTTAATATTGCCAACTTAAACAATGACTGAAAGAAATTTAGCAAAGAACAAACTTTTGAAATTAAATTTTCTCAAAAAAAAAAAAAAAAAAAAAAAACAGTTCTTTCACTTCGCACTAGGGTGCACCGTTGTAGTTCTTCAGTAGTGTCCTCTAGAAGAGAATGTTCACACTTCTTACTACAAGCAAAACAAAAATACATCGAAAACAACACAGTTCAGAAACTTCAAAATTTCCAAGTAGTGGCATCTTCAGGGTAACTTGAAAATTAACACATAGGACAAAGTTCAGACTTCTTCCAGTAGGGGAGTTTCAACTGGCGCAAAGTTTAAATAAGCGGCGTGGAGGTGTACCGCCCGGTACAATAATAATAATAATACTAATAATAATAATAATAATAATAATAATAATAATAATAATAATAATAATAATAATAATAATCTTTCTTAATCTGTATACCCTCCTGGGTAGGTTTTTACCTCGGACTCAGTGAGGGTCCCATCTCTACCGCCTCAAGGACAGTGTCCTGGAGCGTGAGACTTTGAGTCTGGGGTTACAGCTACGGAGGAGGACCAGTACCTCTCCCAGGCGGCCTCACCTGCTATGCTGAACAGAGGCCTTGTGGGGGGATGGGAAGATCGGAAGGGGTAGACGAGGAAGACGGAAAGAAGCGGCCGCGGCCTTAAGTTAGGTACCATCCCGGCGTTTGCCAGGAGGAGAAGTGACAAACCACGGAAAACCACTTCGAGAATAGCTGAGTTGGGAATCTAACACGCCTCTACTCTACTTACCTCCCGAGGCTCGTTGGCTGAATGGTCAGCGTACTGGCCTTCGGGTCAGGGGGTCCCGGGTTCGATTCCCGGCCGGGTCGGGGATTTTAACCTTCATTGGTTAATTCCAATGGCCCGGGGGCTGGGTGTTTGTGCTGTCCCCAACATCCCTGCAACTCACACACCACACACAACACTATCCTCCACCACAATAACACGCAGTTACCTACACATGGCAGATGCCGCCCACCCTCATCGGAGGGTCTGCCTTACAAGGGCTGCACTCGGCTAGAAATAGCCACACGAAATTATTACCTCCCGAGGCTGAGTGGACCCCGTTCCAGCTCTCGTACCACTTTTCAAATTTCGTGGCAGAGCCGGAAACGGAACCTGGGCCCCCGGGGGTAGCACCTAATCTCGCCAATCACTACACAACAGAGGCAGACCTAACAATAATAATAATAACGAGTGAGTTGGTTATGGGGGAGGGGCCCGTACCTTTCATTCTGCGTACGAGAGATAGTAGATTCGAATCCCACTATCGACATCCGTGAAGAGGGTTTTCCCGTGATTTCCCATTTATTTACTCGAAACTGTTGGGGCTGTATGGTCACGGTCACTTCTTTCCTATTCCTAGCCTTGTCCTATTCCAACGTCACAGAAAATCAACATAGTTGGACGTTAAACCGCTAGGAAATAATAATAATAATAATAATAATAATAATAATAATAATAATAATAATAATAATAATAATAATAATAATAATAATAATATCGCCGATATCTGGAAGCTCCAAGATGAAAACATAACCAAAAAATCCATAAGATTATCACAGAAATTTAGATCACAAAGAAAGTGCCAGAGGAGTGGGAATGTGCATTAATCCACCCATTACATAAAAAGGGTAATAAGGTAGATCCAAATAATCACAGAGGAACTTCGCTAATACCAGTTGTGTACAAAATTTTCTCTAAAGTGCTATTAAACAGGCTAGAACCACAAGCAGATCCACAAATAGGGGAATACCAGGCAGGCTTCAGAAAAGGGAGATCATGCATTGAACAGATCTGGAACTTGAGAACACTTTTGAAAGTCAGACAAACAAGAAACTCTGTAGTTACCTTTGTGGACTTAAAAAAAAACGTACGACTCTATAGACAGACAGACGCTCTTTGACGTCCTGGAAGAATATGGCATTGACAGAAAAACCAGAGCACTTACACAACAGACGCTTACAGACACCACCTCCAAGATCAAGTTCATGGGAGAAATTTCGGAACCCTTCCAGATACACACAGGTGTCCGACAAGTAGACTGGCTCTCACTAATCTTGTTTAACATAGTATTAGACAGAATTATGAAGCAGCGGGAGGAACAAGTTAAAGGAATACAACTGGGAAGAACACGTGAAACAAAAACCATCATAAAATGTCTGGCATTTGCAGATGACATAGCCATACTCAGCAATAATACACAGGAGGCAAAGGAAGCACTGGAACGCTTGCATGAAATAGCTGCCAAAACAGGTCTACAGATATATTACGAGAAGACCCAATACATAGAACGACAGAACAACAATGTGAACACCATGCGTACTGTATATGGATCCGTAAAAAGAGTCAAAAAATTTAAATATTTAGGGGAATACATACAAATAGGAGGATCGAACAAGGCGTCCAACATAGAACGAACGGAAAAACTCCAGAAAGCATATAATCTCACATGGTCATATTATAATAAGAAAAGCATATCAAGACAGGGCAAACTTAGACACTAGAACATAGTCGTACTACCGGAAGCATTGTATGCATCGGAAACGACCATAATTGAAGCAACAGGCATCAAAGAGACAGAAAAAATAGAATGTAAAATTCTCAGAAAAATATTTAGATCAATACACAGAGATGGCATATGGATGAAACGACCTACCGAAGAGCTGTACCAGCACACTGACAGACTCACAGACATGATCAAGAAATGCAGACTAACTTTCTATGGGCACATACAGACAATGGACAACAACAGACTTACAAAAAAAATATTTGATGTAGTAAACAGTTCAAGCAAGAAAACAAATTGGTATCATGAAATAGAGGAAGACTTAAGGCAGCTGGGCATCAACAGGCAAACGATAGGAGATAGAAAAGAATTCAGAAACAAAATTAGGAATACAAAATTTATAGTAAATGAGAAGAAGACAGGAACATTGTGGACAGAACAAAGGAAACAGGAGCACAGCCAAAGGATGAAGAGATTTTGGGAAGGAAAGAAGTGTAAATTATGTCATCATGAGATATTCGAGTTCAAACACTGTCCATAAGGGCAAAAATGATATGAATGAATAATACGTACTTATCGTTCGTTACACTGGGCAAGTTAGCTGTACAGCGAGGACCGTATAGCTATAAGCTTACAATCGGGAGATATTATTTTTTGCCATTGTTTATTATCATGGCGTAATGAACATCACCATTCCTAGATTTTGTTCTAACCTGTGAAAAGAGACGAAATACTACGCAATATAAATCAACCCGGAATATCTTGAATAGGTCGCTTTTCTTGCAGTTATAGAGGGTTCTTTTTTTAAATACTGCACCCCAATCAATATTTCGCTGAGTAGTGGTGGAGAGCCTCGTAGTCACAATCGAACGTCACTGCTCCACATCCCTGCTAAGTGTGTTCGCTCTCTCTTCACCGCCCGCATTTACGTCACGCTAGCCCGGCTGCACTAGGCTAGCCTCAACGGGCCCCAGCTGAGCACCTCTGGTCTACAGTATCCTGAGCCTCTCAACCATATCGACAATATCTGACAGACGGTTGCTGTTGGTTGAGATGTCCTCTATCACTCCTGCTAGGTGGCGCGTTACTTCTACAATTACCAAAACTAACCCGTCAACGACGGGTACGCATTAGATAGTCTTGAATGAAGAAAAGTAGACCTCACATGCTCACCAACACGAAATTTCAAGGACGTGAGCTGATGTGAATTAATCGGCACAATCAAGTTGATTGCTAGAAGCTTCCTCAAAGAACAACACTTGGAGGTCTATGAAGAAGTTGGATGTATTTCCAGAAATGGATCCTCAAGACGAGCTGATGTTGTTCTCATTGACCGGACAAAAGTGACTGATCCCACTATGTTTCGAGGAAAATGAACAGCAGCCTCGATTAGTGGGCGAGGAGAAGGCCGTATATGAAACATGTGGGAACGAAGTATGGGATTAAAAAATGGGAAGTCATTGAGCTTATGACTGACGACAGAGAGACAAATTCCTAAGGGGACTTCCCAAGAATTAAAACTAATCCTAGACGCCATCATCCGGACAATAGTGGACTCTCCTAAAAAATTCGCTCTATTCCCTGACCTAAAATGCCATGTATTTGATTTTCTTTTTTCCAATAAATCAGAAAGAAAGTCCGCCTGATGATTGACAATTTCAATTTTGAGTCATAACTCAAACTCCCCTTACATCTAAACAACAGATAAGTATTAAATATTGTTCATATGAACTGATTAGAATGCCAATCATTTCGATTCCCCAATATGGGCGGCTATCAAGTGGATCAGTATTTTCAATTAGCTGACTATATTTTGCTCATTCGAGTCTGAACTTGGAAATTAACCAATTGCTTTTTATGGTCTAAATTATGTAAAAATGAGTCAATTTATAAAAAAATATGGAAGACTAAATATTTTCTCGCTTGATGCTCCATCGATCACAACAAATAACGGCTGTGAATCATTAAAGAGGAACGGAGCGCGCAATCTATTTCATCACTTCATAGCGATGTATGACATTTAACTGGCGAGTCTCATTTAACCCTTGTCTTTCCCACTACTTGCGCGATATATATTACTCTTCATTTCGAGAGCTTAGCGTGAACCTAACCCAATTAAAAAACTTCTCAGGAGAGGCAAAATAACACTCTGAGAATATATAATTGTTTGTTAAGAAGGAAATACTCAGTATCGACTCAGCTAATGCAAACTTTTCAGTCTGTCGAAACATTAATTACATGTATAACACATACAACACTATAATATACGTGTAAAAATATAGCACACTAACAGGGGCGTAGTCAGAGTAATGGATTGGGGAGATAAATCCCTCCCCGAATTGTTGAAGTTCAGAACTTGTAATTAATTGTGGCAACCATCTAAATTAAGATTTTAGGTAGCTCATTGTTCTGCTTTTAATTTGAACTACGTATTTACTAACAATGTGTTGATGCTTCCATTAATAAATATTAAAAAAATCTTCTAAAAGCAATGATCCTGAACCAATGGTCTTCATTTCTGCACGTAACATTTGACGACAGGGATATTTTTTCAACAGTACATAGAGTACCGAGACTGTTTGCTGTCTTACTAGTAACCACTGTCCAGTGGCGGCTCGTGCTGAATAATGTTGGTGGTTCTGCTCTGTGACGCCCAGTCCATTGCAGTAATTGTAATAGACAAATCTAAATTCGTATTGTATACAGAAAGTGTCAGCTGAGCTCATGTGAATATGTCCTCCAATCCCGCGGAAACGCTTTTCTCCATGTCCTATCAGTGTGAAGTTCTCGAAAATGTACCGAATATATATATAAATAACTGACTTGTACAAAAAACAACAATTAAAATTTACAAAAAATAAAGCCCCCCTTCCGCTTACCGAAAAAATAAGTTGACTTATCGACACATTCATATTTACAAAGGTTCCGAGACCTGCATACATCTTTGGCAGCCGGCTTTCTTAATGGAGGGGGAACATCATCTGATGGTACTAGCGTTTCTGTTTTCATTTTCATGATTTTCTAACTCGGAGGAATTCACTACCATTACCGAGAAACATAGTCATGATTACTTGTAAGCCTAAGAACTCGCTCATTCGCTCCGTACGAGAGAGAATGTTTTCGGTCGTTGGATATAATTTTGCTGAAGTCTTGGTCATTTACACAAAAAGATAGAAAAATATGCATACCCCAATCATAAGGTACGTCGTTTGAAGACTTAACATGGACAGTAAATTGATTTTGTGTTACTTAATCACAACCATCCTCTTTTATCACGCATTTATCCTCTATTTAAACTTTTTGGGCTTTCTTTCTACTAAACAGAAGCATCACAACTCTACTGTAGTATGTGAGAATGTTGACATGTAAGAACACAGTTTTATGTTTTAATTTAGTTTCTAATTTCACAATATGCACCCAACATTATTTTATAAAAATCCTCCAAATTTAATATTTAATATCCCCTTCCCCTGAAAATAATTTCTGTGTACGACCCTGCACACTAATAAACGAAGCACATATTAATAGTGATGATAAATAATTTTAGAACTAGGTTTAAAGTTGTATATACAAAATTGTTCACATTCCACATAGCAAATGTATTATATTTTTAAGAACCAAAATATCACATGTAAGGGAAATATTCTATTTTAATGAAACATATTCAGAATATTATTCAAACATAAGCAAAGTTTAATCACGTTAATAATTGTTACTGAGATACCGTACGTCTTTATTTACCAAACAAGTCCAAGAAAGGAATACGTCATATTTTCCGTTTGCTTTTACAAGAAATATAACTACTTAGTAACTATTTTCTTCACGGTTACCACAATACACCCCCATCTTTCTCATCTTTTTGATTCTTTCTTTAGGTTACGTGTAGAAATAAATGATACATTTTTCCACATTAAAATATTGATGTATTCACAACAAAAACAAGCAATAAGCTTATGTCACATGAAATAAGCCACCATATTTTGTAGTTACGAATTACGTTATACAGGCAAAAAGCAAGGAGGTGATTCGGGAAGTAATAAGGAAGGTAACAAAGCCAAGATGTATAGTCGAATTTACTACAGTTCTTGCACCATTACTGTAATAATTAATGGTGTGTGGCCTCCAGAGAGGCCTGGTGCAAGTCTTTCGATTGGTGCCACACATTCGACCTGCGCAATTGTGAGGAGGGAGCCCAACCTGTGATGAATTCTAAAGCTGAAGACGACACCCAAATACCGAGCCCTCGAACCACCACAATTAATCAGTGAAGGTTAACATCCCCGACCAGGCCGGGAATCGAACCCGGGAACCCACGTTAACCATTTAGGCATGGAGCCGGTCTACTACTACTGTGCTGCTGCTAAGAGAGTAATTGAGCATCAAGGCCTGCTAGAGCAACTGCCAGTCCTTAGTAACACTCATAACATACGCAGTTTATGCGTATTAGTAGCGTGTGTGAACGTTACCTCTTCTTACAGCAATCTGAAGGCGACATACAACGTAGTGGTAGCTTCCGCAGCAGTCAACGTTGAGTAGACCTTTTCACTTGCTAGAGGAAACGCAACATAATGCGCGTTCGCCTCCAACTTCGATAAACCGTAATTAACAAACAGTAGCAGTGTATTGGGGCATACTTCGTGGTGGGCTACCCTCCTTATCATAATCCAAGTCACTTACCTGCGTTTTATCAGAGGGGAGATTCATCCTGTATACAAGACTGTTCGGAACTGAGTTACGATATTTTGTCACGAAGTAAAACAACGAATTTACTATCGATTGGTGTAAAAACTTAAAATTATCGATTTTTATACTTGCGTTAGTTCCACATTAAGCCCTCGATTTTGTGCCCCTTTCACGAAAAAATGCAAGTGAAAGAGTCTCAGCCATAAGAATTACGGCCATTTCATTTCGTGTACTCTCCCCTGCTCAGCGTTTCGTGCTGAAGAAGCACTTGTCAGATACACCAGGGGTTTTGATTTGAGCAGGGGGATCATTCGTGACTCATACAGTTATTGTAATGCACAAAGTTGAACAGTCTTCATGAACTCCGGCACGAACATAAGGCTCGCTGCTCGCTTAACTTTCACCCTTCCTTTTTTTCCAATGCTAGAATAATCAAAATGCATACATACATACATACATACATACATACATACATTATCATTATAGAGTGTTATGCCTTTCAGCGTTCAGTCTGCAAGCCTCTGAGAATTTACTAAACGTCGCCACAATCCTCGATTTGCAACTAGTGTTGTGGCCTCATTTAGTTCTATACCTCTTATCTTTAAATGGTTAGAAACCGAGTCTAACCATCGACGTCTTGGTCTCCCTCTACTTCTCTTACCTTCCATAGCAGAGTCCATTATTCTCCTGGGTAACCTATCCTCCTCCATTCGCCTCACATGACCCCACCACCGAAGCCGGTTTATGCGTACAGCTTCATCCATCGAGTTCATTCCTAAATTAGCCTTTATCTCCTCATTCCGAGTACCCTCCTGCCATTGTTCCCACCTGTATGTTACTTCTAACTTATGAATAAGATATCCTGAGTCCAGCCAGCTTTCGCTCCCGTAAAAATGCATATTTGTTTTAAATGATAGTCACATTAACCACAGCACATACAATTTCTTATAAATATTGCAGGACAACCACTGTATGAGATATAATATTCAAGTTGTCAACTTTCTATTTTGGCCGTGGTTTAACATCGCACAGGCTTTTGACGACAATGTGATAGTAAAGGACAAGGGCTGGGGAAGGAGCAACCGAGGCCTTAATTATGGTACACCGTCAGCGTTTGCCGGGTGTGAAAATGGTAAACCACGAAAAAAATCATCTACAGGACTGCTGACACTGGGGCTTAAACCTACTATATCCAGAATGCGAACTAACAACTACACGACTCGAACCAGGCAACCATATCCTTCGGCTTTCCGACTTATGTTCCTTGACATCCCCAAAGTAGTCTAAAAAGTCGTCGATGCACTGCTGTCAAAATTTGGAACGATTTTGGGAGCAAGCATTTATATCTGTGCTTTGTGTGTGTGTGTGTGTGTGTGTGTGTGTGTGTGTGTGTGTGTGTGTGTGTGTGTGTGTGTGTGTGTGTGTGTGTGTGTGTGCGTGTGTGTGTGTGTGTTACTCCGCTCATTGCTTGCAGCTTTATGGACAGGTGTAATGTCGTCATGTCATCTATTTTTTAGCGTTCTTACCAATCGAAAACAATTAACTAATTAACCCTTGCACTGGTTCAGATCCATATTTCAGGTAAGTTACATCGACATTTCATTTTTCACTCTCAATGGATGGATGAACTTATTACTAATAATTAATGAAAAATATGTGAACATTGTTCATTGGAATTAGAAACTCTGTGCTGTATCTGTTTAGTACTTCAGATATGTTTCGCTATTTGTGCGATTAATTCCATCTCTCAGGGTGCATGCACCAGTGCATTGCGCGATGCGCGGTGCAAAAGACGACTGGCTAGGTTCACCAGAGTGCAGATCCCTGCTCCTCGATTTGGAGCAATAGCGCTGTCTCTCTCTTTCCCCACGCCTGTCTCGCTCGCTCCGCCTGTCTCCCTCTTCCTCACTTGCTCCGTAGCGCTCCAAATCCGAGTCAAGTTGAGCTGAGCTTAGCCGAGTCGCCCCGAGACGACGCGCTGGTCCGAGCCGAGCCGAGTGGGACCGATGCACTGTGCACAATACCTCTGCGCCTCAGTTTGCACGCGTGATATTTTCGACGTTTGAGAGGCCCTGGGATTAAAATGAAATACGTTATTCTCCATTAATTTTGATTCTTTATACCACCATATTACATAAACAAAATTCCTCTAAAAACTTCGTGTGTTTAATATTTCTGGACCTCAGCTCCATTTTCTACTTTGATTTTAATTGCGTATGGTCAGTTCCTTCGTTTCGTTGGGGAACTGGGTGTTTGCGTTCGTCTTGATAGATATCTCTTCATTTACATACCACACAACACACTAACAGCCACTACAGGTACACGCAATGTCGAACACATCCCTCCACGTAGGGTGAGCGTCAGGAAGAGTAAGCCGCAGTAATAAAAGGCCAAATCCGTATCATAAGCCGATCCCAAGAAATTGGGAAAAACGGCCATGAAGATGATGTTGATGACGATGGTTATTTATTATTATTATTATTATTATTATTATTATTATTATTATTATTATTATTATTATTATTATTTGCAAATTGACCATCAAGGAAAACGCTACAATTTCATTCTTTTCTTTGTCTGAATGCCATTGCTCGCGAGATGTAGTGTTTACTTTCATTTGTTACTTTCATTGACCTGTTTCAGTCTCATCCTTGGGTTTGACAATATGAAAATGACTGTGCTATGAGCGATGCTAGTAATACCATTTCTTATGCAGCCAGTCCCTCTTATGTATGGTATGAAAATATCACTTATAGGGTCAGTTGGTGCGTGGATATCAGTGGGCTTGGCAGACTGATATGTGAGCAACGTCTGGCTCGGTGATGAAAGCAACGGGAAACTATCTCACTCCTCATTTCCCTAGTACGTCTCTTCAGTGATGCCTAGGCCATCTATGACAGCTATTGGAATAGCTGTGGAGGATCAAACCAGCCTTCAGGCTGAATACTCATCATGCCGTACATCTTTGTCTGAAGTTTCCTCTTATTCCAGTACTCTTTCATATGGGCACTAATCTGTTTCTTCTGTTCATGCTCTTCCCGTCTTTGCAATTATTTCGAAACTTGAAACCTTTCCAAATTTTGAATCATGGTCCGAAATATTTTCCTGTCTAACATCTGAACTTGCTGGATGTTGGGCTTCTCTAGGTCTTTACTAACTTCCTTAATTCATGCCATCATTATCTTCTTATTCCACGGGTAGCCGAATAACTTTCTGGTTAGTCTGGTTTTGTCCATTCTGTACAAATGTCCGAGAAATGAAAACCTTCTCTTTTTCTTTGTCTCAGAAATTTTCTCTACATTTGTGTATACTTCAGTGTTGTTCCAAAGTTTCCAGTCGGTTTTAGTCTGGATTGGGCCCCAAGATTTTCCGTATTCTTCTTCTTCTTACGATCGCCAGCCTCTCCAATGTGTAATTCAGTGAGAGGCATTCGCTGGCATTCAGACATTCTGTTTTTTACTACAGTATTTTAATGCCTTATTTTGGCATTCCGTGAGATACATTTCTTGTTGTAGATGTTTTTAGTCAGTCTCTAAGCTCTCTCCATTTTTAGATACGATTGTCTACAGCAGCTTTCTCTAGTCCGTTCTCTTGTATGATCACCAAGGTATTTGAACTTTTATTGTAATTATTATTATTATTATTATTATTATTATTATTATTATTATTATTATTATTATTATTATTATCTCTTCTTTGCACGATGCCTTCGATGTTAATGGACATTACTGTTAGGGTTGACTCTGAAATGTGCAGGTTAAATTCACGCAAACAATTCTTGAAGACCACACAGAAACTTGAAGGAACACAACAGCAAGCAAGACTCACTTTGTGGCGAGCAAGGGCTGAACATCTTCGACGATGGAAAACAACACCTCGTGAAGAATTACCAGTTGGACATTTGGAGTACTGGATGACTTGGAGATCTCTAAATAGGCTGCGCTCTGGTGTTACTAGGTGCAAGACCAATCTGTACAAGCGGGGATATTCGGATTCGTTTCGTGTGACTATGACTATGTGACTACGGCTCATCTGCTAGAATGGCATGTTTGTCCTGCCACATGTACTGAGAAAGACCTGCTAGAGGCGACAAGGAACGCACGACGTTGGCTAATTTCTGGTGCACAATATGAAGCATTGCTGCAGAGTTTATTTTTATTTTCTATATACATTTTTGTACACCTCTACATACATAACTAAGCTTTTGACACGATATAAATAAAATACATTATTCTCCCTGGCCTTTTCCCAAGTCCCTGTGTTCGGAACTTCGTGTGAATATAGCCCAGTTTTGCTCCCCGATGCCCTTCCTGACGCCAACCCTGTGTGGGAGGGATGTTCTCACTACTGTGTGTTTCTGTGGTGGTTTGTGGTGCGATGTGTGTAAATGCATATATTTGCTAAGACGAATACAAACACCGAGCTAGATTAATTAACCGGACAATAAAATCCACGACACGGCGGGAAATCAAACTCGACTCCCTCCAAACCGAAGGCCACTAGGCTGACCATTCAGCCAAAGATCCGAACATTATTTCTAAACTTTTTTTACTATTGGCTTTACGTCGTACCGACTCAGATAGGTCTTATGACGACGTTGGGATAGGAAATGGCTAGGCATTGGGAAGAAGCGGCCTTGGCCTTAATATTAAGGTACATCCTCTGCATTTGCATGGTGTGGAAATAGGAAACCGCGGAAAACCATCTCCAGGGCTTCCGGCAGTGAGGTTAGAACCCACTATCTCCCGAATGCAAGCTCACAACTACGCACCCCTACCCGCACAGCCAACTCGCTCGGTATTATTATTATTATTATTATTATTATTATTATTATTATTATTATTATTATTATTATTATTATTATTATATAGGTGGCCCAGGCGTCACTGCAAGGTGTACTAGGGAAATGAGGAGTAAGGTAGTTTCCCGTTGCCTTTATCACTGAGCCAGAAGTTGCTATTACATATCAGTCTGCCGAGCCCAGTGAAATGCATGCACCAACCGACCCTATGAGCGACATTTTCACATCATTCATAACAGGGACTGGCTGTGTTAGGAATGGCGTTACTAGCATCTCTCATGCTTCAGTCACTTTCGTTTTGTCAAAGCCAAGGATGAGACTGAGACAGATCAATGAAAGTAACAAAATTGTTCTAGCCCACACCTGAATACATTGTGTACTGTAAACACTAGGTCTTGCCAGCAAAGGCATTTATTATTAATTTTTTTTTCCAAGTTCCTTTACGTCGCACCGACAGAGATAGGTCTTACGGCGACGATGGTACAGGAAAGGGCTAGGAATGGGAAGGAAGCGGCCGTGGACTTAATTAAGGTACAGCCCCAGCATTTACCCGGTGTGAAAATGGGAAACCACGGAAAACCATCTTCAGGGCTGCCGACAGTGGGGTTCAAGCCCACTCTCTCCCGAATACTGGTTGCTGGCCGCACTTAAGCGACTGCAGCTATCGAGCTCGGTACTTCATCATTATTATTATTATTATTATTATTATTATTATTATTATTATTATTATTATTATTGGCATATCTCATTCCTATACCGTAATATTCTAAGAACAGGGAACAATATCCTGTAATATTGGTGATACTAACGATAAAATAACCGTACAACTTTCACAAATTCGTAATTTCGTGATAGGAACACCACCTTCGTATTCAAAGTGGTTAAGTAAGGATACGACTAAATTATACTTTTTTGTAACGATGCGTAATGGAGCTGAGAACAAAGATAAAGTAAAAAGATCTAATATCACAATGTACTTATGGTCCGTTTATTTCGAGTCCATTATAATTAACTTGTGTGGCAGTTGCTGAGCGGAAAGAGTGAATGAGTCAGGTGGTGCGCGGGCCATGTATTCCGGCTTGGCCTTGGAACACACACTGGACACAAAGACTTTTCGCCAAACACGGCTACCTGGCGCGAAAATGAACATTCCTTCCGCCTCTTTGTCTCCCTCTTGCCTTCGTTCATAAACGAAGTGGACTCTGGAAAGTGAAGGAAAAGTTCATTTTCTTGGAGGTGTACGTAAAGTTTGTCATTATTAAATTACTTACTGTATTTGAACCTCCAAATGTCTGCTTTATTCGCATTACAGTAACACTTTCATATTATGTTGCTTAGCAGTTTGTTAGACTTCCCACGGTCCATCATTTATCTGTACTACCGGGCGAGTTGGCCGTGCGGTTAGGAGCACGCAGCTGTGAGCTCGCATCCGGGAGATAGTGGGTTCGATCCCCACTGTTGGCAGCCCTGCAGATGTTTTTCCGTGGTGTCCCATTTTCACACCAGGAAAATGCTGGGGCTATACCTTAATTAAGGCCATGGTCGCTTCCTTTCCATTCCTAGGCCTTTCCTGTCCCATCGTCGCTATAAGACCTATCTGTGTCTGCGCGACGTAAAGCAACTAGCAAAATAAATAAATAAATAAATAAATAAATAAATAAATAAATAAATAAATAAATAAATAAATAAATAAATAAATAAATAAATAAATAAATAAATAAATAAATAAATAAATAAATAAATAAATATGTACAAATCTTGGTGATCAGTCACATAACTACAGTAACATACTGTGCAGAAGACATCTAACCTCCCGAATAATGTCGGGTATGGTCATGAAATCTCTGGCCCTGTTTCACTTTGGCTGTTCTTCCTTACGACTATTCAGTCTTTTTAAGCCATTATTACCAACAGTGAAAATTCCAAATTCATGGTTTGTACTTCTTATTCCGTTGTAATTGATGTGTATTGGCAGGCAACAGATGTATTGTCATATTGTCTGGATAATCTTGTTGAGCAAACAGTAATCAGTTTTGACAGCCACTATAATACGGTTAAATAATAATAATAATAATAATAATAATAATAATAATAATAATAATAATAATAATAATAATAATGCAGTTCCTCCATGGCACAGGTGGCAGCGCGCTGGCCTCTCACCGCTGGGTTCCGTGGTTCAAATCTCGTTCACCCCATATGAGATTTGTGCTGGACAGAACGGAGGCAATACAGGTTTTTCTCCCGGTACTCCGGTTCTCTCTGTCATCTTTCATGACAGCAACACTCCCCAATATCATTTCATTTCATCTGTCAGTCGTTAATCACTGCCCCAGAGGAGTGTGACAGGCTTCGGCAGCCGGCACAATTCCTATCCTCGCCACTGGAAGAGGGCTTCATTCATCCCATTCTTGATCGTGACAGAAGACAGGTTGTGGATATTCATATTCAACAATAATGCCGTTTTCTAATCAGAATACTGAGTGGCATGATCCATTTCAGTTACTACGTAAATCGATTAAATGTTACAGAACTCGTCCCATTATCCTGAGTATCAATACGTGTATACTGTACATTGGTATAGAAAAGTAAATTATTATGTTTCTTGGGATTTTTTATTTGTACAATTTTCTCGCATTTTGGGGGAATTTCTCATTTTCCCTTGCAAGTGAGTGAAGTGACATTAAGCAGATACACTTAACCCTAGGTCACTTCCTTCACCTGGGAGAAGAGAGCAGATATTGGTCCGTTGTTTATTAGAATGTATGTGTGTCATCGAATCCGTGTGGGTATTTTGACAGCATTAAGGTGTCGCAGCAAAGCAATCCTCGCCCAGACCTGGGGAACTTCCACCTATGCTGAGAGTGAAGTTGTGCGCATTTAGTCCATTTATGACTAATAATTCCAAATATAAAACATAGAAACTAACACTTAAACACATACGACTACAAACATCAGAATGTCGTTCACTGATTCATAATTTGTGAAATATATGTGGAAATGAATCATTGTTTCTATTTCCTTCTACCACACTCGTCCTTTAATTGTTACTGTCTGTCCTCTTTTTATCAACTCCATTTCTTTTCTGACGCCTAGGTAATCTCTAATTTCACAGCTGATTATCTTCCTTCAACCGATGCCCTCAGTCTTCTACTGTTTAAAACTATCAATAGTAACATTTGTGTTTAAATACACTTACGTCATTACCGATATTAAAAGATGCCGAAATTCTGGGATTTTTCCCGAGAACTGGTTCCTATCGTAACAGGAAATATATGGGAACTGGTCTTCCGCGTTTAAGCGTTAATCGATTGCATGAGTTTTCGTTGTCACAAATCCTGACCGTAGAAGACAAACCCAACAAATAATTACGATTCAGCGGCCGTTTACAGCAATTAAATATCTTATCTTCTCGTGAAAGCAGACTAAATTCGTCGTTGTCTTCTTACCAAAACGGCTGTGGTTCAAACCCGCCCTGTAAATGGAATATTTGGCTTAAGAGACCTGAAAGGAACGTGTGTGTGAGTAGAAGAGAGACTGAGTCTGAATAGAGCAAGAAATATAATATGACTTGTAGTGGAAAGAAAACATCCGTCTCACAAAGTCAGTGAACTCACACTGCTTACCTTTTGTTTGCACACAGTACGTTCAATGTAGGTACAAGAACGAAGGGAAAAGAAGAAAGTAACTCACGTACGGAAAGAATGGAAACGTGATCTCCACTATTTCTGAACTCCGGACTAGTGTAGTTCCTGATTGCTGCACCACTCCTACAATTCTATAGGCAATCTATACAGAGATGAAGAGAAAACAACGAATAAACAAACCGCAAACAAACAAACAAACAAACAAACAAACAAACAAACAAACAAACAAACAAATGAACAAACAAATAAATAAATAAACAAACAAACAAACAAACAAACAAACAAACAAACAACAAAAATGGCAATCAAATAAAGAATGAAACGATAACAATAAACAGTGAATAAAAGCAATCAAAGA
Organism: Anabrus simplex; assembly: GCF_040414725.1. Lineage (NCBI taxonomy): Eukaryota > Metazoa > Arthropoda > Insecta > Orthoptera > Tettigoniidae > Anabrus > Anabrus simplex. The sequence continues at coordinate 998,242,609 of NC_090265.1, read as the reverse complement.
AAGAAACGATAACCAACGTAACAGAAAAATCAAAAATATATAAATAAACAAAAACGAACAATAAAATAACCATAAAACAAAGAAACAATAGGTGAAAATCAATACAACATGCAAGTAAACAAACCACAACAATAAAACAACGATGACAAACAAACACAATCCAACAATTGCAAACAAAGTAACAAATGACAACAAGGTATTGATAGGGTTATAAGGTGTTCTCACGAACTCTGTCAATAGATCACAAAATTTAATCATAGCCTTTGAACCTTACAGACATTAGTTTATTTGCTTATAAAAGCAAAATTTTTCTTTACATGCTGGGGCTGTATCTTAACTAATGTCTCGGCCGTACTCCCAAATCTCAGTACTTTCCCATCCTTGCGTTTTCGTAAAGCCTTCGATGTGTTAGTACGACTTTAAACCACTAGCAAGAGAGACACCTTTTTCTTTACACAAAATAGAAGTGTCAATTCCGGAGAGTGAGATGACTGTTCACTAATGTATTCCTTTACACCGATAAACAGAGAAAAAATTGGAAATAAAAATAACTGGTAATAAATTATTATCTTAGCAGAATGATGTCAGACATCTCCACGTTCAATGGACCCTGGATGACTGGAGGTTATTCTATTTTTATTATTTCTATTCGCAAGTTGTTCTAATCTGCTCAGGAAAGAAATTCGGTAATTTCTTTATACTAGTGATGGGACATTCGATTCATTTTACTGAATCGATTCATTTTATTCCGTTCACGTTACTGAATCGATACAGTGATCCGATTCAAGGCACATTAGTCACCGCTCCTACAGCATCTGTGTAGTGTATACTGGTAAGACAACAGCAACAGCATTCAGTGCTCGCAGCTGCCATCTGGTCTTCATACTACGAACCCCTTTCTTAGAAAAAAATGCTACTCACTATAATACATCGAAGGTTTCCGGCAACGCAAGATGAGAAACGTCTAGGATTATGAAGATAGCATCCATGGCCTTAATTGAGGTGAGTCCCAGCATTTCCTGGTGTGAAAATGGGGAAACTACGGAAAACCATCTTAACGGCTGCCGACGATGGGATTCGAACCCACCATCCCCCGAATGCTAGCGCGTAGCTACGCGATACTCACCGCACGTCCAACTCGCTCAGTCATTTTTAAAAATATATATTTTTCTATCAGCTGAGGATTTTTTTAAATCGTCATATTTTGTATAGGCTACCCGAGATGTACAGTAGCCCGCTGGTTTTCTGATTCAACATAAGTTATTGCGTCAGTCGGCTCACTTACTGTCCACATATTATTGAAGTCTTGTGCAACGATGTGACATACGAACTGAGAGAGTACTGAATCGTTCTTCCCAATATAAAACAGGTACTATTGAGTGGTCATGAGCATGACTCATAGTCATAGGGCAGGCTAGAGTCGAGTTTAATTGTCAAATGTCAACTAAATTATAATACTAAGATTCATTAAACTAATAAATAGTATAACCTAATAGCCTACCTACTTACTAGCTACTTCAGAATTATGATTTGACTACCTTTTTAACACTGCGAATAAATCCATATATTATTTAAACCTACCTGTAAGAAGAGGACAGTGAATGCAAATGGGTATTATTTTCAAATGAGCCGAGCTCGAGAGTCCATTATAGCATACGATTCTTTCAGTGTAGCATGGCTCACTGTATGTATCGCTGCAGCGGAAGCTCGGCTCTCCGCGTGTCCAGTGAGCCGATAAGGAGCCGTGTGTATCATGTGTCTCACTGAGCCGCGCTCGTTCACGATTCTTTCGATGTGCCATGATTCACTGTCTCGCTGCAGCGGAAGTTCGGCTCCCCGTCAACGTCCAGTGAGTGCGCCACTCAGCACTGTCCGCTGGGAGTAAACTGAATCGTGTGTCGTGAGCTCGCCGTTCCTGTGAATCGATTCACTCGTACACTTGAATGAATCGATACACTGCTTCGAATCATGCATTTAGTAGCCAGCACTACTTCATACCTCCATTGCATAAACCAAGTAGTCCCTGGCCACACATCAAAATGGTTACGTGGTAATTGAGCGTCATAATAAGAAGTATTACCACCCCTCACATGGATAACAGCTTTATAATGCCTCCTCGTGCTTCTGAAACGGTGCAGCATGTTCAGTTGAGGAACACCTCATCACTCTTAAAAAATGGCCTCTCGAAGTGCTGGTAGTGTTTAGGATGGTGGATTTCTCGCTCGGATGCGTTGCTCCAGTTGGTCCCAGATTTCCTCGATGGGATCCAAGTCGGGACTTCTGGACGGCAGTTCCATTCTTTGCACGTGGTGCTCTTGCGAGAATCTCAGAATCACGCGCTCTAGCGTTATCATGTATGAATACCGCATTTTATTCAAGCTGTCTCACCTGAAGAATCATATGGATCAGTAAGTTCTTGTTAATCTACCATCGAGCAGTACAAACTTGTGAATGATCAGGAGATCGGTTTTTGTGTCAAGACTTACGCCAACGTGAACCATAACAGATCCTCTACCGCAAGTAACCGTAAATTGTCGGATGAAATCTCTCCCCGCGTCTTCTCCAGATTCGCGGACGACCATCTGAACGAGAACAGTACTAGGTGCCAGTGTCTTAGCTGCAGATGCAGATGATCACAAGCAAACTGCAGTCTACTTCTATGATGTCTGCCCAGTGCAGGTAGTTGAGGGTAGGCATCTCGAAGCCACCTCCAATCGACCCTCCCGAATCGGGATTACTGTAGACTATGGATTTCTATTCGCAAGAAATCCGGTCATTTCTTTTTACCTCCATTGCATAAGGTGCCATAAAGCAAGTGGTCCTCGGCCATACATCAAACAGGTTATGTTTCTGACTGTTGGCCATTAACATGTACTCTAGAAATCTGCTGTAGGTCCAAGTGTAGTGCTCGTTCTCTAACTTGGCGGACTCGGAGAGCTTGTAGACGCCCAAATTGATTTTGTCCTAGGATTATTTTCCTTTTGGTGGCCCATGCTAGGGCACCCGGCAACATTTCCTGTCACCTTCTTAAAGCAGTGTAAGTTCAAAAGTAGATTAATTCTAGAACAACTGCTTCCCCGTTGTCTACCTCGATCCGCACGATCAACCATGGTTTGTATACTCCACAGAGACCAACCTTCATGAACACTTCGAATTGAGGCTCTCGTACTTTTTAACTGACACTGAAACCTCCAAAAAATCCCGATGACAGTAGAACCGTCTTTTATATAAATAGAATATGTTATTACCCTAATAGTTCAATCCTCATCCCACTATGCATTCGTACAGTATAATTAGAAACATCTAAATATGTAACCAATCTTTTCTTGAGCTTTAATTGATATATTTTGCTACAAAATTTCAAATCACCTTCTATAAGCCGTTGGTTCAGTAAACACACAAGTAGAAGACTAGAAAACTAAGCTTGAGAAATCCAGCTTAGTCACCGCTCATGTCATGGAGTAGTTGTAAGTGTCAATTTCTGCCGAGAGTCTCTGGATCCCTCTAGACAAATACAGGATGGTATTTCTTTGAAGTATTGGGCCAAATTTACCAAGTAATCTTGTATTTCTGATTGTTAGGCTCGGGTTTAATAAGTCATAAAACAGTTTTCTTTCTTGGAGTGCAAACAATTAAAAATTCTACTACATGCACGGAGTAGGATTCCTTATCATTTGCCTACGTGAGTGGACGGGTTGTGATATCAATTCTGCCCGCAAGATGTTTATAGATACATATCAAGTTCATTGACTTGAAAATGGGAAATCACTGAAAACCATCTTCAGGGCTGCTGATAGTGGGAATCGAACCTACTATCTCCCGGATGCAAGCTCACAGCTCTGCGCCCCTAACTGCACGGCCAACTCGCCCGGTAGTGTGGAAATGAAAGACTATCTAGGCCTCCCAAACCTAATGCTATTGTGATCAGAAGGGAACACCAGTTGATCAACGGAGGTCGGAGAGGAAGAATAAAAGTGAGGAGACTAGCAAGGAAGTGGAAGCAATGCCAGAATTAGGTATGGGCCCCGTGGTCGCCAACACGCGCTCACAAGATGATTTCCCCTTCCAGTCGCCTTTTACGACAGGCAGGGGTCAGCCGGGATGTATTTTACTGCCCCATCTACAGGGGAAATAGTGACGGACTAAATGTGATAGTATTACGTTTGAAAATATGGTCATATTCCCACTGTCTCTCACCTCCTCGCCCTCATGTTGTGTAGTGATTAGTTCCAAGACTTCTATTTACATAAAGTAGAAACATTATGACTCTTCCACACATTCCAATTCACAGACCGCACTCTGCAGTCGCCGAGGTCCGCGCGAGAAGTGTACTAAGCCGGAGAATAAATCCAGTAGGATGGCCTAATTCTTTCCACTTTCTGTTTTAATGTCCAGTCATTTAAGTTGTGAACAATAACTCAGTCACACACAGCTATCTATTAATATAATCGTTGGCAATTTTGTATGCCATACAAACGCCGTGAAATACTAGAGCTAGGCAACTCCCAAAGCAGAATTGCCTTGCGGAACTGCAATACTTGCACCTACATCAGACAACTACATTGTTAAAATCACATGGTATATTGACGGGATATTAATAGGGCCCGGATTATTTTTAAATACATATGCGCATATGCAAATGCATATTTTGAACGTTCGAGCATATTTTGAGTGTTAGTGCATGTACAGACATATTTTTCTCTTATCTGTGATAAATTATCTAAGATTTCTGAACGAAATGAAAAATCCAATGAACTCTGTATGTTGTACATTCCTTGGGAACATAAGAAGCATTCCCTGATCAAGGAAAAATGTTTCACTGTCGCAATACAACCAGCTAGACAACAGCTATTTCCTTCTTTCTGACATTCCTTCCTCCTCCTTATAGTAGTTTCCCAAGGTTTGCTTAAACAAGTGTTAACTGTTAACTTGCTCTTCGTCGATTGCAGTGTTTCAAGAGATTAAACTGTAAAAATGCCTAAAGTCTTTGCCAGAAGAATGTTCCGAGCAGTCAGTGCCAGTGTAGAAGTACTGCCCAGTTACGTCCGTCGACGTAGAACGACCATTTTTAGCTATTAATTAATTCTGGCCCACAACAGAAAGTCATTGACTCCTGAAAACATTGAAAAGCTGTTGAAACCTACTGTCATGCTTCATTTTTCGAGAAATTATTTCATGTTTATCAATTTAACAGTGAGTTAAAATTAAATAATACCGAGCTCGATAGCTGCAGTCGCTTAAGTGCGGCCAGTATCCAGTCTTCGGGAGATAGTAGGTTCGAACCCCACTGTCGGCAGCCCTGAAAATGGTTTTCCGTGGTTTCCCATTTTCACACCAGGCAAATGCTGGGGCTGTATCTTAATTAAGGCCACGGCCGCTTCCTTCCTACTCCTAGCCCTTTCCTATCCCATCGTCGCCATAAGACCTATCTGTGTCGGTGCGACGTAAAGCAAGTAAAAATTAAATAATGCTTCTGGTGAGTGTATTTTGTTTTATTTTAGTGCATATTTCTGTGCATATTTACAACATTTTTAGTGCATATGCGCATGCATACTTTTGGAGTTTTTAGTGCATATGAATCCGGGCCCTAGATATTAATAATGATTTAGTTGGAGAACGAGATAAAGCAGTGGCGGCTCATGACAAAGTTTTCAGGGGGGTTTACAGCAACATTTTAATTCACGCTTCAAATGTACAAAAGTGGAATGCAAATCGATACAAAATAACTTACTTAAACAATTTCACTAAAAGTTCCTTCTACGCTTCCTTCTCCACTTATAATATGGTAGAACCTCTACAACCGAGGTTGCACTTTTCCGAGACTAATCTGTGAGTGTACAACACATCAAAACTTATGACTGCCGGGCTGAGAGGCTCAGACGGTTGAAGCCAACTTGGCAGGTTCGATACTCGCTCAGTCCGGTAGTATTTGAATATGTTCAAATTCGTCAGCCTCGTGTTGGTAGATTACCTGCCGCGTAAGAGAACTCCTACAGGACTAAATCCCGATACTTCGGCGTCTCCGAAAACCGTAAAAGTAATTAGTAGGACGTAGAAAAAATAACGTCATTATTATTAAAATCACGACTACTGCTAAAATGTTTTCATTCCGCACTGATCATGCGCCTCTTAGAGGGTGACGTGCTCTCTCAAGCCAGGAGATTCCTGCGGTGATTTGAGGCGAGGAGAACGTGAGAGAGGAGCGCCCGTGGCCTATAAAAGGAACTGTCCCAGCATTCACTTTCGTGAGGAGAATGGAAAACCACCGAAAACCATTCTCAGAACAGCGGGCAGGAGACCAATCCCACCACCTCCCGAATGCAGATCTGAAAAGCCACAGTAAATCCGTGGTTACTATTAGCCGAAGCTACTAATCTCGGTGAAAATAACATACACAGCAACTTTGCTGCAATTGTAGCGAATATTAAAAGATACGAACACTATTCTTGGTTTTTCATAGCACAAAGTTCACCTAGGTATGACAACAGGCATTAAAAAAATGCGTACCAGTACGAAATTTACCGGTACTCAAATTCATTTCCTTTGAAACGATTCTCCACCCACAGTGTAAAGCAAACTTCTTTCTGCGATGACGAACTATTGTTCAGAATTACCTGTTAGCGAAATCTTCCGGCGATGTAATGTAATAGCAACTTCTGGGAGCTGTGGCCAACTGTAACAGGGGAGGTGGTGGACCCTTGTGGTCAACTGTAACACTATACCTGGTTTAAGGGTGGTTGTAGACAGAAAGGCGCGTACCTTACCGTGCTCCTCCCTTACGGGTTTATCTGTGCATAAACCATGACTTCATCTTCATGCGCATGCGTGTAGTCTTCAGGCTCGTAGCACAATCTCCAGTGTGCTCCCTGCATTGTCGGTCGAAACGAACAACTGTCAGTGTAAGGGAGCTCCGATATAAGTCAAATGCTTGCTATCGATTGATGAAATCAGGTCGAAACAAAGGAAACAGTTTTGACTTACCCATGAATGTGTGAATATGCATTAGAACTGGGTATTCAAGTGCTCATATGGTTCTGAGAGTCCACCGCCACTGAGATAAGGAAGGAACGACGAAAGTAACTAACGAAATAAAGAAAGATTGAAGGAAGGGTCAAAGAAAAAAGAAAATATAATTAAATTTAGGAAAGGAACAGAAGGAAGGAAGGAAGGAAGGAAGGAAGGAAGGAAGGAAGGAAGGAAGGAGGGAAGGAAGGAAAGGAGGAAGGATGAATATGTGTGAGCCGAGATCAGTAGCGTAGCCAGAATTAGCCGTTGGGGGATGGTTATATTTTCAATATGATGGAAGAACACAATGAAAGTGCATGCATGACTTCTGATTACAAGGGCTCTGATATAAGTGAATTACAAATCTGCTGGTTGTACAATTACGTATCCGAGTGTTTATTTAGTTTATTGTCGGTTTATGTTTTTAAGGTTTGTAAAAATTCCATGAGGGTTACTAACCCCAAATAACACCCCCACCCGCCTGGCTACGCCCCTGCCTGAGATCGAACCCATCAACTTGGGTTCAGAAAGCTAGCGCCCTTACCTGTGACCACTCAGCCTAGCATGTAGTAAGCAAGCTTGTAGCTTTAGTCAATTTTACGTAGAATCTTAACCACAAGGATGTGACTTTACATTTCAGAAATTCCATATAGGCTACATCGTCAGGGATTTGAATCGCGTCTTCCTTGGTGACAAACCAATGGCTATGTCACTCAGTTATTACACGTATGTATGTAGAATATAATTGCAACATTTTAACATCACATATTGGGAATCATTTCAAAATACCGAGCGAGTTGACGGTGGGTTTACGGTTTATTGTGAGCTTGCATTTGGAAGATGGTGGGTTCGAACCACGTTGTTGACAGGCCTGAGGATGGTTTTCTGCGCTTCTCTTCACACCAGGCAAATGCTAGGGCTGTCACGACCGCTTCTGTTGCAATATAAGTCCTTTCCTAGCCTTGTACTGCCGTATGAAACGTTAAACCACTAGCAGAAAGAAGAAAACCGTTTCCAAACCGCTGTTAAGGAGGAAGTGTCGGCTGACACACAGTGTTGTATTACGTGACATTACCCCACAACCTTCTTACGACGTGAAGGTTTTACATTTTCATTGTCTCTGCTTGAGTCCACTTACAGAAGGAAAGAAGAGGCCTGTATACAAAATTATATTCAGGCACATGCAGGACTGCCGGGTGGCGAGATTAAGCTGGAGACAACTCATGTTATCAAGGCTGCCAAAGAACAACTTCCCCTGTTACTTGCTGGTTGTCAGTATGCAGGCTGGTATTCATTTTCAATATCACACACGTACAAAAAACAAACACACACACACAATCTTGAGAGGAAGGCTTTTTATTCCATTGTTTCAGTCATAACTGTTACGCTCGGTACAAAGACACGAGCTATTCAAGGTCATGAATTATATGCTTTCCTCATCACCTGCCGTCTGCTGAGGCCAGCCCTTGTTCTCTCTTCATTATCACCTTTTAGGAAGAAAGAAGATCCTTAGCACTTACACACGTCTATTTGACACGTTAATGACGTCAACGGAGGAGGGCAGCTTGGTCGTGGGAGAAAAAAACACAGATTATCAAGGTTTTTATTCTTCTTGTTATGTCGTTTAGCAGATTCGGGCAAAGTGAAGAGTCGTTTTAATTTATTGAAGAGGAGACTACCGTCTGAGCGATGGTAGTGGCGATGAGGACAAAGCAACGAAATTAGAACTAAAGTGATAGTAGTTAAATGAAGACGAAGAAAGCTCGTCGAAAAGATAGAAGCATACGATAAAAAAAAACACAAGACCCATGTAAGAGCTTTCAGACTAAAAATCTAGCCAGTCCCAGTGTACAAGAAAATATTTTATTGGCTGTTAAAGGCACAGGTTCAGAGAATTATTTCTCAGGAATACTTTAGACAAAATGCAGTGAAATTTTAAGTTTCAGATTAGTACCGTAGGGAGCAGCACTCTATAAACTTGGCTCCATTCGCTGCTTTACTTTTGAACCTTTCTAAGAAAAATCAAGTAAGCTCATTTCAGCTTAAAATACTACAACAATTCGTAATCCACTTACTTTATACTGAAAACATTATAAAAGTTGTACTAAATTATACATTTTTTTTACAAGTTGTTTTACGTCGCACAGACACAGACAGGCCTTATGGCGACGATAGGACAGGAGAGGGCTAGGAGTGGGAAGGAAGCGGCCGTTGCCTTAATAAGGTACATCCCCAGCATTTACCTGGTGTGAAAATGGGAATCCACGGAAAACCATCTTCAGGCTGCTGACAGTGGGTTTCGAATCCACTATCTCCCGAATACTGGATTCTGTCCGCACTTAAGTGACTGCAGCTATCGAGCTCGGAAAATTTGACATTAAGATTGATCCTAGAACAATTGTAGCTTCATGAGATTTCAAATTAATGTATATTTAATTAGCTTTCGTTATTATATGTTGATCGTACGAAGAACGGATGTTATCCAATTAAAGTTAACATTCCAAATATTCTCTCTCTATAGTTATCAAGCCATTAGATATGTAAAATTTGATCCGCGTCCGAATGCCAATTATTATGTTGAAAACTTGGAGACCAAATGAAAAATAGAAAAGTTCTAATTAAACGTAACATTCCTCACAGCACTATTACGAATGAGCTGAAAGGTACCATCAGATAACAATGTTATTTTTTTACGTCCAACTAACTACTTTTGGCAGTTTTCAGAGATGCCGAGGTGCCGGAATTTAGTCCCGCATGAGTTCTATTACGTACCCGCAAATCTACCGACGCGGCTGACATATTTGAGCACCTTCAAATACTACCGGACTGAGCTAGGATCGAACCTGGCAAGTTGGGGTCAGAAGTCCAGCACCTCAACCGTCTGAGCCACTCAGCCCGGCAAAACTTCAGTTGAGGAGATAATGCAGATTAAATTAATGATGATGAATAAAAAACCGAGCTCGATAGCTGCAGTCGCTTAAGTGCGGCCAGTATCCAGTAATCGGGAGATAGTGGGTTCGAACCCCACTGTCGGCAGCCCTGAAGATGGTTTTCCGTGGTTTCCCATTTTCACACCAGGCAAATGCTGGGGCTGTACCTTAATTAAGGCCACGGCCGCTTCCTTCCAACTCCTAGGCCTTTCCTATCCCATCGTCGCCATAAGACCTACCTGTGTCGGTGCGACGTAAAGCCCATAGCAAAAAAAAAAAGAATTTGAAGTTCTGTTAAAGCCCAAAAAATATTGTGAATAATTTATATTAAAAGTATTTAATAAACAAATTATATTCTATAGCAGGGCCTCTCAAACGTCCAAAATCTCACGCGTGCAAACTGCGGCGCAAAGTTCCTGTGCACAGTGCATCGTTCCCACTGGGCTCGACTAGGACCAACACTTCGTCCCTGGGCTACTCGGCTAAGCTCGGCTCGGATTTGGAGCGCTACGGAGCAAGTGTGGAAGAGGGAGACAGGGGGAGCGAGCGAGACAGGCGTGGGGAAAGAGAGAGACAGCGCTATTGCTCCAAATCGAGGAGTGGGGATCTGCACTCTGGTCAACCAAGCGAAGTCGCCTTTTGCACCGTGCACAGTGCATGCACCAGGTGCATGCGCCCTGAGAGATCCTGTTCTATAGTCTTAGTTATCCTTTGAATAGAAATTACATTTAAGTCAACACGTGAAAGGCGTTAAACATTAGGCAAAGTCTCAAAGAGAATAGCGTTTTAAGCATTCAGTCTGAGCTAACAACATTTCGAATGCGACAAGAAGAAATTAATTTTCTCGAGACTTATACGGAGCCCTTTTTGCGGCAAATATACCCATCAGTACAGTTGAAAACTGATTCAGAAACTTTTAGGGAATATATTGTCATCGCAACATTCCATAAAAAAATCTGCATTAAGATGAAACATTTTATATATGAGGACACATTGAACAGGATAAGGACGGCTATGGGATTTCTGTTCACTTGACCGTCACGTAGCTAATTTAATTGTCGGAAAATTAGACCCTGGCGCGCCATCTGCACCTTAATCTACAGCTGAGAGAATATGCTAATCAATCAGGAGACAGTAGCACAGTCGTTAATAATGGCCTCCAAGTACTTTTCCCCAGTGACATGGATGAGAATAAAGTACTTGTAATATACACTGATGCGGCATCCTACATGCTTGCTGCTGTCAAGTTTGTTAAGGTTATTTTTCCCTGCCTTACTCAATGACACTTGTCTTGCTCATGTGCTGAATCATGTAGCTGAGGAGTTATGTCTTGAGTTTTCTACGGTGAATAAGCTGGTTTCCACACATTTTTAACGTGCCTATAAGGATCCACTTATTTCGAGAGAAAGTTCCGGATATACTACTACCAACAGAACCCATTCATATTCGCTGGGGAACTTGCCTTGGGCTGTAGAATATTACATCAGTATTTGAGGGAAATTAGAGACATTATTCTAAGCCTACATGACGATGCTGAATGTATTATTTCAGCTAAAAATGTATTGAAGGATGTACCAATTTACCATGATAACGCTCTTTAATCCTTAGGAGAACCTGTTATGTTTAGTCCTCAGCCCGAAGGCTGGTTGGATCCTCAACAGTTCCGCCATCAGCTGTCATAGATAGCCTAGGCATCACTGAAGAGGCGTACTAGGGAAATGAGGAGTGAGGTAGTTTAGGAGAACCTATCTACAAGAAAATTTAATTTAATTGCAGAGGCAAAGGAAAAAAAAAATTGGTCCCTTGTTCTAAGGGGTATAGAATTCGTGGAAAACCTGATACAGTGCTTCACGAAAACCAGGAATTATCAACTCTTCGTACTCTCGCTGATGTATTGTACGGTAAATATACGCAACACGAATGTATAATCAGTAGCAGCGATTAGGGAGAAGGAAACATTACATTTGTATTCCATTTTACACTTCTGAAATGAGGAATTATAGGAACTATTAAAAAAGCAATTTGTGTAAGCCCTTGTTGCCTTATCAGCTAATTCATTCCTTTATATTATTTCAATTTTAACACAGTTCTTTTCTTTCTTTCTTAACCTGTTTACTCTCCAGGGTTGGTTTTTCCCTCGGACTCAGCTGGGATCTCACCTCTACCACTTCAATGGCAGTGTCCTGGAGTGTGAGACATTGGGTCGAGAGATACAACTGAGGAGGATGACCAGTGCCTCGCCCAGGCGGCCTCACCTGCTATGCTGAACAGGGGCCTTGGTAGGGATGGGGAGATTGGAAGGGATAGACAAGGAAGAGGGAAGGAAGCGGCCGTGGCCTTAAGTTAGGTACTATCCCGGCATTTGCCTGGAGGAGAAGTGGGAAACCACGGAAAACCACTTCCAGGATGGCTGAGGTGGGAATCGAACCCACCTCTACTCAGTTGACCTCCAGAGGCTGAGTGGACTCCGTTCCAGCCCTCGTACCACTTTTCAAATTTCGTGGCAGAGCCGGGAATCGAACCCGGACCTCCGGGGGTGGCAGCTAATCACACTAACCACTACACCCCAGAGGCGGACGTTAACACAGTTATTAGCGGAAACACGAACAAAATGTCGTTCGTCGCGGCTAACCGATTTGTACACAGCCACAGTGGAGACTTTGCATGTGCTGTGAGGAAGGGTAGCTGGGGTATATTTTGGCAAGGTCATGGACACTGAGTATGATTCACCCGTTTGCCGCGCGCATTCGTCAGTCTGGCAGTCTCTTTAGTGTCTGTTAGTTTCTTAGAGGGTAGTCAAATACTGAACGATTTTAGTTGTATAATCACAACCATACTTCTCTTTAATTGTAATAATTGTGTAATATTGTTCCTTTAGTGAAAGTTTTATTATGTGGTATTGAATAAAATTCTCAAAAAGCTGTTATTAGGTTGGTAAATTGCCAACCTTTATCTCTGTCGAAATTCACTCAGAGAGCATAACAATCTTACCATATGGTAGCTATTTTTTTCGGTTTTGATGTACATATATCTCGCCCTCCCCCATCCCCACCCTTCCCCTTCCCATATCCCCACGAACCCGGGTACTTTCTGTTCTCTGTACACCCCCCCGCACCCACCCACTTCTAATTCCCAATCAACGCTACTGTTTAATCCCCTCACGTCTCAATAAACAGATTTAAATATGCTCCGGTGATAAGAAGTGCTGTTTTCTTTGAAAATCTAGAAAAACATTAGTTATTTACTGTGAATTAATTATTGTTGTGGACGTGTGATTTTCCTACGAATTTAAAACATAAATCAGTTCGGGTTCCGCCTCTTTTGTGTAGTGGTTAGAGTGATTAGCTGCCACCCGCGGAGGCCCGGGTTCGATTTCCGGCTCTGCCATGAAATTTGAAAAGTGGTACGAGGGCTGGAACGGAGTCCACTCAGCCTCGGGAGATAAACTGAGTAGAGGTGGGTTCGATTCCCACCTCAGCCATCCTGGAAGTGGTTTTCCGTGGTTTCCCACTTCTCCTCCAGGCAAATGCCGGGATGGTACGGTACCTAACTTAAGGCCACGGTCCCTTCCTTCCCTCTTCCTTGTCTATCCCTTCCACATTTCCCATCCCCCCGCAAGGCCCCTGTTCAGCATAGCAGGTGAGGCCGCCTTGGCGAGGTACTGGTCATCCTACCCAGTTGTGTCCCCTGACCCAGAGTCTGAAGCTCCAGGATACTGCCCTTGAGGCTGTAGAGGTGGGATCCCTCGCTAAGTCCGAGGGGAAAACCGAACCTGTAGAGTAAACCGATAAAAAAGAAGAAGAAATCAGTTTGGGTTCTATATAACTAGACGAAACAGAAAGAAAAGTGTACACATGTTTTATGTCTGATTCGGCTGCATTATAGTAACACACATTACATTATATTATAATAATTTTAAGATGATTAATAAAAATTTTCTGTATTCTGTAGAACCTGTTTTGGATTGTGATAGAACCTATTTTAGATACCTAAAATGAGATTTTATGCACAAAAAACCGGGGTTTGGTAATAACTAGCGCAGAAAGGAGGATAATAGAAACCGTTGAAATATGGTGTTACAGAAGACTACTGAAGGCCAAAATTTGACAAGTAGAAGAGGGACATCGTTAGGGGATATCTTGCGACACCAAGAACCTGTTCCGCTAGGTTTTGTGGGAAGTGTTGGTCTTAGGAACAGTAGGAGTGCACCAGGGGGTGAATATGACAAACTATCTTTTCTATTGGTTTTATTCAGAAAGGTTTTTTAGCAACGCTGCGTTGGGTTAGGACAGGGGCATTGCTGGGAAGTAAAGGACCGCGGCTTTCTCTCATGATGGCAGCAGCTACTTTGTTGAAACGTTCTCCCACATTTTGCGGAACACTCGGTGCTGAAATGAGATCATGCTTAATACAGTCGAACCTCCCTTCTGCGGGCACTGTCGGTTCCGAGGAAAAATGTCCGTTATGAGAGATGTCCGCTAAAATAAGTTTGTAAAAATAATCGAACATTTTAACGGCAAAGAATATCTACCTTAAATATAAGCATACATATATTTATTTTTATGATTCCAAGTCATTTCTGTGTTAGTATTTCATAGAGAGTTATTATGAGAGATTTTACATCATTTACAGACATTACAGCTTCGTGAAGTAATCGTGAAGCTTCGTCTGTGTAAATTTAACACATGTTTTCTTTTCTTTTCCTTCTCAAGTTGACTACCTGAGCTCGACCTTATTAGCGACAATCGGAGTTATGAATAGAATGATGCAAGAAGGGAAGAAAATCCCCAGATAACTTGTGAGTCAACAGACTCTGGCAGCATTTCTGGGCAATTAGAATTCTCGGAATAGGCCTATACACCACTAGGTAGAACTGCATTTCGATGTACCTTCTCTCCCCTTGCAATCGAAATAGTACAAACATTCAGAAGGGATTTTCTTATGTCTGAAGAATGGTTTTAAAAGAAAGAATGACATGTGGTCAGGCGTAATAAATTGTTCTGCAACGTGTAAAGTGTCTGCTTAAGTCAAGTGGACGGGAGAAATGGCGATGTCCGCTATCCGCAGTTCGAGGTGTCTGCTTAAATGAGGCCAATTTAACACTTGTCTTATGTAAAATAAAATCGGTTCCGAGGAAAATTGTCGGTATAGGGAGGTATCCGCTGAATAAGGGTGTCCGTTAGGGCAGGTTCGACTGTATATCAATTCAAGGCACGGTCGGGTGGAAATGGGAAACCATCTTCTGGGCTCCCGACATCTCCCGAATGCAGGCTTACAGCTGCACGGCACGAACCGACAAACAGATCAGAGTAGATGCAGTATGTTATAGTTACGTCGAAGTACAGGGTAGAGTGGCATGGAGTGATGCTCTAAAAGAGTGTATGTTAATGGAGAACCAAGCAACAACGTTAATGGTTACGTTCTTTTAAGAACTTTCGTATATATTGGACATCATAGTGCTAGAACGTTGTCCTGGAGATTCTGTAACAAGACAAAGACAAAGACAGCTCCGTACAGGCCATGAAGGCCCTTGGAGGAGTGGAAGGTAAAGGCTTCCACCATTGTTAACCGCGGCACGTGATGGGATAGAGTGGTTAGCTCTACGCCCGGCCGCCTTTGCCCCCAGGAATTAACCTGGTTCTCATTTTTTGGTGTATGCTCAGTGAACCTCAGGGCCATATGCACCTCAGGAAGTGGAAATCTCGTTTCTTAAATTTTCGATTTCCTGACGGGGATTCGAACTCACGTCCTTCCGAGCGAACCGAGCACGCCTTTACCGCCTCGGCCAGGCAGCCCCTAGGACAGGGATGGCGAACCTATGCCACGCGTGTCACTAGGTTTTTATATACGTTTTTATATACGTCTTGTGCTACAGACTATATAATATCACATGGTTCGTATAGTCATAGTGTTTCGCGTGTAAGAAATAAATATCGAAAACCTGGCCGACAGTCAGTCGGTGAGTGAAGTTTGACGTGTGTATGGTAGCCAGTAGCGCGTAATTATTGCGTGTTACTGTTGATTGAATGTCGTTTGTATACGGACCTCACAGACATGTTTTCGGTGCTGAAAAAACAGAAACTTAACAAAAGTAGTAACCGGATTCTTCAAGAACAGTGGACAACGGAATTCAGAGTGATAGAAATAAGCAATAACGCTTTGTGTTGCCTGTGACTGAAAACCGACGTGTCCCGCACATTTAATGTAGGCCAAAAGCACCATTTCCGGACGAATCATTTAAATGTTCGTTCCATGTCAAATGAAGAAAGAAGAGAGCTCATCTCACAGAAAATCGAAGAACACACAAAGCAAACTATTTGTTTTGTATCATCTTTCAGGCCAAGGAATAATATCAGTGCGGATGTTTCCATCTGTCTCACTATTAGAGCATGGGAAGTCGATTTTTGACGGTGAGTTCTTGAAAGAGACTTTCTTATCGACGTCCGATACATTAATTGAAGACTTTCCTAACAAACAGCAAATAATTAACAGAATTAAAGAAATGCCAGCCAGACGAAACACTGTCAAGGGTCGAATAATAAGAATGAGTGAAGATGTTTCGGAGCATTTGAAAGCTGATTCGGATAACTCCCAGATGTATTCAGTATGTCTTCATGAAAATACGTATGTGACCTTACAAGAAAGGATTGCTGTTTTGAATGATTTCCTTGTGAAAATATGATGAGGGGAGGGAGGAATCAGTAAAATTGTTGAGTTTACGAAATACGACAATAGGTAAGGATATAATGAAGGATGTGAAGCAAGAACTTGTATTAAAAATGGGCTTTGACTTACAGAATAACCTCAAGTATGGTGCGTATTCATAATGGGTTTGGGCAATTTCTTAAAGAAAACTTTAAACACCCTACAATGAACGTTGTGAAGTCAACAGTTAGAATCCGTCTTGGTTCAGACCTATGTGCTTCTTGTGTGTTACTGAAGACAAGAAGTTATGAACCTAATATAAATGACATGGGTACTAAATGTGAGAACGATATTTCACTCGAAGTTCATTAGCAATATTAGTATTTTAATTGTTATATCTAATAATATTTAATGACGAGGAATGTTACAATGGGAGCTTATTATTTTATTTTACAAGTAATGTTAGGTTTTCTCGAAATACTTAAAAATGTATTTTTGATGTTTTTGCAAAATACAACCACGAAACATGCAGTCAAATGTATTTACAAGACATATAATTAATAAGTAATAACTAACATATTATGAAACATAATGGAAATTAAGAAAGGAAGCCGTACGGGGGTGGGGGGTGGGTGGGTATAGCCATTCTTTAAAAGAAAATAACAAGTGGCACAGTAAACAATTGAGAATAATAAAACAGACTTAAAATGGCACACTAGCTGGAAAATGTTCGCCATCCCTGCCCTAGGAGATTTTGTAACATGCTAGTAAATCTATCGACAAGGATCTAAATTAGGCATTCTTAAAGGCCATTCGACTGTGCCAGAGATTCGATGCCAAACGTTTCAACATAAGAAACGAGAGCCTATCCAACTGAGACTTTCTTAGAATGAGCGTACAATATACAGTAATAGATGTGTTCAGTTCAATCAGAGGATGGTTTCCGGCAATTGAATGTTCAAGTTGGTGGTAGCAGGCGAGCCGCGGTGCCTCAAGGCCGTACGTAATGTGGCACGCGCGGTGGGCCAGCCACCACTCCACATATGGCCTGGGAAGAGAGTGCAGCTGTCCCCGTCACTGGCAGGTTCACTACATCCATTCTTCTCTTAGAAATGGTAGCAGCTACTTTGTTGAAGCGTTCTCGCATTTTTTCGCGGAACACGCGGTTCTGACATGAGATGACTTATCTCATTCATGGGTAACAACATATCCGTTCAAGGCACAGTCGTGTATTTCAAGCAGGTGCAGGCAGAAGCCAGATATAGTTTTGCAGAAGGAATGTATAGGGGAACGCATCTCTTTCTTTTCTCAAATCGTAAGCAGAACTAGCACCAGAGAAATACTCCATTTCATTCTCTAAGTAAAATAGCTTTTCTCAGCAGTATTCCTTACTTATCAAACAGTGATGTAGAGCCTGTCGTCAGTTTGTTTCCAAATGACGTGTCATTTTTTTCTTTATATTATTTCCATACAAAATACAAGTTAATATTTCTTTACAATTGGTTTAACGTCGCACCAACACAGATTGGTCTTATGGGGACGATGGGATAGGAAAGGCCTAGGAGTAGGAAGAAAGTGGCCGTGGCCTTACGTAAAGTACAGCCCCAGGCATTTCGCTGGTGTGAAAATGGGAAACCACGGAAAACAATTTTCAGGGCTGCCGATAGTGGGACTCGAACCCGCTATCTCCCGGATGCAAGCTCACAGCTGCGCACCCCTAACCACACGGCCAACTCGCCCGGTATATACAAGTTAAGCATGAATTTATCCACGGTGGCTAAAATTTGCAATTCTCACGGTTCATATAAAGTCATATTTTAGCTCTTTTAACGTTTCATTGTCATTTCTCGGTCATTTTTCATACTATGGTCATCTTTCTCGGTGAATTTTTGTCATATTTTAATTTTTTCCCATTTTCGTATACCTGTTTGCAGTCGTCTCAAAGACGGATTTTTCACATTTCCTAATTGTTATCGGTAATTTCTTACAATTATATTTCTTAGAAACATATAACTCATGTATGTGAATTAGGAGGACAAGCTGTATAGGAAAGGACAGATGCGTTGAAAGCGACAGAAAGGTGAGCCTCAACATTGAACTCTTAAAATGATTTGACGTATTTCAAATGTGGCCCAATAACATCCAGCGATGCTGAGCGGTCTTTTCCCCGTCACAAGTCAATGCTGTCTGAAAATAGAAGATCGTTCCTTTTTGAAACCTTTAAAATGTAAAATGTAAAATGTAATTCTTTCTGATCGCCCATTTGTTTCATTCTCTGCAGTTATCTCCTCGATTGAGTAAATACATTCAAAATGCAGTAGGTAAGGTAAGGGTTATTCTGCCCGAAGGCAGGTCCTAACCTCCGCAGAGGTGTTCCTGAGCCGGAGTCTGCGTGCGGTAGGGTGGCCAGTTCCTTTCCGCTCCTCCATTCCCTTACCCCCCACCAACAGCGCGTGGCAACCCATCCAACTCCTGACCACGCCCAATGTTGCTTAACTTCGGAGATCTCTCGGGATCCGGTGTTTCAACACGGCTACGGCCGTTGGCAAAAATGCAATAAGATAAACTAATATTAGTATTTATTTATTACTGTTGAATGTGATACATTTTTAAAGTATATTTTCAATCTATTCAAACAGATGAAAGATTTTGAAGATTTCGGTAGTGTGACCAAAACATTTTAAATAATATTTATTGACATATTTAATACTTTTTAGGTCATAAATGCTTACATATTTCTAACATTTTAGGTCATAAACATCCGGGCTCTAAGGATGATGATTACGATGATAATGATGATAAGCAATAACTCCCTGAAGAACACAAACTTTGCTAGCAGTTTTTATATTTATTTTTATTTTTGCAATTTGTTTACGTCACACCGACACAAATAGGTCTTATGGGAACGATGGGAGAGGGAAGGCCTAGGAGTGGGAAGGAAGTGGCCGTGGCCTTAACTAACCACGAAAATCCATCTTGAAGGCTGCCGACAGTGGGTTTTGAACCCACTATCTCCCGAATGAAAAGCTCACAGCTGATCGACCCTAACCGCGCGACCAACTCGCTCGGTAAAGCAACTCTTTTGGTGAACGTGTACTCATGTTGAGTTCTCGACCCGAAGGCTGGTTGAATCCCTAAAATTTCCACCATCAACTGTCATGCAAAGAGTAATGCCGGGTAAACGAGCAGTGAGGTAATTTCCCGTTGTTTTCGTCACTGAGTCAAACGGTGTTGTTACATGTCAACCAGCCAAACACGCTGAAATGAAGAGATACAAAGTTAGCTTCAGTCTTGGACTTCAACCCCTGAGGTCCTGGGTTCCGTTCCCGGCCAGATAGTGGGAATTTAATCGTGAATAAATTCTTTTTGACTCGGGGACAGGGTGTTTGTGCCTTTCTAAACATTTCTGTAAGAAGACAGATTTGTTCTAGCCCATAGCAGACAACGTTGATGGAACACTGTCACCAGTGATTTGTTTGAAGATTGTAGAGTGTGCATAATCTTATTGCGTGTATAAATGTATTTTAAATAATCACAGGAACTAACAGACACTGGAATATCAAAATGTTTCCATGAAAAGAGATTCTTTACTGTGCCAGTAAATCGAGTGAAAGGGGTATATCACATATTAAAGCTCTACAGAGCCATGGTACAGAGATTCGATCTCACAACCTAAAGCGCAAGAGACAAACGCTTAACCAACTACAATACACAATTGATAAGTTTTCATACTGAACGGGTCGGGAAGAGAAGGTTCGGTAATAATATTATTTCTTCTTTCAAGTTCAACTCTGACTATGACAAGTTTCCTTAAACAAGAAAGAAATAACGATAAAATGAGTTCGAATCTGCAGAAAATATTTTGTGGTGCAAACTACAAATACTGGACAGAAAGTGCAGGAAATGGAACTGGGAAGTTTTAAAGTCTGCCACATCATGTAATATGGAATCCATTAAGCGGTACCGACTTTTGTACTAAGAAACACCTACATCACCTACTATAACAAACATGGCTCACTTCTTCACTGAAGGAACTGTGTTAAAAAAGATCGACATTGTACAGTAATGCAGGCGGGAGGTTCTACGAAGAATGTTTCATCCGACCTGTGCAGTTCTTGGCGTGATTCACTACGATCATTACCGCATATAATAAAGTGGAAGGATGGGCGAGGTACAACTCCGCGGATCATCAAGGAGTGAGTCAGTGTGCTCGCGCGCTGCGCCATGTGGAAAGAAACAGAGAGCACCATGTGCCCTCAGCAGCTGCACTACAGCTCCAGCTGGCGGAGCAGGGGCCGGAAGTTATTCCTCACCAATTCGGCTCCGGACGAGCGACCTTAGGGCCCACATTCGTGTCCTCCAGTATTCCACCAGGGCTGCTTCAGCAAACGTCACCCACTATATATAAAATCGTGATAACTGGAATCTGAACTACTGAGACGATGATTTTTTCTTTTCATTAGTCGGAATTCGATCCGCGACCAACTTGCCACTCGACTATCACGCTTCTGTAGTCTGAAATGATGTTATGCGTATGTACACAGTTTTAAGACAATGGTCAACAGTAGGGGCGGATTTTTAAGACTTCTGACGTTTTTAAAGTTTTTATATGCCAAAATAGTTTCATTTTTAGTAGATGAATACACATATTATTAAAAGTTTCGTATTATTTCATTGAGATTTCTTAACTTATTTTACAGAATCTCTCCTTTCAACGTCAAACATTAGAAATTCACACAGAAAGAATTTTCTTGATCCTTTACTTTGCAATTAATTGCATTAAACTACGTATATGCCCAAATATTCCGTCATGAACGATTTCCTGTTATCTCGAAAAACATTCGTCTAAGTACTTTCAACGGAACGTAACGTTACTGAAGCCAATGGCGCAGGTTCCACTGTTTTACGATTTTAACATTTTCAGGACAGAAATGTCTCATAACCGGTACTGAAAACAGAAATGTTTTTTAAGTCCTCAAAAGTAAGACTTCCTTTCTTTCTTTCTTTCTTTCTTTCTTTCTTTCTTTCTTTCTTTCTTTCTTTTTTTCTTTCTTTCTTAATCCGCTTACGTTCCGGGTTGGTTTTTCCCTCGGACTCAGCGAGGGATCCCACCCCTAGCGCCTCAAGGGCAGTGTCCTGAAGCGCGAGACTTTGGGTCGGCATACAGCTGGGGAGGAGGACCAGTGCCGCACCCAGGCGGCCTTACCTGCTGTGCTGAACAGGGGCCTTGTGGGGACTGGGAAGCTTAGAAAGGATAGACTGGGAAGAGGGAAGGAAGCGGCCGTAGCCTTAAGTTAGGTACCAGCCTGGCATTTGCCTGGAGAAGATGTGGGGAAACCACATAACTACTTCGAGGATGGCTGAAGCGGGAATCGAACCCCACTCTACTCAGTTGACCTCTCGAGGCTGAGTGGACTCCATTCCAGTCCTCGTACCACTTTATCAAATTTCGTGGCAGAACCGGGGATCGAACCTAGGCCTCCGGGGATGGTAGTTAATCATACTAACCAGTACACCACAGAGGCGGATACAAATGTAAGATTGTGTTGAATAATTCTCTGTAGTTTCGAAGCACATGCATCTCCTACCAGTCCGGGCACTTATTTTCTGGCTGTTTGAAATGGTTTGATATTTCGGCAGGGCCCAACATGACGGGGTCGATCTTGGCTCAGTTAATACGCCAGTCTTGAATGGGTAGATTTACTGGCACGTAAAGGAACTCTTGTGGAAAGTAATTCAGCATTTCAGCGTATCCGAAAGCCGTAAAAGTAATCATGTGAAACAAAACCAATAACATTATTATTAATAAAAGCTATATTACCCGGCGCTGCCCGGGCATTTAATTGATTGTTTAATTTTATATATTTTATTACCTATTAATTATGTGTGAAGAGAATTTTTGTAGATTTCTTTATTGTAACGTTGACTGATACTTCACCCAATTTCCACCCCGCCCAGAGGGGTGCACATACATAAATCCAAAATATGGAGCATTTTGGCCTTTTTTTCACCTCTTCTCACCCCCATACCGATAGGGACTGAACTTGGACTTAAACGACATGCGGAGTGTCATTGTTCATCTCAGCGACTCCAAGACCTATGGATTCGACAATATTTTCCATTATTTTTATATGCTGCCCACTCCCCACCTCCACCCAGAGAGTTGCATTACCCCGACAGTACTTTCTTCCAGACAGTCATATGTATATCAGAATCTCTCCTTGGTCTAGCCACATTTACACATATGCCTACTTCGAACCGCAGGCCTGTATTCTGCTGTAGAATCCTTGAGCTGGCGTTCCCATGGACCCATGGTTACGGCTGGTCGTTTCTTCATTCGATTCCTAGAGCGGGGTAGTATGATGGCAATGTATCCATAACGGTTGGTTTTTTGGCCTTTAAAACATGTTATTCGCGTCGTAAGGCTTAAAATGACCTTTGTCTCGTCCTTGTGCGACATATTCGATATATCGTCTATATCGGCCTATAATGAATTTTATAGTCAAATTTTTTATACCCTGGGTTACATTATTTCAATTTTCGTAGAGATCTCTAATGGTTTTCAAAATGGTAATGCAGTTTCTATAGGTGAAATAATTTTTAAAATAGTTTCAGTAGTTTTTGAGTTTATCCGTTTCAAACAAATATACAAACATACAAATATTTTTCTCTTTATAATATTACTACAGATAATGAACTACACAAGAATCATCCTTGAAAGTAATCACATCTCATTGACATTTACATTATTTTATGATTTTAATATTTTCATGGCAGAAATGTCTCGTACAACTTTATTCTTTCTGAATAAAATTGGCATCATGCTGTCGGCATGTGAGGACTTTCCCCGTAAGTGTCGTGGATAGGAGCTTCCCACCCGATCAACGAAGGTTTGTGCCCCAGCACTCCTTTTACCCATCTCTAGCCCCGAAATAATTACAAATATACACACTGGTACAACAAGCAGACTGGTAAATGAAATTAAATGAAATGGCGTATGGCTTTCAGTGCCGGGAGTGTCCGAGGACATGCTTGGCTCGCCAAGTGCAGGTCTTTCGATATGACGCCCGTAGACGACCTGCACGTCGTGATGAGGATGAAATGATGATGAAGACAACACATACACCCAGTCCGCGTGCCAGCGAAATTAACCAATGATGGTTAAGATTCCCGACCCTGCCGGGAATCGAACCCGGGACCCCTGTAGCCAAAGGCCAGTACGCTAACCATTTAGGCATGGAGCCGGACTAGCAGACTGGTTATCTGATTTAACACGTACGAAGTAGACACCTGGCGGATTATTTTATGACCATAGTCTTTTTCACATACCATATAGGCTACTGATACTAATAATACCTTAATAATAATAATGCTATTGGTCTTACGTTGCATTAACATTTACTATTTGTAGAAACACTGCCGTGGTGCGTCAATTTGGACTCGCAGAAGTTCTCTTGCGTGCCAGTAAGTCTGCCGACACGAGGTTGGCGTATTTGAGCACCTTCAAATACCACCAGACTGAGCCGGGATCGAATCCACCATCTTGGGCTCAGAAGATGAGTAATCATAAGGTAAAAAATAAGCATTAGGTACTTGAAAATGAACCTATAAAATTAGTTTCATTTCAAGAATACAGTTTCAACGCCATAGTTCGCTGCTCTGCAGAACTTATTGAATACTTTACCGCTCATAGGTAGAAAGATTCGAACAGATGTCGAAATGTGACTCATTTGGTGTTTACCCTACAGAATTGATTAAAACTCAGCTAGCCTATAGACCGCCCAATATTGATCTGGTTTATTCACCCATCTGGCAGAGTAAAATGGTAGGCCTACGTCACGTACGCAGCATCGATGGGGTCAGATTAAAATGCCTGCACACAGTTTTCGTTCTTATTCTTCTCCTTTTCTTCTTCTTCTTCTTGACAGAACTCAGTTTACGTGTAGCATGTCTGCCTCCCATCCGGAGTCCCTTGGTTCGCTTCTTGGCTAGGTCAGTGACTTTCCCTGGATCTGAGGGCTACCTCAAGGTCCACTCAGCCTACGTGTTTACTGTTGAAGAGCTATCTGACGCGAGCCCGGTCTAGAAAGCCAAGAATAACGGCCGAGAAGATCCGTCGCGCTGACCACACGTCACCTCGTAAATTGTTAGCCTTCGGGCTCAGTAGTGCTCGCTTGTTAGTCTAAGGCTCATAAAGGCTGTCGCGCAGTGGGTTTTCGTTATTATTATTCTTATTCTTATTCTTCTTATTATTATTAATATTACTTAACAAACATAATCAACAACAGCTTTAGACAGTAGACAAGTACGTAACCGAAATTATGGTCCTTAACAATTAATGGACTTGGCTTACTAATGCGACGACCTTGGCGCTCAGTTTCGTATACTCAGTAGACTCTACTCTGTCTTTTTTCTTTTTCCTTTTTTTTTTGAGACCGAACGAACCCGAACCCCATGGCACTACAGCCCTTGAAAGGCCTTGGCCTACTAAGCGACCGCTGCTCAGCCCAAAGGCCAGCAGATTACGAGGTGTCATGTGGTCAGCACGACGAATCCTCTCGGCCATTATTCTTGGCTTTCTAGACCGGGTCCGCTATCTCACCGTCAGATAGCTCCTCAGTTCTAATCACGTAGGCTGAGTGGACTTCGAACCAGCCTTCAGGTCCAGGTAAAAATCCCTGACCTGGCCGGCAATCGAACCCGAGGCCTCCGGGTAAGAGCCAGGTACGCTACCCCTACACCACGGGGCCGGCTTTTTTTGAGACGCGTATCGAAAAGGTAATTATGTAGCGTACGTGCGGCTCGCCCTATTTCACTAGACCTTCCCTATTTCTATTCCGAATTGTGGTAAATAAATAAGACTAGTACTAAATACGAGAAGCAGTCATGCACCCGCCTCGTTCTTGTTCTGGCAGGTGCTGGAACGTACAGTACACCTGTATACTGTAGGTTAGTTCGAGTATTTCTTTTTGAGTTGTTCGGAGCACTGAACTTCAAATTGCGCACTAATCGGTGTCAGCTCAGTAGTTTTCCAATTGGGCAGTCAATAACGTTTTAAGACAGGATCTTATCGATCACTCCAATCAGAGACTGTCACTCTAAAAACCAGATAAATAAAGATATCTTACCTACAAAACAAATAGCCTATCTTTGTCCAATGTTGGAATAAATGCAACGCTATATTCCTTACATTTTCTCATCAATTTATAACGGTTAGTGTTATTAGCTGCCGTCCTCGGAGGCCCGGGTTCGATTCCCGGTAATGCCATAAATTTAAGAATGGCAGGAGGGCTGGTATGTGGTTGGAATAGTACATGCAGCTCACCTCCAATGGGGTTGTGCCTGAAAAGAGCTGCGCCACCTCGGGATGAAGACACGAGTTTGTCCGACTCGTTGGCTGATTGGTCAGCGTACTGGCCTTCGGTTCAGAGGGTCCCGGGTTCGATTCCCGGCCGGATCGGGGATTTTAACCTTCATTGGTTAATTCCAATGGCCCTGGGACTGGGTGTTGTCCACAACATCCTTGCAACTCACACACCACACATAACACTATCCTCCACCACAATAACACGCAGTTACCTACACATGGCAGATGCCGCCCACCCTCATCGGAGAGTCTGCCTTTGCTGCACTCGGCTAGAAATAGCCACACGAAATTAATCAATTTATCGAAGTGACAAATATATATACCTTGGAAGATTTTCATTTTGCCGTTTTTAGAGGGTCTGTTCCTTTTCCTTCAGTTATAGGACTCATAAACTTGATTATCCTTCGATTTTCAAGTTCATCAGTCCATAATGAACCGCCCTTTTACTAAAGTTTTAACTTCACAGTAACACATGGAGGTTTTCGGCGATGATGGGATAGGTAAAGGTAATGTTTGGGATGGAAGCGGCCATAACCCTGGTGTTTACCTCTTAAAAAAAAAAAAACACACATAAAATTATATTCAGGACTGCAGACGGTTTTGATCGAACCTACCATCTTCCCAACGCAAGTTCACTGCAACACGGCTCATACCACGTCACTATGTCGCTCAGTAATTTGAGTCTCGGTTAGGAGCTTAACACCGAATACCCTCCGCGTCGCCACTCACTGGTACGAATGAAATTAATTTTCGAACTGGCCAGGACTCCTACTCGCACTCAGATTGCGAGTCCTGTGGCTAGAGACTAATGCATCTGAGTGCCCGCCCCCCACTGACAATCTAAATATCGATGTCCTTAAAATGTCGATGCTCGGAAAATCAATTTTAAGACGTAAAATTTGTTCTTAATGTTTCATTCTTATACTGTACTTATAATCACGGACACGTCACTCACACTGTAGCTCAGTTGGGAACAGGAAATAATGGAGGGGACACACTGATCGAAATACTTTGCTCTCAGAAATTATCAGCATTCTCCTCAGTTTCACCCTGCTCAGTCTGGGTAGATATAATAAGGAGGACGGATATCAAATCAAATCAAATCAAATCAAATCAAATCAAATCAAATCAAATCAAATCAAATCAAATCAAATCAAATCAAATCAAATCAAATCAAATCAAATCAAATCAAATCAAATCATTCCATATTTCTGTTCAGATTATGGTAAATGAATAGTGTCAATAATATTAATGTCAAGCCTCCGTGGCTCAGACGGCAGCACGCCGGCCTCTCATTGCTGGATTCCGTGGTTCAAATCCCGGTCACTCTAAGTGAGATTTGTGCTGAACAAAGCCGAGGTGGGGCAGGTTTTTCTCCGGGTACTCCGATTTTCCCTCTCATCTTCCATTCCAGCAACACTCTCCAATATCATTTCATTTAATCTGTCAGTCATTAATCATTGCTCCAGAGGAGTGCGACAGTCTTCGGCACCGGGCACAATTCATATCTTCGCCGCTACACGGGGGCTTCGTTCATTCCATTCCTGACCCGGTCAAATGCCTGGAAACAGGTTGTGGATTCTCAATATTAATGTTCCATTCAAAATAGTTCATAAACACAGGAGCACAGGTAGGGCCTACTCCAAAAATCTACAAATCAAGTAGAGGCACTGGTTTTCAAGATATCTCTAGTCTCGAAACGAATAGCATTGTGCGAAAAAATTATATTAAGAGATCTTAGGTTACGATATCAGCCGGCTGTGTTGTGTAATTGCTTGGGCATTCACCTCGTTTATCTAGTAGCTAAGTAACTCGTCACAAGGTAGCTGTGATTCGAATCTCAGTTAAATATTCAGATCTTTAAACCGAATTTCACGTAAAGCTGGAAAATCAATGGCTTAGACGCTAAAGGTCATCTAAGTCTCCAAACTAGCTTACCTTCGTTTAAGTTTGCAAGATCGGATACCAGATCAATAGGCGTGATTTAAAGGGTCTTTGTACAGTATGTTAGACAGCTATAGTGCGTGTAGAGATTTATTAGCACACTGAAAAAATCCCTTCTCCTTCTTCTTTTCTGCCACTCTTCCCGCAACATATTGGGGGTCCGGTACATATCTGTACTTGGCCCAAGTTCACGGCCAGGTGCCCTTCCTGACGCCAACCCTAGTAGGCCGTTTCTTCTGTGGTTGTCGGTAGTGTGGTGTGTTTTGTTCATGTGAAGAGATGTATACTGAGACAAACACAAACACCTAGTCCCTGAACCAGAAGAATTAGCCGGACACGGTTAAAATCCCCGACCGGACGAGAATCGAAACAAGAACCCTCTGAACCGAAGGTCACAATGCTGACCATTCAGCCAAGGAGCCAGCATCAATATCAAGAAATTATTTGGAAAAATTATGTATAAAATGCCAGTCCATTTACGGGGCTGTAATCATAGTTCCATCTACCTAGGCTGCATCTGAGAGTACAAATCAAGATCTCTGACAAGATCCTGAAAGGGAATGGGACTATTCTTTAAACTCTTGTATGTATACATTTATTTTCCAGTGGTTTCACGTCGGTCTATCACACACATATGGGTTTCAGCGATGCAGGGATGGGAAAAGGCTAGGATTAGTAAGGTAGTGACCGTGGCCTTAATTAAGGTACAGCTCCTGCATTTGCCTGGTGTGAAAATATGCAACCACGGAACACCATCTTTAGGGCTTAGGCGGGGAATTCGAACCCACCACCTCCCAAATGCAAGCTCACAGCTACGCTACTCAAACCACGCGGCCAATTCGCTCGCTGTATGCATTTAGGTATTTGTATGTATAAATATTGGCCGGTCCCGCGGTGTAGGTGTAGCGTGCCTGTCCCTTACCCAGAGGCCGCGGGTTCGATTCCCGGCCAGGTCAGGGATTTTTCCCTGGATTTGGACTGGTTCGAGGTCCACTCAGCCTACGTGATTACAATTGAGGAGCTATCTGACGGTGAGATGGCGGCCCTGGTCTCGAAAGCCAAGAATAACCACCGAGAGGATGCGTCGTGCTGACCACATGACAGCTCACAATCTGTAGGCCTTCGGGCTGTGTAGCTGTCGCTTGGTAGGCCATGGCCCTTCGGGGATGTTGCGCCGGTTATGTATAAATATGGTGTAGCAACAATCATTATACAGACGGTCTCCGTAGTAGATGGTGTTACAGTGCTGTATAAATCTTCTAGAATTGGCTTACGAAAACGTTTCACTGAGCCTGGATGATTGATATAAAATAACAGCTTCTTACTCAGCGAGGAAAGCAACGTCCAACTTTCTTACTCCTCAATCTCTCTTGTGGTTTCCCATTTTCACACAAGGCAAATGCTGGGGCTGTACCTTAATTAAGACCACGGCCGCTTCCTAGCCCTTTCCTGTCCCATCGTCGCCATAAGACCTATCTGTGTCAGTGCGACGTAAAGCAACTAGCAAAAAAAAAAAAAAAAGAGTGTAAAGAACGGTCTTATTTTATTTCGTTGGACAAGGATCTTGTCTGAGTTTTTGACTTGAACTCTCGGATGCAACCTACCAAGCAGTTGTATTGTAAAGAACGTTTTCGCCGTTAAGACTACACAAAAAGCGCCAGGTGTGAGAGAGCGCCGGCTGGTGCGTGCCACCAGTTCCACCTGGCGCGGGCCATGTGCGCCTACAAGGTCTACATAATTGACGCGAGATAGGCCTTTCCTTGGGCGACTAAATCAGGTTGTGATCACAATAGAAGAATGACATATGGGGCAGACAGTAGACTGACAAGTGTTAAAATGTATAGCGAGAAGTTATCCGTTGCTAGGCCAGTTTTACTTCAGGTGTTGATATCTGTTTCTTGCACCCAAGTTGTCTTGCAAGCTGCAGTTAGATGGTAGTTTCCTTGAGAGACACTGAAGACAATGTTCTTTTCATAGAAGACCCTGGGACCGAGGTCTCTGCTGTATAATACTACTGTAGGTTATTTAGACAATATAAGAAGAGTATGATATGCAGTACTAGTCGTATAGCAGTTAGACATTCCAAAAATGAATTCTTTTAAAAATCCTATCATCGGAAAAACTGAATATGACTTTTAACTTTTTGTGATGTCAATTACATACCACACCCAAAACTATCTTCCACCACAAACACACTTATTTACTTAATTAGTCTGAATCCTTGGCTAGATAGCGTCGAACTCTTCGGTCAGAGGACCACGGGTTTGATTGCCGGTCGAGTCCTGGATATTAACAGTGTGTGCTTAGTTGTTAACTTTTTTGACTCAGGGACTAGCTTTTGTGTTAATACATATCTTCATTTACATTCAACACATCACACTAGCAACCACCGCAGAGACATTCGATAGTGCACTGTATATGTCCCTACAGGAAGGGAATCCGGCTGTAAAACAGGCTCAAGTAATTGTAAAAGGGTCAAGAAGGAGAAGAAGAAGTAGTATTTATTTATTTATTTATTTATTTATTTATTTATTTATTTATTTATTTATTTATAAAGTGGAGACCTTAGGGCTCATGACTCCATCTTATAATTAACCAGAAGCCAGTGACAATGCTTCTGGGCCATCACACCTTCTCGTTGGCTTCTGAACAACATAGTCATGGTTCGAATCCCATTCAGTTTGTTTGGAATGTTTGAAATGAAAAAGAATCAGGTCCCTGTGGTTCACATTCCACGTAAAACTTAATTTGTAGCTGTGATCAAGATATTAACAGGCACATAAAATTACAAACTACATTTCTTTGAAATGCTGTACGCTGTCTATCTGAAGTTTGTACAAACTTTGCATCAGGTTCAATCACCAGATATGATAGGATCTTAATGGTTCAATGCTAACGACTATTACGTGCTTGTGAAATCGTTATCAGTGTCGTTTACTTGAATAGTCTTGAAATGCCCTAGTTCCACACATTTACTCACTTGACGTTTATTACGAATCTATGCTATAATCATCTCCCTGGTGTAGGGCTGTATCTTATCTTGAGGACACGGGTTCGATTGCCGGCCAGTCTATGGATATTAATTCAGGACTGAGGGCCTGTGAGACTAACTGAGATGTCTGATTCAAGATGCAACCAGGTAAATACAACTGAAGATTTCGACACAGTGACCACGTAGCACCCAGTATCTCCAGGCTATCTGACTGGGCAGCAGTTGTCTTGGCAGGCCTATGCCGAACTGAGCTCTAGCATAACAGGTAAATATGACAAAAGAACGTCAAGGAAATTGCCACCCTGTCACCCGTCACTGTTGGCTCATTACAGTCAGGCTACCTATGTTTAGACACATGAAGACGTGTCGTACTCCACCACGGAGGATTTAAATATTGAAATATGGGTTGGAACGCGGTATATTCAGTTTGTAAGAAGAGTAGTGGATTCGAGTTATTCTCTAAGAGTAGTTCTTTGTTTTCCACTTCATCTCCGGACGAATGCTGGGAACATACAAGTTAAGACCTAATTCCTGTATCAATAGTGAATAGTCAGCGTCAGCCTTCAACTCAGAGGGTTCCGGATTCGATTCTTGAACGGACTGGGGATTTTAGTCGTGTTTGGTTTATTACTCTCGGTCGGTTTTGTGTTCGTCTTCATATACGTTCTCATTTATGTGCAATACATCATACTATCGACCACCACAATGAGGAAAGGAGAATAATAATAAAGGTAATGATAGTGGTGGTGGTGATTGTGGTTTAAAAAGAAAATACAACTAGGCAACCATCCTCTATACAGCACTAATCAGAGAGAAAAACTGGAAGGGATCCGACATTTCAAAAAATGAAGGCATCGGTCAAAGAAAGGTAAGGGTCACGAAGGGCGTGACAATGAAAAAGACTCCCTAGGCCTCGCAACCTAATACCGTCGGGGTCGGAAAAGAACAAGAGCTGACCAAGGGGAGTCGCATAGGATAGATAAAAGTGAGGAGCGCGGCACAAGTAAATGGAAGTAATATCAGGACTCAGCTCAGGGCACCGTGGTCGCCAACCCACGCTCCCAAGTTGAGCGCACCTTGGGCCCCTTTTAGTCGCCTCTTACGATAGGCAGGGGATTCCATGTGTGTTATGCTGCCGCCCCCACCTAAAGGGATAATAATAATAATAATAATAATAATAATAATAATAATAATAATAATAATAATAATAATAATAATAATAATAATAATAATAATAATAATAATAATAATAATAATAATAATAATAATAATATTATGAAGACTTACCAATACAGACACCGCCATCACAAAGGTTAAGAGAAATACTTTACACATTTTATATATACGGCAATATCATACTAATGACATATTACTTCTGGAGAGGCCTGTTGAAGGTCCTTCGAGTTGATGTCCACGGGTGAAGTGCGCGTGTATAATGATGGGTTTATGCCTAGGATGATATCTGGTATTGAAGACAGCACGAAGAACCAGTCTCAAACCAAACCAATGAAGTTTTTAAAAAAAGTTTAAAATCCCCAACCCGCCCGGGAAGCAAGCCGGGTGCCCTTTGGTCTAAAGACCAGCATGTTATCCAGTTAGCCACGGAGCCGACAATACTGATCACTATGTTTCAAGTCCCTAAAATGAAGTAACAACATCGCCAGGCTGAATAACTCAGAAAGCAGAGCGCTAGATCTTTTCCCACGTTGGTGGGTTCGTTCTCTGCTCAGTCTGGTAATATTCGAAGATGCTCATATACAGGAGGTCCTAATCGTGTAGGTTAGCTTCAGAAACTAGTAAAAGTAGTTATTGAGACGTAAAACAAATATTCTTCTTCTTTTTCTTCATCTTCAGCTTCCTCTGTTGATCATTGACAGAATGTCAGCCTCCGTATTGCAAGCTTACGGGTTCAAGCCTGACAGAGACAGTCGTATTTTAAAAGACCGGAAAGAATTCCATTCGACACTCCCATGTTGTCCGCAATCGGGGTATAAGATATCTCTAGTAACACATTCGGTTTACTTTGCCACCTGGCGATAATCGAACCCGGGTGACCAAAGGCCAGCGTGCTAGCTATTTAGCTCCATGGACATTGACGCACACGCATTAGTACATTAAAGTACAAGGCCTTGCCCGATTTTCACCGAACAATGACAGTTTATGAATAAGCTATACTCCGCCTCTGTGGTGTAGTGGTTAGCATGATTAGCTGCCATCCTCGGAGGCCCGGGTTCTATTCCCGGCTCTGCCACGAAATTTAAAAAGTGGTACGAGGGCTGGAACGGGATCCACTCAGCCTCCGGAGGTCAACGGAGTAGAGGGGGTTCGATTCCCACATCAGCCATCCTTGAAGTGTTTTTCCGTGGTTTCCCACTTCTCCTTCAGGCAAATGCCGGGATGATACTTAACTTAAGGTCCTTGTCTATCCGTTCTAATCTTCCCATCCCCCACAAGGCCTCTATTCAGCGTAATAGGTGAGACCTCCTGGGCGAGTTATGCGCCTCCTTCCCAGTTGTATGGCCCGACCATACGTCTCAAGCTCCAGGACACTGCCGTTGCGGCGGTAGGGGTGGGTTCCCTTGCTGGAGGGTAAACGGATTAAGAAAGAAAGAAAGAAAGAAAGAAGACTAAGCTATATATTATTATAATCTTGGAAATAACCGTTAATATTCATTTATACTGTATCTGTTGGACCAATGAAGTTCGCCAAACAAAGAATAACATTGTACTTCTGCTATGATTTACCGTAAAATGCTGGAAGTCATGATATCAGCATATTATTACGAAGAGGAGAACCTGGAATTTGTCATCCTACGGACGTCAACTATGCGGTTAGTATCGACTTTAAGCTGCCAGATGTCAACCGAGCTGAAGGGACCAGATGTGCTTCCATTTAATAGGGTTAAGAGTAGCACGTCAGTCTTATCAATTGGAAGGAGCCACACATTTTGTGGTACTACCTCAAAATCATTACCACAAAATCAAATTAAGCACCACCTTAAACCAAATGAGATGTGAGAGTACTAGGAGGCGACCTAGACATCATCCAGGAAGACAATATAATACCTTAACCGAAACTCAATATTTCTTTAAAATGGAGTACACATACACAAATATCCAAATATTGTTCAAATATTTGGGAGACTTGGTACATGCAAGCCATCACGCACAAATCGCGAGAGACGGACAGTGGGCGGCATCTGCCGTGTATACGAAACTGAGTGTTATTTTAGTGGAGGATAGTGTTGTGTGTGAGTTGCGGGGATGTTGGGAACACTACAAACACCCAGTCCCTGGGCCAATGGAATTAACCATTTAAGGTTAAAATATCCGACCCGGCCGGAATCGAACCCGGGGCTCTCTGAACTGAAGGGTATGACGCTGACCATTCCGCCGAGGAGCCTGACAGAACCATACTAACTTTGTAGGACTCCCACTGGACTCCAGTACTCTCACTGCTATGGCTGTTGCAGGTTACTGGGTCACGAGAGGCTTAAGTTACTTCCTTTGATGTATTTTTTGTGAAGACTGCTTTCAGTACTGTAGATAAAATACGAATCCTCTCTACACATTGTGAGCACTATATCTGAGTATGGCATTACTTTCCCATGCTTCTGATAGGCTTCTCTCCAGGCTGAGCTCCGTTGATCAATTCTTAATCTCTTTGAACCGAAATTGTAAGTTCGTCAGATCTGATGGTGCTTTCATTTATATGCTAAATCAGGGTTCTTCTCTTTAACCATTACCATCTGATCTGAACTCTTTATTGTCCTTCGCTTAGACTTATGAGAGGCAGATTATCTCGTTGTTTTCCCCTTACAATAATCTTAACTACAAGGCTCCTTTTATACAAATGTGTAACTTGTCCCTCTACTTAGTTTCGAATAAGTTTGCTAATAACCGAGCTGCAGTCTTTAATTACGGCCAGTATCTGGTATTCGGGTGATAGTGAGTTCAAATTCCACTGTTGGCAGCCCTAAAGATGGTTTTCCGTGGTTTCCTATTTTCACACCAGGCAAATACTGGGGCTGTACCTTAATTAAGGCCACGGCCGCTTCCTCCGCACTCCTAGCCCTCTCCTGTCCCGTCGTCGCCGTAAGACCAGCCTGTGTCGGTGTGACGTAAAACAACTTGTACAAAAGAAAAGTTTGCTAATATCAGGTGTTCTCTTATCCTCAACGCTTCATTAGCTCTCACCTGGAGCCACACGTCTACGATCTCCAACTCTTTAGCTTGGGGATATGTCCAGAATGCCCGTATCACGAGCCTGCTTACGTAACGGCGAGCACCTGTCTGGAATGTGTCTAAAAGTGTTCCTCGTAAGACGTGGAGAGGTAAGTAATGTTTTACTGGGTGGACTTGGCTGCAGCTGCTCAAGACCACCAGGTGGAAGACGATCACAAAGAAAGAGTTCAAAATAATGCCGGCCCCGTACTGACAATCAATTGCAATCGTATCTTTGGTGCCTGTGGAAGACCGATTGAAACTAATTGGTGGGACAAATTGAAGGAAGGATTGTTGCAAATACAGACCGAAGCAATGAATGAGCAAGATTATTACTCTCATTGTATGTTTAATGTTCCTTCCAATTACGTATGCGTATCTTACCGTATATGACTGATCCTGAGCCTCTCGTATAATGTTTGCACTTCTTCGATTGACAGAGGAGCTCCCTCCGTCCTAAGACAGTGGTTCCCAAACAGAGGGACCCCCCCCCCATCTTACTCGCTGGAAGAGTGTCAGAAATTTACAAGATGGCAAATACAACATAGAAATAGTCTGTGTGACCGCATTAATAGAGACATAATAATAATATGCATACGGCATTCAAACTTGTGTTTTTATTTCTTTATTTTGTGGAGCTGGTAATGACGCATTGACTTTGCCTTTGAGAACATTGAAATCAATTTGCTCGATATCCTCGGACTGTCTGTTCTCTTCAAGTTTTGTCTCTGGGTGTGTAATATGTACTGAAGAACAGATATTCTTAAAAGCAAATTGTGGTCTTAAAACTTTTTTGAAAATTAATTTGGAGAACCTCCGTTGCTCAGGAGGCAGCGCACCGGCCTCTCACCGCTGGGTTCCGTGGTTCAAATTCCGGTCACTCCAGGTGAGATTTCTGCTAGACAAAGCGGAGGCGGGACAGGTTTTCCTCCGGGTACTCCGGTTTTCCCTGTCATCGCTCATTCCAGGAACACTCTTCAATATCATTTCATTTCATCATTGCACCAGATGAGTGCGACAGGCTTTGGCAGCTGGCACAATTCATATCCTCGCCTCTAGATGGGGAGCTTCATTCATTCCATTCCTGAACCGTTCCAGTGACTGGAAACAGGTTGTGGATTTGCATTTGCAATTTGATTAGAAATGTATTTATTTATTTCTTTATTTATTTCTTTATTTCTTTCTTTCTTTATTTTACTTACATATTTAAACTTCTCGTCAGACCCAAACTATGGAAATGAGGTAGTTGCTTGATATTGATACTTTGCCGACGTATGATAATATTTTTGGGCAATTTGTTTTACGTCGCGCCGACGCAGATAGGTGATATGGGGACGATGGGATAAGAAAGGGGCTAGGAGTTGGATGGTATTGGCCGTAGCTTTAATTATGGTATAGCCCCAGCATTTGCCTGGTGTGAAAATAGGAAACTACGGAAAACCATCTTCAGGGCTGCTAACAATGGGGCTCGAACCCACTGACTCCCGATTGCAAGCTAAGAGCCGCGCGACCCTAACCGCACGGCCACTTGCTCGGTATGATAATTTTTATATATTTCAATTTGCATTTTGTTTCAGCTACACATCCTATATTTTCTTAGTTACTGCACTATTGTGAGTTTTGAAATTCTGTCGTTTATTCTACACTGATGTCAAATGTGCTTCGAGAAAGAAATATTCGTAATAGCGGGGTGAGGGATTGGGCGGGGGTGGGGGCGGGGCGAAGATTTACAGCGCTAACAGTCTGGCATTACTTTCACCTACTTGTACGAGCTTGTTCGCTTTCATCCTTCCTGTCTGACCTCACTTTGTCAAGTATTGCTTTCTTCCGACCTTAACGGTATAAAGTCTATGAGGGCTAGGAAGTTTTCAATTTTCATGTAATTTGTAGCCCTTAAGTATCTTTTGCCGATACCTTCATTCTTGGAAGAGTCAAACATCTTCCTCTTTCTTCTAATATTAGAGAATAATAATAATAATAATAATAATAATAATAATAATAATAATAATAATAATAATAATGTTATTATTTTTACATAACACTAACCATTTTTATGATTTCCGAAGACGCAGACTCGCCGGGATTTTGTCCCCAGGAATTGTTTTACGTGCAGTAAATCTACCAACACGAGGCTTGTTTATTTGAGAACCTTCAATTATTAGAGTTTTGTTGCATTTACCCTTAATCCTTTCAGGCCAAAAGGTTGAGAATAATATATATTTTGAGATTTCTGCATGTTTTAATACGTTTTAAGTTGGACACAAAATGAGTCTTGTTAAAATCCAATCATCCGGAACACTCAATTTTATGTTGTACTTTGACGTAATACAACGCTAAACACAACGTGTTTTTGTCACAACTGGCTGACAAAAACAAATCCAGCTGTCAAAACGAACATAAAGTATGGAACGCCTGTAGTACTGTAAGTTCTTAGAAGTACCAGTTACATTTCAAGGAATAAAACAAAATTGGCACTACCTAGCAATGGGTTAAATTTTAGTATAAATCTCCTCCATGTCTGACACATTAGTATCAAAGGCAGTTATGATTTTGTAGCTATTTTCAGCCAAAATGAAATAAAACTTACAGTAGATGCCTGGAAAGCAGATGCTTGATTCAGTAGCATTTGAGAAGTCAGTGCTGGTCCCTAGTGTCATCTTTATGAACCAGACCTTCATTAGGTACTTCAGTATCTTAATTAGGTAGATACTGCAGAGTACCGTCAGGACTCAACGTCACTGTTCCAACATTCTGTGCTTTTATTTAGGGCTAAACTTCAGATGATACTTTAAGGTATCACCAGGGAACAAAGTATTTAAAAATATCAACAAACATCTCTACCACCTATCATGAATATGACAATCAATAACCACTCCATTGTGCAGAAAAGCAATGTTGGAGACATCCAGAGTACTCATAGAATCCTTATAAAATATCACCAATCGTAACTAAACATTCACAGCACTACCGTTTTACATCTTAACTTGATTTCAGTACGCCTCTGTGGTGTAGTGGTTAATGTGATTAGCTGCCACCCCCAGAGTCCCGGGTTCGATTCCAGGCTCTGCCGCGAAATTTGAAAAGTGGTACGAGGGCTGGAACGGGGTCCACTCAGCCTCGGGAGGTCAACTGAGTAGAGGTGGGTTCTATTCCCACCTCAGCCACCCTGGAAGTGGTTTTCCGTGGTTTCGCACTTCTCCTCCACACAAATGCCGGCATGGTACCTAACTTAAGGCTACGTCCGCTTCCTTCCCTCTTCCTTGTCTATCCCTTCCAATCTTCTCATCCCCCCACAAGGCCTCTGTTCAGCATAGCAGGTGAGGCAGCCTGGGCGAGATATTGGTCATTCTCCCCAGTTGTATTCCCCGACCAAGAGTCTGAAGCTCCAGAACACTGCCCTTGAGGTGGTAGAGGTGGGATCCCTTGCTGAGTCAGAGGGAAAACCCAAC
Source organism: Anabrus simplex (assembly GCF_040414725.1). Taxonomy (NCBI): domain Eukaryota; kingdom Metazoa; phylum Arthropoda; class Insecta; order Orthoptera; family Tettigoniidae; genus Anabrus; species Anabrus simplex. The sequence goes on along the minus strand of NC_090265.1, from coordinate 998,204,053 downwards.
CCTGGAGGGTAAACAGATTAAGAAGAAGAAGAAGAAGAAGAAGAAGAAGAAGAAGAAGAAGAAGAAGAAGAAGAAGAAGAAGAAGAATAATTTGATTTCTTCTTGGGGAAAATCCACTTAATTCATTGTGAAATGGCTATCTTGCTACTTTCTAGGAGTTCTTTAACGTACGGAAAGCAAGCGACGCTGAATTGTCGTATTTATACACCCTGAAATGCCAACGATTTCTACCGAAATCCAATTCACCATCTTCCAAGTTTATTATTTGGCATTCAGTCTTGTACAGTTTTCTGAGACACCTACCTTCATCGAGGAAATTCTTATTTTCAAGGAAAATTTTCCTTAATATTTTCGACATTGTATGTCATTACCCGCTAGGAACCATTCTAGTTACAACATTTCAATGCAGCTGCGTCCGACTCCATGGCTCAATGGTTAGCGTGCTGGCCTTTAGTCACAGGGGTGCCGGGTTCGATTCCCGGTAGGGTCAGGAATTTTAACCATCCGTGGTTAATTTCGCTGGAACGGGGCCTGGGTGTATGTGTTGTCTTCTTCATCATTTCATCCGCATCACGACGTGCAGGTCGCCTACGGGAGTCAAATCAAAGGACCTGCACCTGGCGAGCCAAACATGTTCTCGGACACTCCCGGCACTAAAAGCCATACGCCATTTCCATTTCAATGCAGCTGCACCCTAACCCACCTTCAACGACCTGCACAAACTAACTCGAACCGCGACCGGGCGAGTTGGCCATGCGGTTAGGGGCGCTCAGGTGTGAGCTTGCATCCGGGAGATAGAGGGTTCGACCCCGATTGTCGGCACACCTGATGGTTTTCCGTGGTTTCCTTTTTTTCACACCTACCTTAATCGAGGAAATTCTTAATTTCAAGGAATATTTTCCAGAATATTTTCGACATTGTATGTCATTATCCGCTAGGAACCATTCTGATTACAACATTAATGAAGGCCACGGCCGCTTTCCTCCCACTCCTAGGCCTTTCCTATCCCACCATCGCCATAAGACCTATCTGTGTCGGTGCGATGTAACGCAAATTGAACCAAAACTAATCCGTGTAAATTATGACCAATAAGGCGAAGGCAATCGATTGCCCAACGCTTATAAATACAAGAAAACATTCCATCATCGATATTTACTGTGTACTGACTGCGGGTCAGTCGTAGAGTGTCGACCTCAGGAGTCCATGATAGCGGGTTCAGATCTGGCAGAGGTGGTCGCACTTTTAACTCATTTAAAAACGCCTTTCCCTTTGTGAAATTCGACATCACCATCCGCTTACTTTAAAGGCCGAGGTTCACCTTATGCTAGCTTTAATATTGGTAATCAGATTTTAGAAGGAAATGCAAGGAGACTGAACTAGCTACTGCCGCCAGAGGTATTCACGTGGAACGTCCATCGTGTATTGTAATTAGAAACCATAAATGATTGACATTTTCACATCATTTTGTTTATTCATTTACATATTCAGTGCCACTTCCACTTTAATATGTTTACAGTAGGCTTTTAGTTCATTTCAAGTTTGAAGTGAAACCTCGCATATATCCAAACAACAGATAAATGAAATATTGTTCATATGAACTGATTAAGAGGCCGATTACTTCGATTCACCAATAGGGGTGGCTATCAGGTGGATTTATGTATTTATTTATTTATTTATTTATTTATTTATTTATTTATTTATTTATTTATTTATTTATTTATTTATTTATTTATTTATTTATTTATTTATTTGATAAATCAAAACAGCAAGATGTCGATTTACCATATAAGAGTCGATCGATTTCGTTAGAATAAAAAGTCCGTGTTTGCAGCCACATTTCTTAGTCTTCTATTTTTCTCATCTACGAACAGTGGCAGTAAAGTGGAAATAAATAAAAGGGGTAAGTAATTTATTTAGGGTTTAATTTGGTGATAATGAAGAGGAGAGTTATGCTAATGTTAATTTCTCAGAAGAATAGATTGATGCATTTATTTACCACCAACAGGATAAATCTGTATTAGAGGTGATATACAGTATGTGTGTTGACTACTCAGCCGAAGGCTGGTTTGAACCTCAAGATCTCCACCATCAACCGTCGCAGATGTTCTAGGCAACACTGAAGAATGATATTGGCGAAATGAGTACTGATGCAGTTCCCTGTTACAATAGTTTACTCACCGAGCGAGAAGTTGCTATTACTTTTCAGTCTGTCAAGCCCACTATAATACACGCAGCAACCGACATTGTGAGCGAATTTCTTTCACCATTCCTAACAGGGACTGGCTGCACAAAGAATGAAATTGCTAGCATCGCTCATACCTGTCACTTTCATATTGTCACAGCCAAGGATGAGACTGAGACAGGTCAATTATAGTTTGAAAAATGATTTAGTCCATAGCAGAAGGTGAGAAATGAAATCATATGACAAAAATATCTTAATCTCTTCTAATATTGACTGAAACACGATGAAATTCGGCTCCATAGCTAAATGTTTAGCGTGCTGGCCTTTGGTCACACGGGTACCAGGTTGGATTCCCGGCAGGGTCGGGAATTTTAACCATCATTGGTTAATTTCGCTGGCACTGGGGCTGGGTGTATGTGTCGTCTTCATCATCATTTCATCCCCATCACAACGCGCAGGTCGCCTACGGGTGTCAAATCAAAAGACCTGAACCTGTAGAGCCGAACTTGTCGTCGGACACTCCCGGCACTAAAGGCCATAAGCCATTTCACTTTTTCATCCCCACAGAGGCGTAGGTCACTCACGATCGTGAGTTCACAAGACCTGCACGAGGCCTTTCTTCGCCACTATGTTATTACTACTAATTTTGAAGGTATTAGTCTTCATTTGGGAACTCACTTATCAACATACTATAAAACTTTCTGTTTGTCAGGTTCATTTCTTTCTTAAATCAAAGTCTATCACAAAAGTCATAAACAAGTTTACAGTTCTTTTCGAAATATGTTTGACGTATTTGACCAAAATATGTAATGCTTTGCATTTCTTATACAGCGACCTGATACACTAATATGATCAGTCGCATTTTCTTCTTGTACACCTATTCCATCAGTTTTCTTCGGCTCTACATTAGTTGGTTCGCGAGAAGTAGGCCTACTGTGTACGGCCCCGTTGTCTGCAGTGACAATTCTGCGCGGGATAGCATCAAATTTGCGACGCTCTCGTAGCCGTCTCATTCGTTCTGGAGATATGGCTTTGGTCTTCTTCGATTCGTTATTGACTCTAATTTCTTCCTATATACGTTTTCTGTAGGCCTTTACCCGTTCATTATTAGACATATTATAGGACATTTCTGTAAAATATGCCAAAATTCGACAATTTTCTGTCACAAAGCCCTTAATATTTTTTTAAATTTACTTTTTCTTCTTCTTGTACCATATCCTCATTGGATGTCGGCTGTCATTAGCAAGACCCAGTTCCTGTTCTCAGCAACTCGGAAAATGGGAGTATTGAGCTCATACCATTCTCGTAGATTCCGTAGCCAAGATATTCTTCTTCTTTCCCTACTTCTCCTTTACCTTGTAAGATAAGCTGAAGGAGTGTACATTTACCATTTCGAATGATATGATCAATGCACACAAGTTTCTTCTTTTTGATGTTGTGCATGATTTCCAGCTCTTTGTTCAGGCGTTGGAGTACTTCAGTATTACGTATTTTGTCAACCCATGATATTCTGAGCAGGCGTCGGTAACACCATATCTCAAAAGATCGAAGTTTCTTAGGGTGATGTTCTCTGTTAGGGTCCAAGTCTCGGTACCATAAAGTAAGTCAGAAAATACGTAACTTACTTACTTACTTACTTACTTACTTACTTAGTTACTTACTTACTTACTTACTTAATCCGTTTACCCTCCAGGGTTGGTTTTTCCTTCGGACTCAGCGAGGGATCCCACCTCTACCGCCTCAACGGCAGTGTCCTGGAGCGTGAGACATTGGGTTGGGAGATACAACTGGGGATGTTGACCAGTACCTCGCCCAGGCGGCCTCACCTGCTATGCTGAACAGGGGCCTTGATAGGGGATGGGAAGATTGGAAGGGATAGACAAGGAGGTGGGAAGGAAACGGCCGTGGCCTCAAGTTAGGTACCATCCCGGCATTTGCCTGGAGGATAAGTGGGAAACTACGGAAAACCACTTCCAGGATTCCTGAGGTGGGAATCGAACCCTCCTCTACTTAGATGACCTCCCGAGGCTGAGTGGACCCCGTTCCAGCCCTCGTACCACTTTTCAAATTTCGTGGCAGAGCCGGGAAACGAACCCGGACCTCCCAGGGTGGCAGCTCATCACATTAACCACTACACCACAGAGGCGGAAGAAAATACGTAACACCGAAGTAAACGGAGATGGGGATTGATCTTAAAGTCCCTGTTACAGGGAAGTTTGCTCAATCTCTTAAATGTAGTCAATGCCTGTTCAATCCGTGATCTAATTTCAACAGTATTTGCAGCTGTGATCAAGTACGCTGCCGAGATACTCAAAGCGTTGGACATGCTCCAATGATGTTCCAGTTACTGTTATGTTAACAGGTTGAATGACATGTTTGCTTATGTCCATTACTTTGGTCTTTGTGGTGTATAATTTAAATTTACGGTCAGATTAATTTTTCTAGTGTCGTCTGATAAATCTTGTCGAGAAATATCATATGACACCTCACTTCTTTCTGTGCGACATCTACACATCAAGCTACATCACTCGGTAACTACTTCCGACCACCAATATCCTACCTTATGTGGGCGGCCATCTTGTGATAGCGTCATGTGCATTATGTCAGGTGCCGAGGTCCAGGTCACATTTTGTGCATTCTTCCTTGTATTTTAAAATTATAGGTAAACTATTCTCGTATATTTACTTCTTGAGCTATAATAATTTGAATTTTACATGTGATATTTCTTGAGTTATAATAATGTTCGCCTGCGTGGCGTAACGGATAGCACAATAATTGCCATCGTCGCAGACCCGGGTTCGATTCCCAGTATTGCCTGAAATTTACGAATGGCAGGAGTGGCTGGTATGCGGTTAAAATGGTACTTGCAAATCACCTCCATTGGGGGTGTGCCTGAAAAGACCTGCTCCACCCCAGGACGAGGACACGAGTTAATATGAAAAGCATCACATCGATTTTTCACCAAAGTAAACCTAACACGCGTAACCTACAGTAAGCAATCTACCCAGCACCACATAACTGCTCTATATTTAGCTTTCTTGAAAGTAATAACTAATCTTGATTACTTACAACAAACCCCCCCATGGCACTTAACGCCCTTGAAAGGGCTTTGGCCTGCCCAGCGACCGCTGCTCAGCCCAAAGGCCTGCAGATTACGAGGGGCCGTGTGGTTAACACGACGCACCTCTCGGCCGTTATTCTCAGGCTTTCGAGACCGGGGCCGCCATCTCACCGTCAGATAGCTCCTCAATTCTAGTCACGTAGGCTGAGTGGACCTCGAACCAGCCCTCAGGTCGAGAGAAAAATCCCTGACCTGGCCGGGAATCGGACCCGGGTCCTCCGGGCGAGAGGCAGGCACGCTACCCCTACACCACGGGGCCGGCAGTTACAACAAACACCAACACAAATGATTTATTTCACCAATTTAATAATTCACATACCAAATTTTTTAATTAGGCTACGTAATAAGCAATTTATTATCACGTAAAGTCAGAGAGCACCTACAACAACTGACCGTTCACGAGCGCGTCCGAAGTTATTCTATAGGCACGAATGCAACGAAACAGGTGAATTACTTTTATAATACAAGTTAGAATGGTAAAATACAGCTCTTGCAATTTGAACGCGCCCTTTTTTTTTTTGCAGTAATTCGAATTTACAAACATAAAAACCAGTATTAATTGCGAAATTCAAAAAAGGGTAATGTTATATTTGATGGTTTAAAGAGAGGTATATAAAATACAAATTGGGTGTGGTTTCTACTGTTAATTATTGATCCTCCAGAATAACATTAAAATTAAGCAGTCACTAAAACCTTACGTCCATATTAGTGCTACAAATAATTTACATGTTAAGGGTGAATTGTCGATAGTAATCAGGGATGTAAGGATAGCGAGTAGAACATTTTGGACTCGAACAGAATCTCACTGACTTGAAAATATATTATTATTTCATTATAATTATTATTATACGCTCTTATTATTATTCTTCGCAGAACTGGCTAAACATAGAGTTGTTACATAATATTGTAGCATATCGTCGTGATGGTTGCGCAATAGGAACGGTACAGCGCAGTGGGTAGCAGCACGCAGCACGCAAGAGTCAATATGCGGGAGAGATGTAGGGGCGAGGAAAGAGGGAAGTAGGAGGGAGATCAAAAGGTACGTCGTAGTAGCGGCTCACTGCGTCGTACGGCCACGTGCGGATAATGAGTCTAGCGGAACGGGGCTCCCTCCTCTTCCTTACGGGCCTTCCAATCACTTTGTGAGCCAGCCTTTGTAAAATGAACTAAAACTAGCGATTTGGAATCGCGTATGCCCATGTGTGTGTGTCGCCTACTAACCTACTCGCCAGCGATAGAATGCATACATGTGCAATGAAGCGCAAAAAATATTGGCCGGCAAAGAAATACTTAATTTTGTTGGTAAACTGTAAATAACCAGAGTCCTGCACAACTTACCCATTCTATTTTCAACGAAAATCATCTGCGATGGCCAATTTTTGTGCAGTTGTGTGTACAATTTCTTATAAAATTTAAGTCATACG